>NC_136270.1:27349339-27549339 GCF_964187855.1 Myxine glutinosa | reverse complement strand
CCCTCTACTATTAACTCTACCCTGAGTGCGACAGTTTTACAGATATTCACAAATGAGTAAATATGTCCCCCTGCGACGTTGCACCCTTCTCCTCACAGAAACACACCCACAGGATAACCGAATCGCGGAAAGAATTCGCAAACTAAACATACAGCCGGTAGGGAGCATTATTTACAAGACTACGCTGATATTTACACTACGATCCAGGACCTGTTTTTGGAGGAACACATGCAGATGTTATGCATAGAGAGAGCACGCATGCCAGCATCGATACACCAACCCACGAGTGCTCTGTGGCCTTACGGCCTTTAATAATGTGCAGAGCACCCCTTCCAAGCACCAAAAGCACCACCCCACCACACAGTCAGCACCATCCGGTGCACCAATAAAATGTTTAATAATCATGGTGTGGTGTCGCAGCCGGCCGATGTTCTGCCGCTGGTCTTGCCTTCGTGTGGTGCACTTGGCCTTCTTGCTTCCTTCAAAAATAAAGAAAGGCGCCAACCGCGTCCATTTCTGTATTGTGGCCTTCAGGGGGCCAACTAAAAGTGGTTCACCTGTATGGCATAGGTGCCACGTTGACCCATAGGTCCATCCATGGGTGGTGCTTGGCCGCAAAAGAACTGCGGTCCATTGTGGGTGGCCACCAAAATTGCGGTCCATATGGTGTATCGATCCAGGCAGCAAGCAGCGAAAGTGCAGGCCCACAACTGCGGAGCCAGCACCTCTCTCTCCTCTCTCTCTGCCCCAAAGCCAGATCCTCGGAGGTGGGAGACAAAAGAAGCAGACAAGTGAGTAAGGTGGTAAGGGCGCAAAAGTGCACGCAATGTAAGGTAATGCACACTGGGGGCACATGGGAACCAGGTGAGACAGGTACGTTCCTACCGTACGCCCCCCCCCCCCCACCAGGTAACCTACATTGCCCCTCCCTTACCCCTTACTGTATCCACAAAACACAACACTACCCATAAACATCTACTTTACAAATCAACAAACGTCCCTACTGTCTTCCCCGTTCCTCCCATATACCAAATTCGTCTTCTCTCCCTCCTAACCAATCAAATTTGCCATTTTCAACTCTCATCAAAATTTGCCATCTCCAACTCAACATCATAATTTGCGATCACCAATTCATCATCAGTCCCTCCTAGGGAGGGAGAGATGGAATCACCCCAATGTCTCATCCACGTCGTGATGCATCTCACCAATCCACAGCAATTCTCATTTCCTGCACACAGAACAAAGAAAACACAGGTGTGGAGTCATCATCATCACCACAGGCAAGTGGCTGCGTATGGTGCGACAGGTTCATCAATCCTAACTATTTCCTAAATGACTTTAACAACTTTACATTACCCGGGGTCTTTCCCTGCCAATCCATTGGCCCTCTTACACTATGGGTTCTAAAAACCAATTCCCATTGCCCAAACTGTGGTGCTTTTCAATTTGGGGTCTCACTCCCCCGATTCATCTCCCGGTGCCTTCGCACAATTTCCGGGCTGTGGCGTGTACCTCTCCCAGCGGGTCTACCCACCTGCACACCTCCACCACTGCAGTTGCCTCCGAGCTTACCTGCTCCTTACCCTAACCTAACTACCTGGGGAAGGCCCTCTGGCGCTCTCCCCACTCGGTGCCGTCTCTGGCACTGGGCTGCCCGATCCACACCCGGGATCCTCAGGCACCCACTGACACTAACGGCTCCCAGAGCCCACCTGCGGCCTCACCTGGCCGACATCCTCACAGTGGTGGAGTGCCCAACCAACTACACACACTAACAGGCTACACGCCCAGCCATTTCCACAACACTAATGCACCCATCCACAATACCATTCTGTCACCCGCACCACAGATGCCAATATCCAACCACAATTTACCTGTACCCTCTACCTAACACTTACACTACCCGCCCCGGGTACTCGTGAAAGGGGTCCACTCTTCCCCCATCCACACCTTCGCACCATGCACACCACTCCGTACCACTTACTCCAACTCTCTCCACACCACTCATTTTCTGCTCCATATATTCCACACACCTGCACTTGCACACCTGTGCTCTCACACCTGGTGCCACCTGCACCCTTCTCTCCCCAAGCGCATTCGTGCTGATCCACAACACTCACTACTCCTCCATTGCTCCACACACCTGTCCAGTTGCACACCTGTGCAATCACACCTGTTCAATTCTCACACACACGGCATCATCTCAGCTAACTACTCCCTTCTGAAACTTGCGCTTCCCAGTCGTCCCTTTAAACTATTGCGCTCCCACGTCATTATCATCCATACTAATCTACCTGCGTCACCACTACAGGTATCAGTCACTAACTAACCTTAACGTCACCTAATGTCATCTTCGCTAGATCCCTACCAATATCCTAACCCACCCGGGCTAGTTTTCACTGCCATACACCCCATAAGCTATTGCGCATTTGCCCCACCATGGGAAGGGTGGCAGGGATGCCACCCTTACCCACCAGGCCCATCGCTCACTACCAATTTTGCACATCAAATTTCAACAAATCAAAAATTTGCCAATCACTACCCATCATCTGCCAATCATTACTGCCCATCCTTTGCCAATCATCAAATTTTGTTTTTCTCTAATTTTGGGTCCAAAACACTAACCTCATCACCCAGTCTACTCACTAATGCCTCTCGGTGCGCCAATTCCTGTCCAAAGCCCGGCTTCGTAAAGCCGAGCAATGAATGCGGGTTGTTTGGTGCCAGCGGCTGGATGCGTCCGGCACTCGGTGCAGGGACGGGGGCTTACCCGGGCCGAGATCCCACGCACCATCTCGGCGTGGAGCCATCCAATGTCCCGATCTCGACCTGCCGGAATGCCTCAACAAAAAGTGGTCGCCATGACGACCCTTTCTATCGGGCTGCCCGCTCCGCCTAGTGGAGCACGGACGCGGCCGTTCAAAGCGAGGCCCAGCACGCACCGAGGGCCCGATTCGGCTAAAAGTCGCTCTAACCGCTGCTCCGTTTAACGTCGATGCTTCACCTGCATGCTTACACCCCGCAGCCCGTTCCTTGCTCACACATCCAGCCGTTTCCATGCTCCCCGTCGTACCTTCTCTAACACACCCAGGTACCCTCATTCCACTCACAGCCTTGGTCACACACCTGACCACCGAACACTTTGGCACACATTCGTTGGTCGCACACCTCACCAACACACCTCTTCGCGCCCCCTCCTCGGTCACCTCCTCTGTGACAATCACAGGTGTGCTCTCATTCGCACACCCAACCACGTGCCTCACTACCAATTCCAGCGTGCATTCCCACTCACGCTCTACCATTCCAGGTGTGCTTCCTTTCTCACCTGTCACCACCAACTCACGCTCCGTGTCACTCGTACTACTCTCACCACCACTCTTGACAACGCACTCACCCTTACTCCCGACAGCGCACTCTTTCCTCATGCACCCGTCCGTTACACACCTCTCTCGCGCACACTCTCCCGTTACACCCTCTGTAACACTCACCACAGGTGTACACTCTTCCTTACTTTTGACAGCGCACTCTTTCCCCATGCACCTGTCCGTCACACACCTTTCTCGCACACCCTCTCCCGTTACATCCTCTGTAACACTCACCGCAGGCGTGCATTCTCCCTTTACACCCTCCGTAACACTCCTCACTACTCGCTCCCATGTGCTCCCTCGCACACGCGCTACGACCGACTCACTCTCGCCAGCACCCTTACTCCTTGACACACACTTTTTCCTCACACACCCCAGAGTCGGACTTTCTCGCACACCTCCTTTTTCGCACACCAGACCTGTCGCACACTTCACCAACGGCCTCTCACGAACACCCGGGTCTATCTCGACCCCCAAGCTTATTAAATCCCCTGGCGCATCATACGCACGACCATATTGGTCACCACATACACCGGGTCCTCTTCCTCTTCGCTTCTCCTCCATCACCTGCGAATCCCTCATCCGGTTAATGAGCACATCATCACGATCCAAACACAGACTTTGGACCAATTCTTTTATCTCCTCTTTTATCTCTTTCTTATCCCCTCTCCGTCGCTTCTTAATTTCGCTCACCCCTTCTTCCACTTCTTCTAATTTCTGCCTCACCTCTTTTATTTCCCGGTACGTCTCCTCAAGCTCGTCCTCCAAGGCTACCTTGACCGTTTCCATGTGCGTCCTCACCTGCCGGTCCTTCGTCTCCATTACCTCCGTCACCTCGTCCAACCTCGTTGTCAGTCCCTCACGTACCATCTGACATTGCCTCTTCGTCGCTATCAAGTCGTCTTTTAGTTCTTTCTGTGTCGCTTTTAACCCTCCTAATACCGCAGTGTTCCTTTGAACCTGCTCCGTTAGTCCTTTTTGTCCCTCCGTCAGCTGTTCCACCTCCTGCGTCAGGTCCTCTATGCCCCCTTGCAATTTTACAGTCCCCTTTCTCACCTCCTTCTCCATGTGCTCCTTACAGTGCCTCACCTCCTCGCGCACTCCTCCGACCTCCTCACTCACACCTCTTCTGATCTCTTCTCCCATCACTTGCATCTCCTGCCCAGATGCCACCCTCATCTGCTCCATTTCCTCCCTGTGAGCATCCAGTTTGGTTTCTACCCCCATTCTGACCCCCTCTATCTGCTGCCCCATATGGTTAACTTCCCTTTCCGCTTGGTCCCTCATGTCCCTCAATTTGCCTTCCATCCTGTTTTCTAACCCCTCTAACCCCTTTTGCATCCCTTCCATTTGATTCTCTTGAGCGGCCATTCTGTTTTCTACCCCCATTAACCCATTTTTCACCTCTTTTATCCCGTTGTCTAACCCCTCAAAATTATTGTCTAACCCCTCACCGGTACCCCTCGCTTCGTCCCTCATTACTCCCAATTGCTCACTCTGAGCATCCATCCGGTTCCCCATTACCCCCATTTGGTTTCCCATTACCCCCATTTGGTTTCTCAAACCTCCAATTTGGTCTATAAGGGCCCTCATTTGCAGGAGGAAAAGGTTCGAATCCACCAGCGGCGCTACCACGGTCGCGGGCGTGGTCGCCGTGGCCATGTGCGAGGCGCCATTTTGTGCGTCTGCTACCCCGTGCGTGACGACGCTATTTTGCGAATCTGCTACCCTCACTGCTTCGCTCTCCTCTTGTCCCTCAATTTGGTCCTGGATCGACCCTGCCTCACTCCCTACTACCGGAACCCAGCCGTCTTGGTCTGCCATAGCGCGACTTTCAAAATTCGGGTTTTTATTTTTTTTTGTAAAACACAATTAAATTTCGCCGTTATAATTTCGAGCGCGTGAAACGCGCTCCGGATCGAATTCCACTTCCCGACACCAAAATGTTACCCTAATGGTACAATTGGTGTTCCAAAATTTGGGCCGAACTGAATTTAGTCCCAGGTCCGAATCCAACTCCTCGACACCAAATGTTACAGACGCGGTTGTGGATGTTGGTTTACCGAGCGGTTTGGTATGACCGCGTCTGCACAGTTTACCCGATTATACTCGAACGTTGGCCGAGTCGCGCTACGCTAAATCAATTGAGGAAAGGACACAACGGCTGGGTTAAAATGACACGACACCAGGGGTACAGTTCTCAAGACCTCCGGAGGAGGTTATAATATTTCGGAACGTTAGATTACAAGGACTAGAGGGACAGCATAGGAAGGTAGGCACTTAATCACGGTCTTATAGTAACCCCGACAGACGACAGATAAACGGGACAAGACTGACTCACACAGGGATTGATGGCAAGGAAGGGCAGGTAGTCGAGGCTCAAGGTGCACCTTGGCTCAGGGGCAGAATCGACCCGGTCCGGTCCAGAGATGCGGGAGGTCTCTCAGCGCTCGGAGGTGGCGACTGGTTCTCTTTACTTCAAGCTCGGGGCGCATCTGACGTCACATCCGGTAAGTCGCTGCGTATATCCGGCGGGGGGTGACACGCCCTCGGCTCGTTAGCTCCGCCCCAGATGGAATCGGCCCGCCGCTTCTTATTGGGTGCGGGGGGGTTACCGGGCTCCGCCCTTGACGAGGAGCTGACAGCCAGCCCCTTCGTGGTAACCCCGTAACCTGGAGGTAACCTGGAGCACATGGGCCATGGCGGCTAACCGAGCCGGAGTGAGGACGCCCACTCCCCGCACCGCGGCCACGCCGCCCCCCGCTGTGGTTGTAGTTGTTGTTGTTGTTGTTGTTGTTTCATGAGGAAGATGGGAGGAGGTATGGGGAGGTCCTAAACTCACTACTGGTGCCATACAATCACATTCTGGTGCAACGAAGAGTCAGAATTAATGGAAACGAGTCCTTAACTGACATAGACTAAGAATAACTAGCAAGAGGTCCTATAGTTGTCTACGTGAGATGCGGTGAACCTGGGCACGACATTTAATGGGGGAAAAAGGGGAAGGTCGGTTCTACAGAGTGTTGTTTACAGACAATGGGACTAGGGAATGGGGGATTGGGGATAGTTGGGAAGTATTGGGGAAATAGGGGAATATTTACAAGCGGATATGGAGGCCAAATCCCATATCCGCAACAATATATATATATATATTGTTGTGGATTTGAGAAATGTTGTAAAATATCACCCTGTGTAAGTGTCATGATTGTTGTAAATACCTCCTTTAAGAACCAAGATCAATGGTCGTCCCCTTAATTAATTCACCGCATACACCAAGCAAATTTTAGAACCTCTAAATAGTTATTCCCTTATTCTATGTTAGTTAAAGGCTGTGTCTTCCATTAGTTGACACTCCATTGCACCGAATCAAATAAGAATAGCTCCCCTTCAATAATTACATTTCCCAGCCAAACTCTCCATCTCTGGGTAAAGCAGTTTCACAAGCGTGGGGTGCGCGCCCTCTCATTTCGCTGCTATCGTGAATATGTGCTCCGTGCTCTGTTTGAACAGGAGGGGCGGGGTCGCCGGGAAGAGGCAAGGCCAGGGCGTGCCACGAGGGGCGGGGCTGTTCAGCCCCATGCCCAAATAATGAAACAAGCCCGTGGCTCGCCACGAGGGGCGCGCCGTTCGGCGCCATGCCCAAATAAGGAGACAAGCCCGGGGCATTGCCATTTAAGGTCACGAAACAGAGCACAGGGGAGGGCGGGACCGAAACCGACGAGGGCGTGTCACACGCGCGCTGAAGGTATGAGACAAGCGTGCGACGATCGCGCAGCAGAGATACAGCAAGAGATACAAAGAAGGTGGTGCCAAAGCAGGATTGGAGGGAGAGAGACGCGTCAGACGATTGAGAGAGGACCGGAGCAGATGACAAAAGAGCCCGAGGCGTGTCGAGGAAGGACGAGATACGTGTGCTGCCGCCGCCCTGCTCGCTCTTAGCCCAGAGAGGACCTGCTTGCTGTGCGCCCTGCTCAACCTTCCTGGCTTTGTGGTCCCACCTGAACCTTCTGATCCCTCCAGCCAATCCACTCTGCAATTTCCCCATTCGTGTACGTGAGTTTGTTCTGTGTGTCTTGTCCCTGGGGTTAAGTAAGACTGTATAATATAAGTTAATATTTGCACTGTGTCCTTCTGATTCTTCCATTTCCTTGTGTATTACTTTGATTGTTTCTCTTCTGCTTTAGTTGCGTGTAAATAATAATAAATCCTGTTATTCCCTACTTTGTCTTTTTCTTCTTCATGCTCGTTCGGTCGCTTTAGAGGTTTCCCCATTGAGAATATGTGGCGCGATTTTGGCCAACGTTTAAGGATCGGGTCTAGTTCTGTTTATAGTTCATGCCGCGGTTGCTAAAACCGCTCGGCAATTAACATCTGTCCGCGGTCGCAAACGGGGTTGCGCACCTGCCTCTTCGGGGGTAGCTGTGCAGCGTCAGGGACCACGTCGGTCAGTTATAGACGAGGGGATGAATCCCCCCTCGATAAGGGGAACAGAGGCCGACATTGGGTTCCGTAACAATATATATATATATATGTGTGTGTGTATGTATATATATATATATATATATATATATTGTTACGTGGTCCCCTCGGTGAATACCTGGTCTCGGTGACCCCCGGACCGTGAGAGGAACTTCGCCAGAAAGCTGTATTATATATGCGCTTTCGCCACGCAATCCATATGAATTTCACCCAAGAGACAACTGACGTTCAAGGATATATTTCAATGGGAATGACCATACAATTGCAATGACACAACCACGGAGATTTTCCCCGAGCAATCAACCATATACAACCATCAACAATTCCCAATTCACAAGCACTTTCCTATGAGTAAGATGGCCATCTTATATACGTGTGTCCCGGTGAGTACTCACGACACCCTTTTGGTCTCGGTCCCGCACAATGTCTCTGGGCCCCTCCTGACCAAGATGATGGTCGCCGTCACCGCACTCGGGCGGTTGAACAAACCCCGGGTGGACGTGTTTCCACCGGGCAGGTATCGTACCAGGCACCGTGGCTGCAGCCCCTCGTGGCCACGCGAAGCGGATACGGTAAAGCAAGCCAAACCCCACGCCGCTTGCAAGGCGCGTTAGGCCCCAACGTGCGACCCGCACGCGTCTGTTTGGACGGTGCCGCGAACGAGGCCAGACGCGGGTCGATGCACGGCCCCACGTCAACTTGCCGTCTCCACCGGGCAGGAACACGTCCCGGTAATTCCTCTCGCCAGACAGGCTTCGGATCGGAACGCCGCTTTTCCACGCAGCGCAAGGTCGATCCCACCTTTTGTCGGAGCGGGGCGAGGAAGAATAATACTCGTCCTTTTTTCCTCGTGTCTTTTTCTCTTCCCTTTCCGGTCACTTCCGTTTCCGGCCACTCCCTCAGAAGGGCTCCTGACCCTCCAACCACAACAACTACACAACAACTTAATATACTACACACGGATAAGCAAAGACCTGAATGGTAATTCACATACATTCACATAAATATGTAACACTCCCCCCCTTCAAGAAAGAAAGTTTGAACCCAGCGAAAACTTTCTTTGCCGGCCAATTTGGAGAAACAAACCAGATAACTCAACCCCCCCCCCCCCCACATTATCCGTTCCCCCCGGGCACAGTTATCACTTAAAAATAAAGCAACCAAAATTTCACCACAACCCCTCCAGATTACTCCCTCTGGACTAAGTACCAACAACGACCTTGTCCCTGCCAAATCAAACTCCATCTCATGACCCTCTGACTTTGACCGTCAGTTTCTTGGGAATGAAGGTTAAGGGGTTGATCAAAGATCCAAAGTTAAGCAACTCTATAGCACTTTTTCCGGGAGGCCAAGCCGAGTATTCACTACATGGATGCCTTTAGGAACGCGGAGTTCACGGTTAGTCCGTGCAGGAAAGTTCTCTACATGGGCGCCTTGAGGAACGTGGAGTTCACGGTTAGTCCGTGCATGAAAGTTCACTACATGGACGCCTTTAGGAACGGCGTTCACGGTTAATTCGTGTAGGAATCTTGGCTCGACGGCTCCGCCGCCTTCAGTGCTTCAACTTCTCAGAACTTCCCTAATAATTAGGGTGGGACCACTGGTCCCTGTAGTCCCATGAATAGCGGTCTCCTTCTCGGCCACTACCAAAACTACCACCCAGTTGTCCTCTCCTGTAGACCTCTCGACGCCTACGAAATGCCTTCCCTACTGTTATGGTCCGACCCTCCAAATCCTTGCCATTCCAATTCTTCTCTGCCTCTCTGGCGTCTTTTGTGCTGGCAAACGTGACAAAGCCGAACCCTCTTGACTGTTGCGTTTCCCAGTCTCTTACCAACCGCACTTCCACCAGCGGCCCATATCTGTTGAAGACAGAGGTCAGAACTTCTTCCTCTGTTTTGAAGTTCAGTCCCCCTACAAATAACTTGGCACTTTGGTCGCCATCCCGAGCTGGTGTGGTGTTATTTTCCCTGCTGGGCTCTTTACCAACCCTCAGGTTACCATAAACTTGACCCCCGGCCAAATCATTCCCGATAACCACAGATACACCCTCTACAGGAAGCGTGGCTTGTAAACCGACGGTGACCGGTCCTGACACCAAATCGGACTCCAACTGGATGACCTGAAGGGGAGCACTAACACCGCCCCCGATCCCCTGTAAACGAACACTATCCCCCGTTGCCGTCTCCTCGGACCATGGCAAAATGCCTTCAAGCATTAAAGATTGATGGGCCCCTGTGTCCCTCAATATCCTAACCGGTCTCCGGTTAGTCGAGGCTCCATCCAGTGACACAAACCCCTCTGAAATAAATGGTTGGTAACCCTTTTGATGGCGATTTCTTACGCTAGCCATCGCATTCGGAGTTGTAATAGTCGGACTCCGCTCTGGGTTGTCCCTTTTCATGAGGTAAGAACTGGACATCAAGTGTCCAGGTTTCTTGCAAAACGCGCAAGTAGGCCCGGAGGAAAAACTCGGGGTCTGCCTCGGGCCCCCCGAACTATAAGTTTGTCTTGGGCCCGCATCCCTCTGATTTCGAACCGGTGGGGTATCATAGTTGTCCCCATAATCATCTCGAGGCCGCCGCCATGTATGGTCGTTCTCCGCACCTGCTGTTCCCCACCTCCCCTGCGGAGATCTAGGCGAGGAGTTAGGTTCGTGGACCCCTATTCGGTGGGTTAAGGCATAATCATCTGCCATGGTGGCTGCGTCCCACAACTTTGGTACTTTCTTTTCCTGCAGGTACACTTTGATGTCCTCGTGGACACACTGCTGGAATTCCTCCACCAGGATCAAGTCCCGCAATGTTTCGAAGTCTTTCCCGACTCCTTTTGACTCACACCACCGATCAAACATGTTTTCTTTCACTCTGGCAAACTCCACATGGGTCTCACTCTCCCTCTTCCTGGCATTCCTGAATTTTTGCCTGTAAGCTTCCGGAACCAACTCATAGGCCTTGAGGATGTGCTTCTTCAGTACCTCATAATCTGCACATTGGTCCATTGGTAGCGCCGAATAAATTTCCTGAGCTTTCCCCACCAGCACACTTTGCACGAGTATGGTCCAGGCCTCCTCCGGCCAGTTTAATTGTCGAGCCACTTTCTCAAAGTGTGGGAAAAATTTCGCGACTTCTTTTTCACTGAACGGTGGAACCAGCCTCACATGTCTGCCCACATCCCAGGTTTTCTGGTTAGGTGTCGACCCCGTCAGCAAGGGTGGTGCCTCTCCCCGTTCTCTCATTAACTCCAGCTCCTTGAATTTGATTTCTTGCTGAAGCTCCATGTCACGTTCCTTTAATTCCCTTTCCGCTTTTCTCTCCTCTGCTTCGAGGTCCCTTGCAGCTCTCCTCTCCTCTGCTTTTCTCCCTTCTAACCTTTCCTGGAGTTCTCGTTCCACTCTCCTTTCCTCCGCTTGTTTCTCTTCCCTCCTCTCTTCTGCTTTCCTTTCTTCTTCTGCTCTTTCCTTTTCTGCTTTCCTTTCTTCTTCTGCTCTTTCCTTTTCTGCTTTCCTTTCCTCTTCTTTTAACCTTTCCTGGAGTTCTCGTTCCACTCTCCTTTCCTCTGCTTGTTTCTCTTCTCTCCTCTCTTCTGCTTTCCTTTCTTCTTCTTTGATCCGTTCCTGGCTCCGTAATTGCAACTCCAGTTTCCGGAGCTCAACGTCTTCTGGTTCTTCGGGTAGCCACTCCCAGGCTAACTCGTCCCATGTTCCTAATCCCACCATAGATTGTATCACCGTGGCCTGCAACTCTGCCTTCCTCAAATTAGTTCGGACCTCCAAGTTAAAATGTTTGGCCAATTTCAAGAGGTCCGACTTTAGCAACGCTCGGAACTGTGCCTCACTCGGGGTTACCCCAAAGTTCTGTGCCACAAACGCCATGGTGTCTATCGTTAACACCTGTTAACCTTCACCCAAGACTTTACCCCAATTTCTCCAAAAATATTTTACCAATTAATAATTAATTAATAAATTTTAATTAATAAAAAAATATTATTTTATTATTTTATACAATTTTAAATCCCGGACGTAGACCCAATTGCGAAACCGCAAATCGTAATTTGGACGAGCCCCCAATTCTGTTACGTGGTCCCCTCGGTGAATACCTGGTCTCGGTGACCCCCGGACCGTGAGAGGAACTTCGCCAGAAAGCTGTATTATATATGCGCTTTCGCCACGCAATCCATATGAATTTCACCCAAGAGACAACTGACGTTCAAGGATATATTTCAATGGGAATGACCATACAATTGCAATGACACAACCACGGAGATTTTCCCCGAGCAATCAACCATATACAACCATCAACAATTCCCAATTCACAAGCACTTTCCTATGAGTAAGATGGCCATCTTATATACGTGTGTCCCAGTGAGTACTCACGACACCCTTTTGGTCTCGGTCCCGCACAATGTCTCTGGGCCCCTCCTGACCAAGATGATGGTCGCCGTCACCGCACTCGGGCGGTTGAACGAACCCCGGGTGGACGTGTTTCCACCGGGCAGGTATCGTACCAGGCACCGTGGCTGCAGACCCTCGTGGCCACGCGAAGCGGATACGGTAAAGCAAGCCAAACCCCACGCCGCTTGCAAGGCGCGTTAGGCCCCAACGTGCGACCCGCACGCGTCTGTTTGGACGGTGCCGCGAACGAGGCCAGACGCGGGTCGATGCACGGCCCCACGTCAACTTGCCGTCTCCACCGGGCAGGAACACGTCCCGGTAATTCCTCTCGCCAGACAGGCTTCGGATCGGAATGCCGCTTTTCCACGCAGCGCAAGGTCGATCCCACCTTTTGTCGGAGCGGGGCGAGGAAGAATAATACTCGTCCTTTTTTCCTCGTGTCTTTTTCTCTTCCCTTTCCGGTCACTTCCGTTTCCGGCCACTCCCTCAGAAGGGCTCCTGACCCTCCAACCACAACAACTACACAACAACTTAATATACTACACACGGATAAGCAAAGACCTGAATGGTAATTCACATACATTCACATAAATATGTAACACTATATATATATATATATATATATATATATATATATATATATGTGTGTGTGTGTGTGTGTATATATATATATATCTATATATATATATATATATATATATATATATATATGTATATATATATATATATATATATATATATATATATATATATATATATATATATATACAGTATATATATATATATATGTATATATATATATATATATATATATATATATGTATATGTATATATATATATATATATATATATATATGTATATATATATATACTGTACATATATATATATATATATATATATATATATATATATATATATATATATATATATATATATATATATATATATATATACGTATATATATATATATATATATATATATATATATATATATATATATATATATATATATGTGTGTGTGTGTGTGTGTGTATATATGTGTGTGTGTGTTTGTGTGTGTGTATATGTGTGTGTGTGTTTGTGTGTGTGTGTGTGTGTGTGTACGTGTGTGTGTGTGTGTGTGCATGTATGTATGTGTGTGTGGATGTGTGTGTATGTGTGTGTGTGTGTGTGTGTGTGTGTGTGTGTGTGTGGATGTGTGTGCATGTGTGTGTGTGTGTGTGCGTGTGTGTGTGTGTGTGTGTGTGTGTCTGTGAATAAGAGAGAGAAAATTGTGAGGACCAGAAATGAAAAAACGAGATGTGTTTGTGTGTATGTGTATATGTGTGTGTACATGTGTACGTGTGTGTGTGTGTGTGTGTGTATGTGTGTGGGTGTACGTGTGTGTGTGTATGTGTGTGTGTGTATGAATGTGTGTGTATATATGTGTGTGGGTGTACGTGTGTTTGTGTGTGTGTATATGTGTGTATGTGTGTGTGGGTGTGCACGCACATGCATTCACATGTTATCAGAAGTAAATACATTGTGTAGATTACATCATTTGTGCATCTGATAAATTGCCAGTAACCATTTTGTGAAACTGAATGTGCAGGTGCAGCATCTAACTCACTATGCTGAAATGTCACACACGTCCATGCCCGTATGGATTCCCACGGGTGACCCCACTAGTCTATATTGTAATAGCCTAAGGTGATCCGTCTGTCCGGGGGTGTGGCTACACCCGGTCTGGGAGGGGCTTCATAAACAAATATCCACCATTTTATTAACTCGTATTGTTTTGAGGCCTGTTTTGTTAGGCCCGTGGTGTCTTGCTCTCTCTCACAGTTTTATTTCAACTCTAATTCGATATATCATTTCATTTTTCACAGTCGCTAAGATAGTTTTAGACTCGGTGGAAAAAAACGGGAATAAAATCCCATGAAAATTTCCGTTTATAGAACGAAATGAATTCTCAAAGGCCTGTAATTTCAAGGCCATTGAGTCTCTCTCACGCCATTATCTCCAATCTAACTCACCATCTGATTTCATTTTTATCGATGGTTTGAGACTCGGTGTCAGAAATAATTGAGAAAATTCACGCACACACGGGAAAATGCTGTCACTTGCGGCCATGAGCGTCGGCCATTCCGGCAGCCTCCTGTTCATCACGGACACCTCGTCCGGGCGCCGTTTTCTTTACGACACGGGAGCGCAGGTAAGCGTCCTCCCTGCCTCCGCGTCCGACAAGCAAGCCGCGGGCCGGGGCCCCGCTTTGCTTGCTGCCAACGGTACACCCATCCGCACATTCGGGAAGCGTTGCCTCTCACTGCGGTTCGGAGGGCAGCGCTTTCAATGGTCGTTCGTCACCACCAGCGTGCCAATGGCCCTGCTCGGCGCGGACTTCCTATGTGTGCATGGGCTGTTGGTCGACGTTAAGCTCAGACGTCTCATCCAGGCCGAAACCTTCAGCTCACTCGCTTGTTCGCTGAGCGGCTCGTTGAGCAGCTCACTGAGCAGCTCACCGAGCGGCTTGCCAAGCGGCTTGCTGAAAGGTTCCGTCCCGGCGAGGTTAGTCTGTATGCTTCCGGCAGCGGACGAGTTTACCCGCCTCCTCGCCAGTTTCCTGGCCCTCACGCGGCCCACCTTCTCAGCGGTGGCCGTCAAACATGGGGTGGAGCACCATATCCCCACGGTCGGGCCGCCGGTCTACGCCCGGGCATGCCGCCTCGACCCCACGAAGCTCGCCGTGGCGAAAGCGGCGTTCGCCACGCTGGAATGGCTGGGTATCGTACGGCGCTCCAACAGCGCTTGGGCCTCTCCTCTGCACATTGTGCTGAAGCCCGGCGGCGGATGGCGGCCGTGCGGTGACTACCGCTGGCTCAATGATGCCACCAACCCCGACCGCTACCCGGTCCCGCATATCCAGGACTTTTCCGCCCAGTTGGCAAACACGACCGTGTTCTCCAAGGTGGACCTCATCCGGGGCTACCACCAGGTCCCCGTACAACCGGACGATGTCCCAAAGACGGCCTTCATCACCCCTTTCGACCTCTTTGAGTTCCTGCGGATGCCTTTTGGGTTGAAGAATGCAGCCCAGGCGTTCCAACGGCTCATGGACAGCGTCTTGCGCGACTTACCTTTCATCTATGTCTAGCTGGACGACATCCTAGTCGTGAGCGCGTCCGGGGAGGAGCACCTGCTCCACCTCCGCACGCTTTTCGAACGCCTGGGCCAGCATGGCCTGATCATCAACCCCGCAAAGTGCCGCTTCGGCGTCGCCGCCATCGACTTCCTGGAGCACCGCATCACCAGGCACGGGGCCGTCCCTTTACCGGCCAAGGTGGAGGCGGTCAGGGGTTTCCCGCGCCCCCGCATGATCAAGGGGCTCCAGGAGTTCCTGGTCATGGTAAATCTTTACCACCGCTTCGTGCCCCACGTCGCCCAGCTCCTCCGCCCCCTGCACGAGGCCCTCCGGGGCAAGCCGGGCAATGGTAACATCGCCTGGTCGGAGCCGATGGCCGCGGCGTTTGCGGGCGCAAAGCTGGCCCTGGCCAACGCCACCATGCTGGCGCACCCGGCGCCCGATACACCGATCGCCCTCACCACCGACGCGTCGGACTACGCGGTGGGCGCGGTGCACGAGCAGTGGGTGCGTGGTGCTTGGCAGCCGCTGGCGTTTTTTAGCCAGCAGCTTCGCCCGCATGAACGCCGCTACAGCACCTTCGACCGCGAGCTGCTCGGGCTCCACCTGGCGGTCCGACACTTCTGCCATCTGCTCTTGGGCCGCCCGTTCACGGCTTTCGTCGACCACAAGCCCCTTGTGTTCGCGATGGCCAAGGTCGCCGAGCCATGGTCGGCCCGGCAGCAACGTCACCTCTCTGCGGTGTCCGAGTACACGACAGACATACGTCACGTCGCAGGTAAAGACAACCCGGTGGCGGATTGCCTTTCCCGGTCCGTCGCGCACGCGGTCCACCTCGGGATCGACTATGCCCGGATGGTGGAGGACCAGACCGCCGACCCCGGCGTCCAGGCCTTGCGGAACGCCGTCAAGGGCCGCCGCGTCACCGAGGTGCCGTTCGACATCGCGGGCGCGGCCCTCCTGTGCGACGTCTCCCTCGGCCGGCCTCGCCCCATCGTGCCCGCTGGTGGTTTTTGATGCCATCCATGGCCTGTCCCACCCGGGCACGAAGGCTTCCCAGAGCTCGTCGCGGCGAAGTTCGTCTGGCATGGCCTCAGGAAGGATGGCCAGGACGTGCCTCGCGTGCCAGCGCGCAAAGGTCCACCGCCACACCCAGGCCCCGTTGGCCCCGTTTACGGTGCCCGAGCGTCGGTTCGACCACGTCCACGTTGACTTGGTGGGACCTCTGCCCCCCTTGCGGGGGTTCACCCACCTCCTCACCATGGTGGACCGCACCACACGGTGGCCAGAGGCCGTGCCATTGGCGGCGACGTCTCCGGCTGATGTGGCGCAAGCCTTCATCGCCACTTGGGTTGCCCGGTTCGGCACCCCCTCGGACATCTCGTCCGACCGCAGCCCCCAGTTCACCTCAGAGCTCTGGGGCGCGGTGGTGCAAGGGCTCGGCATCCAGCTGCACCGCACCTCAGCCTACCACCCCCAGGCCAATGGCCTGTGCGAGCGCTTCCATCGCGCCATGAAGGCCGCGCTCTGGGCCAGCCTCCGTGACGGCGGCTGGGTCGACAGGCTCCCCTGGGTCCTGCTGGGCCTCAGGACGGCGCCCAAGGACGACCTGCGCGCATCCACGGCGGAGTTGGTCTTCGGACAACCGCTGCGGGTGCCGGGCGAGTTCCTCCCCGACTGCATGGCACATGGCACAGCAGCGCTCCGCCCTGCAGGAGACCGCCCAGAGGTTCACCCCGGTGCCGACGGCGCACCACGGTTGCCCGCCAACGCACGTCGCCCCGGAGCTTCGCACGGCGGAGTACGTGTTCGTCCGCCACGACGCCCACCGGACACCGCTGCGGCCCCCGTACGACGGGCCCTTCCGCGTGCTGGAGACCGGGGACAAACATTTCACCGTGGACATCGGCGGTGCCCCGGATCATATCTCCGTGGGCCGCCTCAAGCCGGCCCACCTCGATCTGGACCACCCCCTCGCAAGCAGCTCTGCCTCCGCGTCGAGGCCGCCCCCCGGCGGTCAGACCCCCGGCACCCCCCAGCCCCGCCATCCCGCTACCCCCCAGCCCTGCACGCATCGCCACGGGGCGTTTCGGCCAGGTCATCCGGCTTCCCCGCAAGCTCACCCTTCAGGTGCGCGGGAATTCTGGGGGGGCGCGTGTGGCGGGCACAAGGGTCAATAATTCCGCGCACCAGTGGGTGTCACGAGTGTCCAGGCGGGGAACTGAAATACATGCCCCGCCTTTTGGCCGATCGGCCACGCCCGGGGGCAAGGCGTGGCCTAGGGACATATATGCGGGCTCTAAGGTCGAGCCCGCCCAGTGCTGATATGCGAGCTTGTAATAAAGACTCTTGTTTGTATCCACGCGTTGTGGCCTACCTCTCTGGCAATCGAGTCGTGTGTGCACAGCACCACAATAGAACGAAATGCATTTTCAAAGGCCTATAACATAAGCCTTTATCTCGACTGTAATTCACGATCTGATTTCATTTTTATCGATGGTTTTAATCTCGGTTTCAGCAATAATTGAGAAAATTCACGCACATAATTGCCGAGGTATATTAATTACAACAACAATTACAACATTTTGATTACAACAACCCACTCACCAGGAAATGTCTGTTTCGTTCGGCGCGATTATACACCGCCCAAAGAACATTTTTTCTTGAGGAAATAAAATCGAGAAATCTTTAATATTTTTTGGGGGGGTTTTCGCACGAGTTTTCAAGGCTGAATCAATCGTGTACACATCCAGGATTAATAAATAAACTCAATGTCACGTTTTTTCATCGCGTTTTTTTGTCAGGTTCTTGGTGTGAGCTGCTCTTGACGTCTGAATATGCTCCATATGCGTTGTGTGCAACCGAGCTGTCTTTAGGTCAAGGTTACGTAATGTGGGGCATGTGGGTGGTCATTCCCGACATTCCTGCTTCTTTATGTGAGCGCAGTCTCAATGAGTTTCATGAGGGTTATTTGTACCTGCCATTTTCAAAATGAATAAAATAATGAGGGAACAGAACGAGACACCAATGGACGTCGTAATCCTCTCCCACTCCCCCGTGTGTGACCCCCCCCCCCTCTTCCGTAGGTTTGTGACCCACCCCATCCCCGTGTGTGACCCTGCCCCCCCACCAGGGTGATCCCTCCCCCTCCCGCCGTGGGTGACCCACTCCCCAGTGCAGTGTGTATGTATGTGTGTATGTGTGTGTGTGTGTGTGTGTGTGTGTGTGTGTGTGTGTGTGTGTGTGTGTGTGTGTGTGTGTGTGTGTATATATACAGTATATGTGTATGTGTGTGTATGAGTGTGTGTGTGTGTGTGTGTGTGTGTGTGTGTGTGTGTGTGTGTATGCAGTGGATGACCCACTCCCCAGTGCAGTATGTGTGCATATATGTGTGTGTGTGTGCGTGCGTATATGTTTGTGTGTGTGTGTATATATATATATATATATATATATATGTGTGCGCGCGCGCGCGCGTGTGTGTGTGTGTGTGTGTGTGTGTGTGTGTGTGTGTGTGTGTGTGTGTGTATGTATATATGTGTGTGTGTATGCGCATATATATGTGTGTGTGTGTGTGTGTGTGTGTGTGTGTGTGTGTGTGTGTGTGTGTGTGTGTGTGTGTATGTACAGTGCATTCAGAAAGTATTCAGACCCCTTCACTTTTTTCACATTTTGTTATGTTGCAGCCTTATGCTGAAATCGTTTAAATTCATTTTCCCCCTCATCAATCTACACTCAATACCCCATAATGACAAAGAGAAAACAGGATTTTAGATAGTTTTGTAAGTTTATTAAAGATAAAAAACTGAAATATTCAGACCCTTTGCTATGACACTTGAAATTTAGCTCAGGTGCCTCCCATTTCTCTTGATCATCTTTGAGATGTTTCTACACCTTGATTGGAGTCCACCTGTGGTAAATTCTATTGATTGGACATGATTTGGAAAGGCACACACCTGTCTATATAAGGTCTCACAGCTGACAATGCATATCGGAGCAAAAACCAAGCCATGAGGTCGAAGGAACTGCCTGCAGAGCTCAGAGACAGGATTGTATCGAGGCATAGATCTGGGGAAGCCTACAAAAAATCTCTGCTGCATTGAAGGTTTCCAAGAGCACAGTGGCCTCCATAATTCTTAAATGGAAGAAGTTTGGAACAACCAGGACTCTTCCTAGAGCTGGCCGCCCGGCCAAACTGAGCAATCGGGGGAGAAGGGCCCTGGTAAGAGAGGTGACCAAGAACCCGATGGTCACTCTGGCTGAACTGCAGAGATCCTGTGTGGAGATGGGAGAAACTTCCAGAAGGACAACCATCACTGCAACACTCCACCGATCTGGGCTTTATGGCAGAGTGGCCAGACGGAAGCCTCTCCTCAGTGAAAGACACATGAAAGCCCTTTCACACACAAAGGGGTGTAGACTTTCTATGGACACTGTATGTGCAAGTCCAAAATTAAAATCATTGGTCAATGTATAAACATGTCTCCACGATAAGTGGATGCCTCAAAAGAAGAAGATAAAGCTGCAACGTCATAATAGCTACATCAGAATCTTGTAACTTTGCACCGAACACCTCCCCCAACTTTACCAGGTCAGATCCACTGTTGTGAAGAAGGTAGCCCTTTGCTGTGTGCAAGATCTTGTAATGCTGCACCCTGCACGAAAATGGCACACCACAAAGTCAGAGTCCATAATCCACCGCATCCAATACAGTGGCCACAGCAACAGTAACACAACTGTGATGTCATGTCAAAGACTGCACAGCTGTCCATTTTGAAGCAATGAAAAGGAATCGAGAACAACTACAAGAATAGTATTAAGAACAATTTTCATTGTGTATAAATTAATTAATCAACACAACACAAAAACTGGAGTTCATAGAACACATTTCCCGGCGCTTTATTGAGAAACAAAGACATGCGTGGGATCTGCAAGCGATTCGTCGTGAGGATGTAAATTGTAAAATGGCGTAATATTTTGTCCAAATACTGTTAAACGGAAGGATTTGAAAAGTGTTAAAAGGTGATTTGTGTTATCATTGTTCAAGTATATAATTCAATTGAAATTAGAAAAAATATATTTTTAAAGATTTTAGGAAAAGATTCCAGAGGTTTACCGCCGATGACACAGCGTCTTCTACATCGCCCAATCTAACACGTTACATTAGTTATTTGTGCCTGTTGTTTGTGTCCTTTATGAAGTCTTTAAAAACAGGAAGTTTCCTGTTCGGAATTATTTGCATTTATGTTTGAATGGCAAACTGGCAGACAGAGTAAAAAAATTATCTCACTCCTCACAGCACATGCATGATCGGGACAAATGCAGAGCCAGAGTACGACTAAACTACAGTTTCGTTTTCAGATTAAGGTTCCGATTTGTGTTAAAAAATAACGAATGTTCTATTGAAATGAAGTTGTTTCTTGATCATAAACTGACATTTGTAGACAAAAGGACAGACAGACAGAAGTGAACCGGTTGCTTAACCTCGCTCTTCACTTTCGCGTGCGTCACCCAAAGTCATTTTACTTGGCGTAATTACTAGTTAGTCATCCCAAGTCATCCACCTGATGCAACAAGTGCACGTGTTTAGGTTGTGAGAAGCAACACATATTATACAATGTAGTTACAGACTTTATGATGTCCCTAATGTCCTCCTCCCACATTGAAGTTGCTTATAAGGAAACTTGTACTTAAAGTGTTAATTTACTGCGAAGTGGGTGGAGCTTGAAATGCGCATCATGCATGTTTGCCCGAAATATGGCCTGCACCATACCCCCTTGCCAAGGAGGGGGTTTTTTTTTTTTTTTTTTTTTTTTTTTTTTTTTTTTGTATACAAGATCGAGGCTCGTGAAAGAGCGAACATTAATCACACAGAAAGACAAACCGACACATAAAACATATAACATCGGGAGCGGTAGACAAGATGGGGAGAGAGGGGGAAGGACACAAACACAACATTTGAGAGCAGGGACCGAGAGACATGGAGACATCGAGAGATCTGAGAGAGGGCGAGGGCTTTGGGGGAGGGGGGGCATGGGAAGGGGGCGGTGGGAGAGGTATAAAACATATGGACACTGCCAGGACTTCCAGGAAAGAAGTTGGAATTTCAAACAAGGTGGATCTGGGGTGAATTAGCGGGGGTAGAAAAGATCAAGGTTTTGGATGGGGGAAGATAAGAGATGGTGGTGAACAGCTGTTTTAAAGACCTGGAGGGAGGAGTGGGATTGAAGGGAGTGAGGGAGTTTGTTCCAGAGGCGGGAGAAAAGAGGAATGAAAGAGTGAAGGTGAGCAGAGAGCCGAGATTTCGGCAGTTTAACCATCAGAGGGTTGCTGGCAGATCTTGTGCGACCTGTAGGAATATTTGGGGGACAGAGCACAGAGAGAGCTGGGGGTGCAAGGCCGGAGAGGAGTCGGTAGAAGACAGAAAGACCACCTACCTGCCTGCGGTGAGTGAGTGAAAGGCCCTCAGAGATAGCTTCATCGCGGGAGATTCCAATAATTCTGAAAGCTTTGGTTTCAACAGCGTGAAGCCGAGCTAGGTGTGAGGCAGGAGCACCGGCCCATAGGGGAGAACAGTATTCCATTGAGCTGCGGATGAAAGCCTTGTATGTGGTGAGGAGCTCAGGTGTGCCGAGGAAGGACTTCGCACGACGGAGGATGCCCAGTCGGCGACTGGCTTTGGAGGCCAGCTTGGAAATGTGGTTTTCCCAAGAAAGATCATGGCAGATAGTGAGACCCAAAATCTTGAGCGACAGAACTTCTTGGAGAGGATTGTTGAGAAAGTAGATGGGAGGGTTGTCCAGTCGATCTTTTCGGAGAGACATAGTAAGAGTGTGAGATTTGTCAGGATTGAAAGACATGTGGTGGATCTTCCCATGGCCTCCTGCTCTGGGGAAGGGCGGAGCTTTGACGTGTTTTTGCTGATAGGGCGGAGCTTGCATCACATATGCAAACTCAGTTTTATAGCCATTAGATAGTGTGATGTGGACAGCAATAAAAGCAGTAGTAACTCTGAAGTTTCAATTTTGCAGCAACAAAGAGGTCTGCGATGTTAAATGTGTAAAACTTGTTGATAGAGTTTTGAACAAGTAATCGAAAAAACATGTTTTAGGGCTACACACTTTTATTTATTTTTGAAGTTTTAAATCAAATTTTTATATTTTTTTGAATTTAATTTTGACAAGTCAGGAGACGACGATGGTTCACGAGCGAGCGGTATTCAATGACAAAGGACGGACTATAACCGAAACAGACCTGGACAGGCCAGGCCCGGAAATGTCAAAACGAAGGTTACTGACCTGGAAATGAGATAGAAAATAATGTGTAATCAGTTATGAGGTTAGTTAGCTAGCTACACAATACCGAAAATTCGGTGAAAAATGAAATGAAAAAAAAATAAATGAAAAAAATGAAAAATCGAGCTCCGTGGGGCTAGACACATGACATGGCCTAACCAAATATCGAAACCCCTGTCAGATTCCACCAAACCCCTCGGAGAAGATCTAGCTTGAACTCGATTACCCCCTAAAAAGACATCTTTTTAGGGCGTGGCTCCGCCCACAATGGGCGCAATATGCCCACTCGAGGTAGGTCACAACTACATCATGATATCAACCTCCCACCCAAGTTTCATCAAGATCGGATGATATCATCGGGTAGTTATGCTGCGGACAGACAGACACACACACAGACAGACGCACACACATGACGAATATAGTGGTCACTTGATAACTCGTGAACGAATAGATGAAAATGTACCAGAAAAGAGGACCGTGGGCCAAATTTCAGCTCTCTAGGACGTATGGAACCTAGAAAATGAACGGCTCAAATATTTGAAAAAGGACAAACAAACAAAGTTCAGTTCAAGTTAAATAAAAGTGTGTAAAAAAAAATCTGCAAACTGCAATATTCCAAAAAAAGGAAAAAGAAGCTGTATGGTGGTGGCAGGAGTGGTTGCAGAATGTGTATGTGCTAAATGTACGTATCGTGCAGATTGACAAATGAATGACTGCGGACGATGAAGGCAGACACTCACGGAGAGTATTGTGACCTCTTCACACTCATACACACGTGCTCGCCATCTCCTGTAGGCCGCAGTAAAAATGTTCCACTCATTTTTGATTGCAGTCGTCGCTCGGCCTCTTCTCTCATGACGTCATAAAAGCACCTTGGCAATGACATTTGTTATTTCTTAATCCTGATCCATGGACCGTCACGTTTTGAATACAATCGGCATAAGGCACACAGTCTACATACCACGGAATCTTAACATACTCTACTTGACTGTCTTTTGTTAGAAAAATCTCTACTTTCTTTTATTTTGTCATAAATCTGACAGGTTGACACTTTGATCCTTTTGCTAACCTTTTATCTTTCATTTGTAGACTTTGTAACTGCACTGGAAAAACTACATTCCTTCCTTCCACCAAGTGTTGAGCAAAGTTAAACATCAACCTTTATACAAAAATGTAACAAGAAAATTATAACTTTAAACTGGTGACTCTTCTTCGTAACAATTTAAAATGGCGGCTCCAGTTGTAGCATCTTCTTCCTCTCATATGATTGTCGATATCTGTCTCTGTGCAAATCCTGTGGGCATTGTTGAAATAGCACCATCTGCATTTCCCTCAATAGTTAGTTGTTGGTATTTACTAATGATTGGTCCTCCTTATATTGTAAAACACCTGAAAATGCTTTCATTGAGGTTTAGACAGTGTAAACATGTTTAATGAATGAGTGAAGCATTTTTCATTGTGGGAGGGGTTTCCATAGTTACCAAAAAGTGGCAAAAGTCACTACTCTAGTTCCTGACGTAATCTACAGTTTGTAACTTATTAGTAATGATGCAAAAGATAAAATAAAATTTGTAATATATTCGCAACAGGTGAATGGGGTAAAATATAATAAAACATGATATACTTGTGTTTCCTCCAAAAACCGCCCCTCCCCCCTCTCCAATACACACAACGGGGGGTGGATATTGGGGTCCAGCAAAAAAAAAAATCACTGTGAAACAATTCATACCTCCATAATACGCGTATCATACAGAGTGCGGAAAAATAGTCCCACCTCCCAGGCCCCATTATAGTCCTACAACTTTGTTTTTACTAACTTCTCTTTTATGTTGCAGGTAAGGATACCTGAGAAGGTGTGGCCAACAACAGACATAAAGATTATTGCCCTTACATGAGAGATGAGCATGCCCTGGACAATAGAAAAGAAGATGTTTTCAGTGGAAATCTTCTTCCAAACACTGATATTTAAGGAAACTCAAAGTTAAAAACCAATTTCAACTGCAAAGAAGCCCCATCGAAACAAACAATAGATAAAGAAGTTCAGGATGGAGGGGACTCATGTGCTAAACCTTGATGCAAAATCCCAAGAACAGCAGAGTCATTCAGGATGAAAGTCAATGAGAACCCCTGAGGTCATACATAAATCTGTAATGCTTAAAGAAGGAATTACATTTATGAAATTTCTCTCATATTTGAACATGCATCATTTCATGTAATTCTATAGTGTCATTGATTTTGGAATAAAATTGAAGTTTTAACAACACTTTTCGTAAAGACGGAGAAATATGCGTCCATTCGTCCATCCGGCTTTATTATAAAGGTTTCCTGCTGTCGTATAATAATAAAAACAGTACAGTCGGAAAGCTAATAATCAATTTACTTGGAACAAAAATGTCCGTTTAAACATAAAGAGGCCTGTTTTATAAACCCATCGTTCCAGTATTGAAAAAAGAAGCGAGATTAGGAACTTAATGCAGCTGTTCCAATGTAAACATTTGTAGGTCATCTCATCCCAATTCTTGAAAAGTCCGGACATATATCAGTCTTTTTAAACTTTTGGCTATATTCGCTGCTCCTCCCTTATCGCCCGGCTGATTGTTCTTAAACTTGCCACATGAATGCAATGCAGCAGCCTGCACAATCGCTCGGGCTTAAATTTTTCCAGTTCGGATCATGGGGGCTCCCAGGCGGGTTTACCCCTGAAACTGCAGATGCCTACTCGTCCATTATTTACCAACCGATTGCTCTGAAGCCCAATACAGCCCATATACTCGATATATATATATACATACATATAGATAGATACTCGATGTTCCACAGGATCGCTCAATCTTAGATTTTCGATTTCAGATCATGGGGGCCCCAAGGGATCAGGGAGATCCCAGATGCCAGGAGGTTCCCCCAAATCAGGGAGGTTCCCCCAAATCAGGAAGGTTCCCCCAAATCAGGGAGGGGATTCCCCCAAATCAGCAGATGCTGAACTATAACCTTGAGGTGACCGTCAACCCACTCAGGGCTATTGCTATTATGGTACGACAGCAGGAACCCTTCCTTTAGAATAAAGCGTGATGTACACGGAAGGAGCACACAAAATTATATACAGTGATACTTCTCGAAACAATATAAAAATATCTAATAGAACATAGAAAGAGCACACAAACAACACCAAACACACCCACGACAATAGCAGCAACAACTACTACGTGTTATGGGAAGCTCCATTGAAAGTGTCATGACTATATATATGTATATATACATGTATATATGAATGTGATAACTCCATCACCCCTCTCCAATAAACGACCCCCCCCCCTCCAAAATAAATCAGAGGGGGTTTAAAAATGAACCCCCAGGGCGTTTATTGGAGGGAATAAAGTATTCCAAACCGATCTATTTGACAGGGTTGCTCCTTCACAGGACAGTGAACGATCTCGATTATTTAGCAGCACAATCCACATGGAATTAAATCCAGACAAACAACGTGGATCACCTGGCCAATGGTTACATCAGTTCTGAGGGACACGGATGTGCCGCTGATGCAGTTCCCCTCATAGATCAGCGCACAAAAGATTGAATTTGGCCAGGGTACTGCGTACGGCATGCAAAAGCCTACTCTTTTGTAAAAACGAAAAAAAGACAGTTCAAGCTCCACAAATGTCTGTTCCAGGCAGCACAGCCAACTTAATGTCCTCCTTAGACAACTGCATACTTCTTCGCATCAGTGCTGGGAATCGACCCCGACTCATCATCTCAGAAGCCAGGCCCTTTTAACCCATTCTGGATGAAAACTTATTTTTTGTATACTTAGTCTAGGTTATTTATGAGATTTATTATTTATTTATGACATTTATTTATTTATTTATGATTTATTTATCACAGCTAAACGTTACTCTTTTTTTGTTCAATTTGAACAGGAATTATATCAATGGGCCTTCTCACATCTCAAACTTAAATGGGGTTGACATAGAAAAAGCAAAACAATAAACCAAATGGAAAGACTGATACTCACTCTGGATATTTAAGCTCGTCTGTGGATAAATACGTGTTTGTGTTTGGTTCATTGGTGCTGAGGGGTTGTTCCACCGGACTGAAGGTTGAAAAGTCGAGCAGATCTGGGGGATTTTGAATGAGCAGGCGTCGTTTTCTCTCTTTGTCAATAACATCTTGGAGCCATATAAGCTGCCCAGGTAGGAGACCCAGGTGCTGTGGTATTAACATCTGCACAAAAGGTAATGGGCATGCATTTTAAGGTATTTGACATCATTGTTCATGTTTATGACAAGAATCAAAACTTTCATCTCGAATGAAACCAAAGCTTTCAGAATCATTGGAATCTCCCGCGATGAAGCTAACTCCGAGGGCCTTTCACTCACTCACCGCAGGCAGGTTGGTGGTCTTTGCCTTCTACCGACTCCTCTCCGGCCTAGCTCCCCCAGCTCTGTCTGTGCTCTGTCCCCCAAATATTCCTACAGGGCACAAGATCTGCCAGCAACCCTCTTCTGGTGAAATTGGCAAAATGAAGACTCTCTTCTCACCTTCACTCTTTCATTCCTCTTTTCTCCCGCCTCTGGAACAAACTCCCTCACTCTCTTCAATCCCACTCATCCCTCCAGGTCTTTAAAACTGCTGTTCACCATCATCTCTTATCTTCCCCCATCCAAAACCTTGATCTTTTCTACCCCCATTAATTCAAATCCTGGAAGTTCTAGCAGTGTCCATCTGTTTTATACCTCTACCCCCTCCCCCCCCCCCCCCCCACCTTCCCATGTCTCCTCACTGAAGTCCTCTCCCTCCCACAGATCTCCCGATGTACCTGCTCTCAAATGTTGTACTTGTGTGCTTCCCTCTCTCTCCCCATCTTGTCTCCCGCTCCCTTTATTGTATGTTTTGTGTGTCCGTTTTTAGCCGCGTCGCAAGACGCTGGTCATAGAGTGCCCTCTGTTGTTGTTCTTGTTCTTCTTGTTCTTCTTGCAGAGAAGACAAAACCTCAAAGCTCCACCCATTCTGGGAACCATAGCTCCACCCATTGTGGGAGAGGCTTCATATAAACAAATATCCACCATTTTATTAACTCGCATAGCTTTGAGGCCTGTTTTGTAGGCCCGTGGTGTCTTCCTCTCTCACACAGTTTTATTTCAAATCAAATTCGATATATCATTTCATTTTTCACAGTCGCTAACATAGTTTTAGACTCGGTTGAAAAAAAACGGGAAGAAATTCCGATGAAAGTTGCCCTTTATAGAACGAAATGAATTCTCAAAGGCCTGTAACTTCAAGTCCATTGAGATATATATCTATCTATAATTCCAGTAATCTCTGTCTGTACGTTTGTCTGTGACCGCTGTTTCTCGACAACCACGGGTCCGATATACTTTTAACTTGCCAGGTATATTGCTGGGGACCCGAGGATGTGCCTTTTCAAGGTTTCATATTAATCGGACAATTACTTACCGAGCTATGTCCAAAAAACGATTCAACCAATCAGAGAGCAGCGAACGATCGCGTGTGCCGAACGTGGAGGACACACTCTGCCTCGGATGGCACATTTGAGAGCGTATTCATTTATTTCACGTTTGCAAACTATGTTGGCGTTAAACTACGTTTTAAAACTAATAAAAACGAATTTGCGATTCATTCGCTTTCCTGCGCGTTTGTGCACGCGATGGCGATTTCTTTACCAAACTCCGGAAGCCGTTCGCTTTGGACCAAACCATTGCATGTAAATAGAGGGGGGGGTTCTGTGGTCGTTGCGAATGGACCAAACCATTCATGTAAATAGAGGGGGGGGATTGTCACTGTACTCGCAAGCCGTTCGCCGTTCGCTTTGGCGTTGCGAATGGACCAAACCATTTCATGTAAATAGAGGGGGGGGATATAATTTTAGATAGATATATAGTACGGGCATATATATAGTACGGGCATGCCCTAGTCTATCTATAATTCCAGTAATCTCTGTCTGTACGTTTGTCTGTGACCGCTGTTTCTCGACAACCACGGGTCCGATATACTTTTAACTTGCCAGGTATATTGCTGGGGACCCGAGGATGTGCCTTTTCAAGGTTTCATATTAATCGGACAATTACTTACCGAGCTATGTCCAAAAAACGATTCAACCAATCAGAGAGCAGCGAACGATCGCGTGTGCCGAACGTGGAGGACACACTCTGCCTCGGATGGCACATTTGAGAGCGTATTCATTTATTTCACGTTTGCAAACTATGTTGGCGTTAAACTACGTTTTAAAACTAATAAAAACGAATTTGCGATTCATTCGCTTTCCTGCGCGTTTGTGCACGCGATGGCGATTTCTTTACCAAACTCCGGAAGCCGTTCGCTTTGGACCAAACCATTGCATGTAAATAGAGGGGGGGGTTCTGTGGTCGTTGCGAATGGACCAAACCATTCATGTAAATAGAGGGGGGGGATTGTCACTGTACTCGCAAGCCGTTCGCCGTTCGCTTTGGCGTTGCGAATGGACCAAACCATTTCATGTAAATAGAGGGGGGGGATATAATTTTAGATAGATATATAGTACGGGCATATATATAGTACGGGCATGCCCTAGTTTTTTAAATCGCGGCATGGTCAGTCATACACCGCCCGAAATAACAGACGGGAAAATGCCGAGATATATTAAAAATTCGTCCATTTGATGACAATCGTCACGATGAAATATTTAATTTATACGTCGTCACAATGATGTGGAGAGAGGAGCATAGCTTCGTTCACGTGTCGCCACATACGGGAAATTGCCGAGATATATTTTTTTTAAATCGCGGCATGGTCAGTCATACACCGCCTGAAATAACAGACGGGAAAATGCCGAGATATATTAAAAATTCGTCCATTTGATGACAATCGTCACGATGAAATATTTAATTTATACGTCGTCACAATAATGTGGAGAGAGGAGCATAGCTTCGTTCACGTGTCGCCACACACGGGAAATTGCCGAGATATATATTTTTTGAAATCACGGCATGGTCAGTCATACACCGCCTGAAATAACAGACGGGAAAATGCTGAGATATATTAAAAATTCGTCGCCACACACGGGAAATTGCCGAGATATATTTTCACTTTGCACAAAAATAACATCAAGTAATCGAATCAATAGGAATGTCCTGTGCCTATAACATCGACGTTATAGGCACAGCTGCATCTTGGTTCTAGGCATTGTGTAACATCGACGCGGCTTTTGTTTTAATTAAAACTTTTTGTACTTGTTTCTTTTGTGATTGATGTTTAAGCTCTCACACGAGCCTCGATCTTGTATTCAAAAAAATAAATAAAATATCCAACGAGGAAGAAAAATAAAGAAGGGATTGCATGGATAAGAGTACCTACATTCATTTTGATTCTAAATAAGCCTCTAACAGCATTTAACCACAGCAAGTAACTAGTACAGCACTCGGTAGAGCGCGTACCTCTGCCAGGCTGAATAGTTTACGTTGTGTATCCACTGATCAGGGCCGTCTTAAGGCATGGGCACACTGGGCAGTTGCCCAGGGGCCCCAAGTTGCCCAGGGGCCCCACGATTCTAGGGGCACCATCCTGCCATATTGTTCATGAGAGATCTCTTGGCAGAGTGGATAATTACTCGACCTCTCGCTGGAAAGGTCTGGGATTAAGTTACGAAATAAGACTGCAGCAGATTACATTTGATTTTATATGCAAATGGTATAATATGAATTAACCTTATTTCATTAAGATTTCCACTCATTTATTCACTGTGTAAAATACGAAACAAGTTTCACTGCGCATCCCGATTGCCATTTGTTGAATGACGTCACGCACTTCTTGTTGAAGTCCGGAAGCAAATAATCCGGAAGAATTCCCATGTTTTAAACGCGCGTCATGTTAAGGTGTATAGAGCAGCTTAACATGTCCTTCCACAGCATGACATTATAATTAAAAAATAAATACCAAAAATAATGATAACATTGTAACAAAGCATATATTAATTAATCTAATAATATTAATAACAATAATAACATTAGTATTATTTGCCAATAATAATAACGAACGTTTAAATCCCCCTCCCCCACCCTCTCCGCACGTCAACGAAACAAGTTTCACGGCGCATCCCGATTGCCATTTGTTGAATCTTGAATGACGTCACGCGCTTCTCTCAAATTTATTCCAGCAAGCGCCATCAGCATTTCACAGCGCCAACTATTTGCCTTGTCACTTTTGTGAATTGTGAATAGTGAGCATCTTCCATTCTTATGTAACAATGTATGTACAGTTTAAATTCGTTGTCCATTAAAATGTATTAACAACCAATATGTGCCGAAATGATCGTCAGTGTCCACTGGGCACAAAAAAATTTTTTTTTTTTGTATACAGCATCGAGGCTCGTCAAAGAGCGAATATTAATCACACAAAAAGTCAAACCGACACATAAAACACAAAATAAGGGGAGTGGTAGACAAGATGGGGAGAGAGGGGGAAGGACACAAACACAACATTTGAGAGCAGGGACATCGAGAGATCTGTGGGAGGGAGAGGGCTTGGGGGGAGGTGGGAGAGGTATAAAACATATGGACACTGCAAGGACTTCCAGGAAAGAAGTTGGAATTTCAAAAAAGTGTATCTGGGGTGAATTAGCGGGGGTAGAAAATATCAAGGTTTTGGATGGGGGAAGATAAGAGATGGTGGTAAACAGCTGTTTTAAAGACCTGGAGGGAGGAGTGGGATTGAAGGGAGTGGGGGAGTTTGTTCCAGAGGCGGGAGAAAAGGGGCATGAAAGAGTGAAGGTGAGCAGAGAGCCTAGATTTTGGCAGTTTAGCCATAAGAGGGTTGCTGGCAGATCTTGTGCGACCTGCAGGAATATTTGGGGGACAGAGCACAGAGAGAGCTGGGGGAGCAAGGCGGGAGAGGAGTCGGTGGAAGACAGAAAGACCACCAAACCTGCCTGCGGTGAGAGAGTGAAAGGCCCTCAGAGTTAGCTTCATTGCAGGAGATTCCAATGATTCTGAAAGCTTTGGGTTCAACAGCGTGAAGCCGAGCTAGGTGTGAGGCAGGAGCACCAGCCCAGAGGGGGGAACAGTATTCCATTGAGCTGCGGATGAAAGCCTTGTATGTGGTGAGGAGCTCAGGTGTGCAAAGGAAGGACTTCGCACGACGGAGGATGCCCAGTCGGCAACTGGCTTTGGAGGCCAGCTTGGAAATGTAGTTTTTCCAAGAAAGATCATGGCAGATAGTGAGACCCAAAAGCTTGAGCAACAGAACTTCTTGGAGAGGATTGTTGAGAAAGTAGATGGGAGGGTTTTCAAGTCGGTCTTTTCGGAGAGACAGAGTAAGAGTGTGACATTTGTCAGGAATGAAAGACATGTTCCACTTCTTTGACCAGTCTGTGATTTTGTCCAGGTCTGCAGAGAGTGAGGAGGCTGCAGACTGCCGATCTGAGGGATGAGGAATGGAGCGGCAGTGAGTGGAGTCATCAGCAAAGAGATATAGGATTTTCCAGAGAGTCGGAGAGATCATTGATGAAGACCAGAAAAAGCACAGGTCCCAGAACACTACCTTGGGGAACTCGAGCCAGAACAGGAAGGGGAGATGAGAGAAATCCATTTAGGGCCACACGTTGACTACGACCAGAGAGGAAGTCCGCAAGCCATGCGTGGAGATTTACATAGATACCATAGGAGGAGAGTTTGGTGAGCAGAGTTGGGTGCCAGACCGTATCGAAGGCACGTGTTGTGTCAAGGGAGACAGCTCTGATTTCCTGTTTGGCATTGAGGACCTCCATCCATTGTTGAGACAGCAGAAGCAACATGTCCAGAGTAGAATGACCTGGTCTGAATTCAAATTGATGATTGGAGATAAAGGCATTGGAGAAGAGGAAGGATTTGATATCCAAAGCGATGATGGATTCCATGACTTTGCTGATAATTGGGAGCAGGCTGATTGGTCTGTAGTTGCAAGGATCTGTTTTAGCACCTTTTTTTGTAAAGCGGTGATGTTGGCTGATTTCCGGGATGCTGGCAGATGACCTTGAGCAAAAGTGAGGGTGAAAGGAACAGAGAGAGGGTGAGATAGAGCGGCAGAGCAGGATTTTAGGACCCGTGGGCTGATGCCGTCTGGTCCAGTTGCAGAATCAGAGTCGAGGTTTGACAAAAACTTATCCACCTTGTCAGGAGAGAAGGACACAGAGTCCAGGAGCAGTTGGGTTCGACTGGGTAAGGTGGGAACAGAGAGAGATGGGTTTGGGACACAAGATTTTGAGGCAAACACAGAGTTGAGGCATTCGGCTCTGTCACGTGCGGTGTCAACTGTGCAGCCATTTGAGGTAAGGGAGGGGATGGAGGATGAACAAACACCAGAAACGGATTTGACCAGATGCCACAGGATTTGGAGGAAGGAGACAGGTTTGAGAGTTCATTCTTGAGTGTGGAGAGATAGTGCTTCCTGGCACTCCTTAGGGTAGACACATACTTGTTCAGCTTGTTCAGTTCAGCTTGGTGGAAGGAACTGAGAATGCCTTCAGTTGGATTTGTCTTCCAAGAGGCAAAGGCAAGTTGTTTCAGGGCAACTGCCTCACCACAAGATTCAGTGTACCATGGACAGGCGGAAGGGTGAGACAACTGAAGACGAGATGGGATAAATCTCTGCATGAGAGAGAGCAGTTTGCTTTGGAAGAATTCCCAGGAAGAATTGATGTCAGAGGCAGTAGAGATGGCAGACCAGTCCAGATGATTGATGGCTGCTTGCAGACCGTGCCACTCGTGCCAGTCAGCCTGAGTGAAATGCCAGACTCGTCGGCGCTGAGGAGGCGCTCTGAGAATGGCCAGAGAGATGTCCACTTTAACAAGCACATGATCAGAAGAACCGATTGGAACAGAAGAAGAGCAGCAGACATTTGCAGGGAAGTTTGTCATAACCAAGGCTAGAAGAGAAGATACTCCATTGACTGAGATCCGGGTCGGGAAATTGACAGATTGTATCAGTCCCAATGAGTCGCAGAAGTCCTTTGCTGATGTGCCATGGCTGGTGATAGAGGAACCCACACCCAGCCAGCTGGCATGATGACAGTTGAAAGGGGAACGGACATGAGTATAGACATCAAATGCTTAAGATTAATTAATTGTAGCAACAAAAAAGATTAAGTTTGGCGCAAAAATTGTTGCTCTCGCATGCGTGAATCGTGAGATATCCGAGTTTTAAAATGCCAATAGCAGACGATTTCTCTCGCGCCGGCCAGCATCTCGTGATGACTATCATCATCATCGTGACGTCATCGGAGGAAGCTGATGTGACTGCGCAATAGTAAACAATGGCAGACACCGACTCTGATAGTTGCGTAAGTCTGGATATCAGCGATATTTCTGACCAATCTGATGTGGAAAATGAAGAGAAAGTTAATAATCTTGGGGAATCACACTCAATTCTCCCATACAGATTCGAACCATACCGTCCAGAGAGTGAAGAAGAGAAATCGTCGGACACAGACACAATGGTGATCGATTTTGATCTCGGGCGCCTCCAAAATACTGAATGGTATTCATTTTTATGTCTCTTTTTTAATTGAAAAAGTTTCTTTTTCTGGTCAATGGATTACATAACTAATATTTAATTAATGTTCGGTGCCGTGAGGCAAGAAATGGATAGAAACACAGAAACGAAATCCGACTTTATTGACTTAGTGCAGCACTGCAGGTGTATCAGTTGTAATTTGTATCATTTTAGCACTCTCTATAATGCAAGCAATCTCTGTGTGCCTGTGTGTCTGTCTGTGTGTATGTCTGTGACCGCTGTTTCTCGACAACCACTGGTCCGATCTAAGTGAAACTTGCCAGGTATATTGCTAGGGACCTGAGGATGTGCCTTTTCAAGGTTTGCTATTAATTGGACAAGTGGTTACCAAGTTATGGCCATTTATTTAGCAAACACATACATTTTGTACGTGAACGAAGGAACAGCGAAGGACGAGAGCAAAGACCGACGGAACGATGCAAGTTTTAATTTTTCTTTGCACGTACGGTCAAGCTACAGCGAAGGAACCGCGTGTGTTTGTTGTTTCTGCCTCGCGGTTTGAAAATTGAATACTTGGCCATTAAAACTAATTTGCGATTAATCGTAACTGCGATATGCGAACTTCCGGACAGTGAGGCCTTATTTTTGGTACGTACGTCAACGTACATATGTCCACGTACTTACCTCCCCGCACGTACGGGCATGCACTAGCAGCAGCCACACAACGACTGGGCATGATTCCAACTGATCGTAACGAAAACAAAGCGATGTTCTGATCGTTACGAAGCCAACAAGGCTTTAAGAACGAAAAACTGGGTTACTTCGCAAACGTCATTTCCGGTTTGCGGTTTTGACAAAACAGATTTTGCTTGTTCGGCGATATTTTGACAAATTCTAATAAAACCGCGAAGATATTTGTGAAATGAACTCAATAGAAGTGTTCAAGATATGTTTATGTTTCGAAATCTGCAAAGTTGTTTTGGTCGTGTCCATTCTCTTTTGAAGTCGCCACATATGAGGAAGAGAGAGTTTGGATGAGTTGATAGAAGTTGGTCCATGTTGCCAGATAACGAAATGTAAATGGCGTCATCACTGTTTGGAGGACGGTACAGAACACATATGAACAAAAGGTGGGAGCGGAGAGGAAGCCGTAGCCAGAGGTACTCCTGAGGGTGAGGAGGAGAGAGGGCAGTGCAAGGAGAGTGAGGAAGAGAGTTTTTGATAAAGATAGCAACCCCACCACCAGGACGAGGCTCAGGTCTATCGTACCGGAGGAGGGAATAACCAGGAAGAGATATTAAGGAATCAGAGACATCTTGAAGGAGGAAAGTTTATGTTAAGCAGATCAAGTCTGGATTGTCAGAAGCAACCTGAATGGAGAGATCAATCAGGTTTGAGTGAAGGCCCTGGATGTTTGAGGTCCATACCGTTAATGAGGAGAGAGGGGGAGCATCGGGTGCAGGACAGGGGAGGGAGGGGTAGGGTCAGATGAAGGATGAGAGGGGGTGGTAGGGAGAGCAGTTGATCGTGTGTCAGAGATTACAGAAGAGTTACAGGAAAGGGAAGGATGAGGAGGACGAAAGGGTTGATGGTGATGGGATGAGGCACAGTGAGGGGGTGTTTGAGGGGGGGGGGGGGCAGAGGAAAGTAGAATGTTGGGGGAGGTGGAGGTATGATATGGAAGGGAGACGAAGTGGGGAGGAGGCAGCTTTGAGGAGGAGGTGGGAGGTGGGAGAATTGGAGAGGGATGGTAGGGGGAGAGATTTGAGGGGAGGGGTTGGGGGGGAGCGGTTATGGGGGGAGTTTAGGAGGGGCAAGGGGGTAGTTTAGAAAGTGGATGCTTAATGAAAGACGAACATATATAAGAAATTTGGGTTTATTGTGATTTTCAAGTTAGAGATCCGTTTAAGAACGATAGAGGACGGGTGGAATGAATGTGAATTTAGAGCATGTAATGAGGAAGAAGTTTGTGTTGTTTCATCCTCGTTTTACAGCATGTTTTTTATGGTTAAACATTGATTTTGTTGAAAGTACCAATAAATCTATAGGTTTAATTTGATTGACCGTTTACATTTTTATTCCCGTGGGTGGGTGGGAAGGGGCCCCAGTGGATTGCTTTGCCCATGGCCTACAATGCTCTTAAGACGGCCTTGCCACTGATAGGTCGGATCTGGAACTGCACCTGAACCAAAATCTAATCACCTTGTTCTTGTCACCTAACCAACTTATTCACCAAGTTTTATCACAAGTCGTCCACAACCTTTTGAAATACCATGCTATATATAATTTTAGGTTGTTCACTCCATATTGAAGAATCACTTAAAGTTTTTTATGAGATCCAGATCCGGATCTTCACCAAAATCTAATAATTTTGTCCGTGTCACAAACCCAACCTGTCCACCAAATTTCGTCTGAATCTGTCCACAACTTTTTGAGATATCTTGTTCACAGACAGACAGATAGAGACAGACAGACAGAGAGAGACAGACAGAGACAGACAGACAGAGACAGACAGAAACAGACAGAGACAATTAGACAGACAGACAGACAGAGACAGACAGAAACAGACAGAGACAATTAGACAGACAGACAGACAGAGACAAACAGACAAAGGTGAAAACATCACTTCCATCCACCTTCGGTGGCAGAAGTAGGTAGTAATTGGGTGTGGATGAGCAAAATGGCTTCTTCTGTCATTTTATTATTAGGAAATCCTATAAGTGATGTTTGCCCTTTCAATGTTCCTAGATAAATGTGCAGCCCGTGATGCTGAGAGTCCAGGATATAAGGGTGAAAAGGGTACCTTTGTTGCTTTTGATGTACTTGTTTGGTCACGTGTTGGTGATGCTGCTTCTACTGATGAATCAAACTCTGTTACAGAGCGTTGATGATGTCGAAGCAGTTTTGGGGTAAGGGTTATACTGGGTGGTTTGCCATTGGCTTCCCAGCAGCAGTTAATGCAAGAATTTGGAATTTGTTGATGGTGCCGGTGATGGCTCACCTACTCTTCCCAAAGGACACTGTAGGGCTTCAAGACAGCGGTTCACCACTACCTTCGGTCATCCTTCATCGATACTCTCTTCTACCCCCAAATGACTCCATTCCCAAGCACTCCCCTTTTCCAGGTCATCATGATTCTCTCCTCCCCCCCAATCCCCTCAGTCACCCATTTTTGTTTGTGCATTATCCACAGCTATAGCTAGGACGATAATCAGTCACCACTCTGCCCTTCCAACCAAAGAAAGCTGCATCAAGCAACCAAGTATTGCTACACAAGGTAAGCCCTTTGCTGTCTCAACCTCAATCCAGATTCCTCCACAGCAGCAGACATTCACAAGTAGCACATGCATGAGAACCCCAATGCTGAACGCCCCCATCTGCTGCTGGCCGTTTTCATCGCTTATTGATGAGTCTTCAGCAATGCTGTAGAGGGAAACTCGTACCACCGAGGTTGCTAAATATTACCATGTGCGATGCCGATTGCAGCCAACATATAAATATTGTCGTGTCAGCACGGTGGTTGGTCCGTCGTACAGGGCTGTCGAGCGAGCTGTGAAGACTGCCCTCTTTTTGCTCTCTCTCTCTCTCTCTCTGTCTGTCCGAAGAGCCAAGAGTTACGCAAACCACCGCCTTATCGCCCCTCTTCAAGATCGCAAAAGTTCCACAAAACCTCCGGAAAGTCTCCTTACAGGCGCACACCAGACCAAAAAGCGACCGCCAGGGACAAAAGCCAGTCCGAGAAAGAGAGAGATAGTCAGTGATTCTTCTTCTTTCCGTTCCAAGTTCAAACCTTTTAGCTCTGACATCACTCTGTCCAATCGCCGAGCTCCGTCGAATCGCCCCATGGTCTTGCTTGACCATTGACGAACTTCAGGGCGTGGCCTGTCGGTTACGATCCCTTGGAGGCGGAGTTTAGCCGTCGTTCGGGAATGTTCGGCTTCTGTCGGTAATTGTCGGTTAATGGACGGTGGTTGTTATTGTTGTTGTAACGAACGTGAGTTTTTATGGCCGGCCTTGTTATAATTGTAAAAACATTGGGAAAAACCACAGGGAGCAATCACAGATTGGGGCAAAGTAACTTTAATCCCTACCTCGTTAACATAGTTCCACCCCCCGTGTGAAGACACATAAACAATCTTAAGCTCCAGTTTCCCTGCTTAAATACATTGAGACGTCTCCTACGTGTCCACAGTCCATGCTATACTTATATGATCCTATCTGTACTATGGTATTCCATCCTCTACCTCCACAAACGTAACAATATGAAAGGCCCAATCCAGACTTTCTATCATTGGACCAGGTTCAATTCACAGCCTGAATACAAAGTGTCAGATTGGTGCTTCCAAGGCTGGGTGTTGCATCATGAAGTGTCCCTCCTTCTTTTGGAAGCTAAGTTGAATTTCCCATTTGCTAGCCTTAGTCGTTGGTCCAACCGTGTCTTTTCTGAAGAGCAAGTGAGTTATCACTGGAACCCTGGCTAAATTCCAAGTTCCTGCCTCCTTCAGCCGAATACAAGGCAACGCCAGCCATCTTGTGAAAGACTTAGGTCGATATAACTCCCTCCAACTGACACCGCAAGAAGGTGGGATTAATTGAGGGGCTGTTAAAATAGTAGTAGTAGTAGTAGTAGTAGTAGTAGTAGTAGTAGTAGTAGTAGTAGTAGTAGTAGTAGTAGTAGTATTAGCAGATAGTTGCATTATCTTTGTACATTCTCCTTTGGGTTGTTGACCAAGAATAGGCCTCAAGTCCAAGTCATATCTCATATCCTCACTGTTGAAATGAAACATTTTCATTTCCTCTAAATGAAGGTCCACGTAATGCATGTGGATATGATGGTATTTTAAACGATTGCACACTATTAATCCCTATTAGATTGGGTATCACATCAGGAAGGTATAGTACATATACCACTTACTTGTGAAACGGCATAGATGATGGCCTGCCATAGAAGCAGCTGCTCCATGTTGTCCACCTGAGAAGAGATCACGTGATAAGATGGAGTGTTGTCATGCGAGTTGTCATGTGATTGTCAAGTTTGTGTCCATACTTACTCCAAAGAGGTAGCTTTGTAATGGAGTGTTAAGCTGGAATTGAGGATGAACCCCTGTAACAGTTTCCACCACCGTTCTTCCTTCGAGATCAATGTCTATGAAATTCTGGTGAAAAGAAGGTGACGTCAGTATTCCCAAAAAATATATTCCAAAAAGTACCATGAATTTCAGTCTTGCTAGTATATATAGGCTATTTAGTATATGTAGGCTGTTTAGTATATGTAGGCTATTTAGTATATGGAGGCTATTTAGTATATGTAGGCTATTTAGTATATGTAGGCTATTTAGTATATGTAGGCTATTTAGTATATGTAGGCTATTTAGTATATGGAGGCTATTTAGTATATGTAGGCTATTTAGTATATGTAGGCTATTTAGTATATGTAGGCTATTTAGTATATGTAGGCTATTTAGTATATGTAGGCTATTTAGTATATGTAGGCTATTTAGTATATGTAGGCTATTTAGTATATGTAGGCTATTTAGTATATGTAGGCTATTTAGTATATGTAGGCTATTTAGTATATGTAGGCTATTTAGTATATGGAGGCTATTTAGTATATATAGGCTATTTAGTATATGTAGGCTGTTTAGTATATGTAGGCTATTTAGTATATGGAGGCTATTTAGTATATGTAGGCTATTTCGTATATGGAGGCTATTTAGTATATGTAGGCTATTTAGTATATGGAGGCTATTTAGTATATGTAGGCTATTTCGTATATGGAGGCTATTTAGTATTTGTAGGCTATTTAGTATATGTAGGCTGTTTAGTATATGTAGGCTATTTAGTATTTGTAGGCTATTTAGTATTTGTAGGCTATTTAGTATATGTAGGCTGTTTAGTATATGTAGGCTATTTAGTATTTGTAGGCTATTTAGTATTTGTAGGCTATTTAGTATATGTAGGCTATGAAGTATATGGAGGCTATTTAGAATATGTAGGCTATTTAGTATATGTAGGCTATTTAGAATATGTAGGCTATTTAGTATATGTAGGCTATTTAGTATTTGTAGGCTATGAAGTATATGGAGGCTATTTAGTATTTGTGGGCTATTTAGTATATGTAGGCTGTTTAGTATATGTAGGCTATTTAGTATATGTAGGCTATTTAGTATATGTAGGCTATTTAGTATATGTAGGCTATTTAGTATATGTAGGCTATTTAGTATTTGTAGGCTATGAAGTATATGGAGGCTATTTAGTATTTGTGGGCTATTTAGTATATGTAGGCTGTTTAGTATATGTAGGCTATTTAGTATATGTAGGCTATTTAGTATATGTAGGCTATTTAGTATATGTAGGCTATTTAGTATTTGTAGGCTATTTAGTATATGTAGGCTGTTTAGTATATGTAGGCTATTTAGTATATGTAGGCTATTTAGTATATGTAGGCTGTTTAGTATATGTAGGCTGTTTAGTATATGTAGGCTGTTAAGTATATGTAGGCTATTTAGTATATGTAGGATATATAGTATATGTAGGCTATTTAGTATGTGTAGGATATATAGTATATGTAGGATATTTAGTATATGTAGGATATATAGTATATGTAGGCTATTTAGTATGTGTAGGCTATTTAATATATGTAGGCTGTTAAGTATATGTAGGCTATTTAGTATGTGTAGGCTATTTAATATATGTAGGCTATTTAGTATATGTAGGCTATTTAGTATGTGTAGGCTATTTAGTATGTATAGGCTATTTAATATATGTAGGCTGTTAAGTATATGTAGGCGATTAAGTATGCAATTGAATTAAGGCGCAGTGTAGGACCAATTGAGCAGTGTAGGACCAGGAAACATGAGAAGGAAATAATTCATTATCATCACACAAGTATAATAAGGTTTGCTCGACCAATGTTTTATTTAAGTTTGGCTGACCAAGTGTATCCAAGAACATCGTTTTGCAAGGTGTTGTATGGATATGGATAGACAATAGGAAAGCGTATGACTATTCTACCTTACCTGTCCATTTGATGCACCGTTGTAAAAGAAGAGGGTGTTCCCACGAAGCTGTGCCCAGTACCATATGTTCTCCTGAATACACGCACAGTCCAAAAGGTGTAAGTAGCAGAGCCATGACCATGGGGTCACATTCCTCAGTTCAAGTGCTCACAGATCAAATATACACATTTCACTGCAGGACTTAGGATGGCATACACCGGTGAATAAAAAGTATGTACACTGCTTGCAAAATGCAGTCAACTTGCTCTAATCATGGTGAAGCGCATGTGTTGGACAGCCTACCTGATGCTGTACAGGTGTTTCAGCAGAAAAGGCACCCAGAATCTATGAATATTAGGCTACATATATATATATATATATATCTGTACATATATATATATATATATAACCGAAAAACACGTTCGTACATCCAGGAAGCCATGAAGCTATGATTATGTGTCGATTTTGCCCTCTTACATTTTGCCCTTTTAGCTCTTACACGAGCCTCGATCTTGTATACAAAAAAAAAAATAATAATAATTATGTACTGTTTGAATGTCGGTTAAATGTTGTCTATTAATTACGTACTGTGGGAATATACCTTTCAACCCTTTAGACTGAGGAGATCCCTTGGACCTTTGAACACTCTTTTAAGTCTCCCAAGACCCTTAGGACCACCAAGACCCCGAAAGACCATGAAGACCCAAAATACCCCAAAGACCCTTAAAGGCTCAAAAGACCCAGAGGACCCAAAATAACCCCAAGACTTAAAAGACCCAAAATGCATTAAAAACTCAAAGGACCCAAAATACCCTGAAGACTCAAAATATCCAAAAGACCTCAAAGACCCTTAAAAACCAAGAAGACCCAAAAGTCCCCAAAGACCCTGAAGACCCAAAATACCCCAAACCATCCTGAAGACCCAAAACATCCTGAAGACTCAAAAGACCCCAAAGATCCTTAAAGACCCATAAGACCCCTTAGACCCATTAAACCTCAAGATCCCGAAGACCCCCAGAACCCCTAAGACAACTTTTACCTTTAAGACCCTTTCAATACTTTAGACACCTTTAGATCCTTTCATTCTTCCAACCTTTTATATCCTTTAAACCTTTACATCCCTTAAGCACCTTTCGACCCCTTTGACCTCAACACCCTTCAGACTGATTAAACTGCTTGGACCCTTAACCATTTAGAGCTTAACACCACTTGGACCTTTTTTGATTATATATAAATTCCAAATAAAATTTTTAAATAAATGTTTGTATTATGATTGGTGTAAATAATGACAACACAGAAACTCATATTCAGTCAGGTCATTATCCTCAGTTAAAACGAGCCCGTTCCTCTGTAGCGACATGTGGTGAGGCGAGCAAAGCGAGCCGACCCACGCTAGTTCAGTTATAAATCAGAATACGCCACCAAACACAAGTTCAATTCAAACCAACATATGCATTTTGAAAAGGAACAAAGTTAAGGTGCTTGCATGGAAGGCCCTCTCAATCTCACAAACTCCACCGATAATATAAATATTTCTCAAGGCCCTCAGTACTCTAAGAACATGCAGCAGTGAAAAAGAACTGAGTATAAGAACGGGTCAAAATGCCCCCTGCCCCGTTTACTTCATTGGTCAACCCATGGTAGAGGTGTGAATCCCTGTAGTTGCTCGACCTCACAATCTGTCTTGGGTGGAACCGATATGTAAGCTGGAATGCAAGGCTGGCCGACGCCTTGGTAATCTCGGCAAATCAAAAACTATTCTGAGCCATGCGGGTGTACATCATTGTTTATGAGACCTTCATCCAAAGTAAGATCTATCAGGATGCATTTCTGCCCGCTCTGAGCTCGGGCAGCTACTTTCCGTCTTTCTGCCCTGGAAGTGGTTGAGTCCAAGACTTTTGGTGGTGTTATTGATGAGTTTCCATGACGTCACATCTGCGGGTAAAGACTCATAAGGAAGTGACGTCATTGGAAACTCGTACATCGGCATCTCCAGGAAGGAAACTAAATCCCAAGGTCTGCTTCTGAAGCAAGGACTCTTCTTTGTCCTTTTTTATCCCCTCATTTCTGGTGTCACTTCACCCACCCTCTTTGCCTTCTGTTCACCCACAGCCCTCCATCAGGACTCGCCCTCAGGACTTTATTTTGTCCATGGCCTGACTGTGGGTACTTCCAACAAGTATGCAAAATTTGGTGGCGATCTGGCCAGCCTTGTTTTTTCCTATGATTTTCAGATGGACATACACACACATATCCATACGTACATATACTGTATACATACATATGGTTGGCTTGGCAAGCGCTACCTAGCTACTTGTTAACTGAACACACCCCTTGTAGTGAAATTGTATACAAGTTACGACCCAGGTGTTATTACAACTACTGTCCACTACATGGCCACTATAAGATCTTGGTCCTGAAATGCGGAGGGCAGTCCTGAGACATTTATCGTGTGCTATTCACGTGTATGCCTAGAATGGTAAGGGGAACTACATTGCATATTGCTTGCTTGTTTGCTTGTGTTACGGATCTCAGAGACGGCACTCCCCTTGGGAAGGGGGGGGGGGGTTAACCCCCTTGGCCTGTTAAGCTGGCCGTCTCTGGTCCTGGTACTTGTAACGCTCTTTTGCAGGGTGGAATTGATCAGGGTTATTGGTCAAAGTGTTCTCCCGAATACCTTCACCAATCCCTCCGCAAAACAGGGAGACAAGTACCGCTCGAACCACGGACAAGATGGTATTTGCCGAGCGGTTTAGCAATCCGCGGTTCGAGCCGTTATCAAGGGACTAAACCCGATTCCAAGCATTGGCCAAATCGTGCCACAGGTACTCAATCGAAAGAAGGGACTAACGCGATCGGATGAGAAAGAAGAAACCAAAGGTAAGAAATAACAGACATTTATTAATTATTTACAAAACCAAAGAAACCAAAGGAGAAACGAAAGCAATATACAGAAGAAGAAGAAGACACAGGGCAAGCCTTAAAACAGTCTTAATTATCAACGCCCAGACAGAACAAACACAGACTTACACGAAAGGGGAATAGCAGGCAGGAATCACTGGAAGAAGGAGAAGGTCCAGGTCGGACAACAGGGCTGGAAGGTTCGGCAGGGTACAGCAAGGTAATTACAGGCTCCAGGTCCACGCTCCGGGCTGGAAGCGAGCAGCCAGCGGCAGGTACACGTAGTCGTTTCACGCGGTAGGGCTTTTTGAAGCAGCTCGTCACAGAGCTCCACACAGCTTCATCTCTCTCTGCCTTCTTCGTCCAACTCTCTTCCAACTCATCCAACTCTTACCTTCTCACCGACTCGTACCCTTTTCCGTCCAACTCCTTCGGAACCCTCTCACTCAACTCGCCAAGCAGTCCCTTGCAGCCCTTTTTATTGCTGTGTTGAAAATCAAGCCGCGGGCTCCGAGGGCACGCCTACCGGTTGGCTCACCGCGGTGCTGGTTGGCCGGTAAGGGCTTGCTGACTCCACCTCCGATGACGAGCTGACGTACCACACCTTGTTCTGGTGGCTCCTCCCCCTTCTTCCTCGGCCCGACCGCATGGCCAATGGTGGCTGGTGGGGAGTTAGAACACCACTTGGCATATACTCAGTCCACCGGAGCCCAGTTGAGTCCAGTCCAGTTAAGGAGGAGCTGTGAGTCCAGTTGGAGCAGATAACCGAGGAAGCCCCCACAGCAGATGAGTAAGGAATCCACCGCAGCTGAATCCACCGCCGCAGGGTGGAGTTGAGCTTTAACGGTGGTTCGACCCACGGCCGTGAAGCAACGCCGCCGTGCGAACGGAAGTGTGGAGAGTCGGCGGCTGCTCACTCCCAGCCCGGCCGTTCTCCTGCGTCCAGCTGAACCTTCCAGCCCTGTGGTCCCACCTCCTCCTCCGTCCAGCCATCCACCTCCTGCCATTCGTTCCTGCCTTCATTCCCCACTCGTGAAAGTCTGATTGTCGTCTCTTTGTCTGTGTTGTCCTGGGGTTTAAGTAAGACTGTATAGGTAAGTAGTATTGCACTGTGTCTTCTCCTTCTGTCATTATTTTCGTTTCTTTCCTTCTCCTTGGTTTCTTTTGAGTTGTACATAATTAGTAGTAATAAATCCTGTTATTTCCTACTTTTGCCTTCTTCTTCTTCCTCGTCCGATCGTCCTTGTCTTTTCCATCATTGAATACCCGTGGCACGATTTGGCCAACGTTTAGAATCGGGTCTAGTTTTTGTTAATGGTTCGAGCCGCGGCTGCTAATCCGCTCGACAAATAACATCTTGTCCGCGGTCTCGAACGAGGTTGCTCACCTGCCTCTCTGGAGGGAGCTGGGCAGCTTCAGGACTCACGTCGGTCAGTCACAGACAAGGGGATTAATCCCCCCTTGGTAAGGGGAAAAGGGGCCGACGGTGAGATCCGTAAAAATTGAAGGGAAGTTTGGGCCTACTCTTATTTGATTAATGCAACGCAGATTCAACTACTGGGAACAGATCCTTAACTGAAACACATAATAATGAAATAACTACGAAGAGTTCCTATGGTTCGCTACGTGTTGTTCATGGACTAACTTGGGTGCGATCTTTAACAAGCCAATTGATGGGAATATTTACAGGGGGATATTTATAAGGGATACATTTACTAAAATTTACTAGTGAAGGTTCTAAAAACCGTAACACAGCACCCGTTTTTCCTCTAGGGTCTGCTCGACCCGAACTAACTTTACTTAATGTGACACTCAGGTGTAATAACCCTCTACTATTAACCTTGCCCTTGAGTGCGACAGTTTTAAAACAACTACATATGTCCCGCCTGCTACGTTGCATCCTACCTAACAGACTCACACCCACAGGATACCCGAATTACGGAATTGTTCGCAAACTACACATAAAGCCGGTGGGGATCATTATTTACAAAACACTAATTCGTATTTACACTGCAACCCAGGACCTGTCATTTTGGGAGACAAAAAGGAAAGATCTGCAAAAGAAGAGGAGGAGCATGCACTGCACTGCACCGATACACCATACTCAAGTGCCCGGGGATGCACAATTGATATTGCCGTGCACCCCCGAGCACAAGAGCACCACAAATCACCAATAAGCACCATAAAAAACACCAAAGCACCATCCAGTGCTCATTGCACATACATTTCAATTAAAAAAAACTGTTGTCCAGTTTTTCTTGCTGCTCCTGCTCTGCTGGTCCGATGTTTCTTCCAGATGTTGTCCTTCTTGTTCTTGTGGCTTGCTGCCTATTTGCAATAATAAAAAGGCACAAAACGCGTCCATTTTTATTTAGGGCCCACAGGGGCCAACTATGGGTGGTCCACCTGTAGGGCAAAAGGGGCCACCTCACCGTGGTCCACAAGCCAACTCTTCTCCGGCCATCATGGCCGGTCCCAGCAGAGGGGCCAGGCACCAACACGTGGGGTCCATCAGTGTGTGGTGCTTAGCCACAGAAACGTTTGGTCCATATGGTGGTGCTAGGCCACAAGTCGTGCAGTCCATAAGGTGGTGTACCGATCCAGGCAGGCTGTGCAGCGGCGGCACGGGCACACAAATGCGGCTCCTGCACGCTTTCCCCTCAGTGCCCAGAGAGCACGGTCCATAGGTGGGGAAGGAGGACAAAGCAAAGTCAGCGGGGTGCAAGGGCGTAAGGGTACACATCAACACAAGGCAATGCAGAGGTGAGGTGCGCAGGAGAGCAAGCGGAGAAAGCTCGTCCCTATCATACGTCACACCCCCCCCCCCCCCCTGTCACCTACTCTACCCTTGATCTTACCCCATATTTACACAACTCTACACATTTACAAATTCCGTCTCTACTGTCTCGTCTTCCCCATATCTCCCCTAATTCCAAATTCGTCCACAATCCCTCTAACCAAATTTGCCATCGATTCAAATTCCTCATCAATTCCTCATAAGGAGGAAGAGATGGAACAACCAAGCACAATGTCACCCCCACGTCATGATGCGTCTCACCATTCCAAAACATTTGCACAAAAAAACATGGTGTGGAGTCTTGTCATCACCTCAGGTGAGTGGCTGCAGATGGTGCGAAGGGATTTCCATCCGAACTATCCTCTAAATGACTAACATTTTTACTCTACCCAGGGTCTTTCCCTGCCAAATCATTGGCCATCTTACACTATGTGGTTCTAAGAACCGAACTCCCATTGACCAAACTGTGGTGCTCACCAATTTGGGGTCTCACTCCCCCGATTCAACTCCCTGTGCCTTCGCACAATTTCCGGGCTGGATCATGTGGCTCCCCTAGCAGGTCTACTCACCTGCACATCTCCGCCACTGCAGTTGCCTCCGAGCTTACCTGCTCCTTACCCTAACCTATCTACCTGGGGAAGGCCCTCTGGCGCTCTCCCCACTCGGTGCCCTCTCTGGCACTGGGCTACCCGGGTCCGTCCTCTGGATCCTCGGGCCCCACTGAACAACTCTACTGGCTCCCAGAGCCCACCTGCGGCCTCACCTGGCCGACATCCTGACAGTGGCGGAGTGCCCATTCAATTACACTCACTAACAGGCCACACGCCCAGCCATTTCCACTTCACTAATGCACCCATCCAACCACCATTCTACCACACGCACCACAGATGCCAATATCCACCACAATTTACCTATACCCTCTACCTACTCTTAAACTACCCTCCCCGGGTATTCGTGAAAGGGGTCCCTCTTCCCCATCCACTCCTTTCGCACCAACCACTCCACTCCACATATTCCACACTACTCACTCCACACCATCCATTCCATACTCCATATATTCCATACCAGCTATTTCACACAACCATTCTCCATACACTCCCTGCTCCATGCTCCATTCACTCCAGACCATCTATTCCATTCAATCATTCTCCATTCACCTGTACTTCACTTACACACCTGTGCTCACACACACCTGGTGGCTCTTGCACCCGTCTCTCCTCCAGGACCATTCATTCAATACAACTCACAATCGCACTTTTCACCATACGCTGCTCAATCACCTCCTTCACACACACTGCCCCATTCACGAGCATTGCCTCTCAATTCCTCATTTCAATATGCTCACCAGCAAGAACTTCCATACACAATGCCTCATTCAATAAACCACACCACAAACACACTGCATCGCCTAAGCTGACTACCCCCCTTCTGAAACTCGCGCTTCCCAGTCGCCCCTTATACTACTGCGCTCCCTCGTCATTATCATCCACTAATCTGCTACGTCCCCTACTACAGGTACATGTCGCTACTTAACTCTACAGTTACCTATGGTCATCTCTAGGTCCCTAACAATTATCCAAACCCTCCCTGGCTTGGTTTGCACCACCATAACCCCATAATCTATAGCTCATGTGCCCGGGGATGGGAGGGATGGTGGATTTACCATCCCTCTACATCGGGCATCTCTCACTATCCATTTTGCCCATCCAATTTTTGCCAATCAAAATTTGCCAATCAAATTGCCCATCAAATTTGCCAAACCAATTTGCCAATCATATTCCGTATTCCTACCATCGTCCATTAAACTTCGAGCCTCGGTGCGTCGTTGCATTATCAAAACTCGGCTTTGCAAAGCCGCGCAATGCATTCGGGTGGTTTGGTCTCCTGCAGGTTGGGTCCGTCCGGCATTCGGTTCAGGGGAGGAGGTTTGGTTGAGCCAAGGTTTAAAGCACCATCCCTACACAGGGCCTTTCGCTCCCATTCGCGGTGGGCCAACCCTGCCCGGGTGGGACGCCGCCACCACAAGGCGGCGCCGTGCCGATCCCTCCTACCTTCCCTCGAACCGGGCCGGTCGCCTTGCCCGGCAAAGCCCGGACTCGACCGTGCGTGGCGGGGCCGGGCCCGGATCGTGCACGACGCTACGAACAGAAGCGACGCTGCACCGATCCCCGCCGGTTCCCGCAATACACACAGCCCGGCACGGACCGAGAGCTCACGTCGGCTAAACGTCGGTCTAACCGCTATCCCGTTTAACGTCGATGCTCCCCGGACATGCTCACACCACTCGTTCCGTTCATTGCTCATACATCCCATACTCTCCGTCAATTCCACCACCGCACTCTCTGCTACACACCACTCGCTGTCCGCACACTCCATAACACACCTTGGCGCACACTCGTCGTTCGCACACTTCTTGCGTGCACTCTCCCCCGTTACGTACTCCGTAACCACCACGGGCGTGCACTCGTTGTTAGTGGTGTAACCCACCCACCATGACTCACCACTATCTGTTTTCCAAACCTCAGAAAGTGCTGCAATACTGATTTTCAATGCTGGATGTCAGATGATAGCAGAGACAGGTGATCATCTTCTCTTAGAGTAAGGACATTTCAGATACCCACCCGAAGAAACCACCTCAGGTTAACCCGAGGAGAACACCGTCTGGTGGACGACACCTCAGCACCACGCTGACACACCACCACAATCCTACTCAGGAAGATTATCCCATGCTTTTCCTCCTATCATCAAATAATGGGGGTCCCAAAGGTTTTGCTCCAATCCCATCATCCGTTAAGCTTCCCTGCGAATGGCAGCCGCACAAGACGTACTCCCACAAAGTTGGTTTTTAATTGTATTTGCGTTCCTTGTGTATGTTACGGAATGCAGTGTTTTACGGTGACCAGAGTGCAAATCCTGCCACCAACTTCCTAGAAAGAGGTTACCAAACTGCAGGAGTTGTTGGGCACCAGATATGGATGACCATTGGCTCACAAGGAGGTCCTCCTCACACCACCCTCAACAATATATCTCATACAAGTGCCTTCCCGAGTTCCCTTAAAATCCATCTCTCCACTCAGACATTCTGTTACCCTGTTGTCCTTCACTTTGGAGTCATCTATTTATTTTGTAGAATAATAATTATATTGTCGGCAGAAGTTTTCTTAACGCTCTCTCCTTTCTCTGCTCCTTCCCTTCTATTCTATCCCCGGATCTGGATCTTCACCAAAATCGAATCAATTCGTCCTTGTCACACACCCAACCTCTCCACCAAATTTCGTCCAAATCCGTCCACAACTTTTTGAGATATCCTGTTCACAAACAGACAGACAAACAGACATGGATGAAAACATGACCCCCGCCCATTTCTTATTCTCTTTCTCTTTCTCTCTCTCTCTCGCTCTCTCGCTCTCTCTCTCTCTCTCTCTCCATGTGTCAATGGCGTTCAACAGGTGGTTGTGCATTGTGGTTTTATATTTTAATCCGATTTAAAAAAATGGTTACGGTACAGGTGTAATATCCAAAAGACAATGTCTGTCACATTTTCCGTCAAAATCACTGTAATTGTTTTTTTGTTTTTGTTTTTTTAATGTTTTTTTTTGTATACAAGATCGAGGCTCGTTCAAGAGCTAACATTAATCACAAAAAGACAAACTGACACATTCAACATAAGATAAAGGGAGCGGGAGACAATATGGGGAGAGAGAGGGAAGCACACAAGTACAACATTCGAGAGCAGGGACATCGGGAGATCTGTGGGAGGGAGAGGGCTTGGGGGGAGGAGGCATGGGAATGGGGGGGGGGGGGTGGTGAGAGAGGTAAAAAACACATGGACACTGCTAGGACTTTCAGGAAAGAAGACGGTATTTAAAAAAAGTGGATCTGGGGTGAAATTGGCTGGGGTAGAAAATATCAAGGTTTTGGATGGGGGAAGATAAGAGATGATGGTGAACAGCTGTTTTAAACACCTGGAGGAAGGAGTGGGATTGAAGACAGTGAGGGAGTTTGTTCCAGAGGCGGGAGAAAAGAGGAATGAAGGAGTGAAGGTGAGCAGAGAGTCTTGATTTTGGCAGTTTAACTATAAGAGGGTTGCAGGCAGATCTTGTGCGACCTGCAGGAATATTGGGGGGACAGAGCACAGAGAGAGCTGGGGGAGCAAGGCCGTAGAGGAGTCGGTAGAAGACAGAAAGACCACCAACCTGCCTGCGGTGAGTGAGTGAAAGGCCCTCGGAGTTAGCTTCATCGCAGGAGATTACAATGATTCTGAATGCTTTGGCCTCAACAGCGTGAAGACGAGCTAGGTGTGAGGCAGGAGCACCAGCCCAGAGGGGGGAACAGTATTCCATTGAGCTGCGGATGAAAGCCTTGTATGTGGTGAGGAGCTCAGGTGTGCCAAGGAAGGACTTCGCACGACGGAGGATGCCCAGTCGGCGACTGGCTTTGGAGGCCAGATTTGAAATGTGGTTTTCCCAGGAAAGATCATGGCAGATGGAGAGACCCAAAAGCTTGAGTGACAGAACTTCTTGGAGAGGATTGTTCAGAAAGTGGATGGGAGGGTTGTCCAGTTGGTCTTTTCGGAAAGACATATGCACAATATCGCTGCCTCATCGCATCACAAGACATAAGTTACTTTACAAAAGCACATTTAGATAACCATGCAAACAACCACCATGGGATCACCACAACTTGAATGGAGAGGTTATTAAATTTGTGACCAACATTCACATTACTACAAGGGATACTTTATGGATAGATGTGATGAAAGTTAAGAAGTTCATCATGCTTTGAGAACAAGCTGAATGATTACGTTTGACCCTTACCTTCCCATCGAACAACACACACAACAGGCACTTTAAGGCCATTTTCCCTACTCGAGCGGGGGTTAGCCTTACCTCCCCATCGAACGATGTACATAAGTATCCCTCGTGGTACGGATCGGGCTTACGGTCGTTATGGTCAACCATCTCTTTTAGGACGAGAAAGAAAGCTTTGGCCCTGTTCGTCTCGTCTGTACCAGTGAAGGAAGTGAGAATGAACCTTGCTCTAGCCTACTGGTGACGTAAAATAGTATGCTTTGCATGTTATGATCCTGTTCTACAACATTCAACACATTCCATTTGTTATTTTGTTTGATGCACGACTGTGAGTTCCTGCCTCTGGGATGATAAAGCCATTCATGGGGGTTACTGTGCAGGGATAGAGGCACAATTTTCAAAGGGGTAGGGGGTAGGGGGGCTTGTAGTTGAAGGTGTTTTGGTAAGATAACTGGGCAAGCGGAGACAAAGTTATTCCAACAAGTAAAATAAACCAAAAATAATTAAAGAATTCGTTGTTTTTATACAACAAATATATTGTCACGTGACAGTGAATTGTGTGCCCTGAGTGCCCTCCCCCATTCCAAACAGTTACACTGCCACAAGTGTGCCAAGAATAGATTTAATATCATCAACCTCTTTCAAATACTCATGAGTTGGAAGAGGCTGTCAAAGTGTGGGTGGAAATACTTAAGGCTCAGGGCTTAAGGGTTGAGGATCGCGTCACCCATTTTTTATTTATTTATATATACAAGGTCGAGGCTCGTGAAAGAGCTAACATTAATCACAAAAAAAACAAATGGACACATAAAACATATAATAAGGGGAGCGGTAGACAAGATGGGGAGAGACGGAGAAGCACACAAGTACAACATTTGAGAGCAGGGAGATCTGTGGGAAGCAGAGGGCTTGGGGGGAGGAAGAGTGGGAAGGGGGTTGGGGGTAGGATAGGTATAAAACACTTGTACACTGCTAGGACTTCCAGGAAAGAAGTCGGTATTTCAAAAAAGTGCATCTGGGTGAATTAACGGGGGTAGAAAAGATCAAGCTTTTGGAGGTGGAAGATAAGAGATGGTGGTGAACAGCTGTTTTAAAGACCTGGAGGGAGGAGTGAGATTAAAGAGAGTGAGGGAGTTTGTTCCAGAGGCGGGAGAAAAGAGGAATGAAAGAGTGAAGGTGAATCGAGAGTCTTGATTTTGGTAGTTTCACCAGAAGAGGGTTGCCGGCACATCTTGTGTAACCTGCAGGACAGAGCACAGATAGAGCTGGGGTAGCTAGGCCGGAGAGGAGTCAGTAGAAGACTGAAAGACCACCAACTTGCCTGCGGTGAGTGAGTGAGAGGCCCTCAGAGTTAGCTTCATCGCGGGAGATTCCAGTGATTCTGAAAGCTTCGGTTCCAACAGCGTTAGGCCGAGATAGGTGTGAGGCAGGAGCACCCGCCCAGAGAGGAGAGCAGTATTGCATTGAGCTATGGATGAAAGCCTTGTATGTGGTGAGGAGCTCAGGTGTGCCAAGGAAGGACTTCACACGATGGAGGATGCCCAGTCAGCGACTGGCTTTGGAGGCCAGATTTGAAATGTGGTTTTCCCAGGAAAGATCATGGCAGATTGTGAGACCCAAGAGCTTGAGTGACAAAACTTCTTTGAGAGGATTGTTGAGAAAGAAGATGAGAGGGTTGTCCAGACGGTCGTTTCAGAGAGACATAGTGAGAGTGTGAGATTTGTCAGGATTGAAAGACATGTTCCACTTGTTTAATCAGTCTGTGATTTTGTCCAGGTCTGCAGAGAGTGAGGAGGCTGCAGACTGCCGATCTGATGGATGAGGTATGGAGCGGCAGAGAGTGGAGTCATCAGCAAAGAGACAGAGAGGATTTTCCAGAGAGTCGGAGAGATCGTTGATGAAGACCAGAAAAAGCACAGGGCCCAGAACACTGCCTTGGGGAACTCCAGCCTGAACAGGAAGGGGAGATGAGAGAAATTCATCCAGGACCACACGTTGACTACAACCAGAGAGGAAGTTCACAAGCCATGCGTGGAGATTTCCATGGATACCATAGGGGGAGATTTTGGATAGCAGTGTGGGAGCACAGGGCCCAGAACACTGCCTTGGGGAACTCCAGCCTGAACAGGCAGGGGAGATGAGAGAAATTCATCCAGGACCACACATTGACTACAACCAGAGAGGAAGTTGGAGATTTCCATGGATACCATAGGGGGAGATTTTGGATAGCAGCGTGGGGTGCCAGACCATATCGAAGGCACGTGGTATGTCAAGGGAGACAGCGCTAATTTCCTGTTTGACGTTGAGGACCTCCATCCATTGTTGAGACAGCAGAAGCAACATGTCCAGAGTAGAATGACCTGGTCTGAAACAAAATTGAAGATCAGAGATCAAGCCATTGGAGAAGAGGAAGGATTTGATATCCGAAGCAATGATGTATTCAATGACTTTGCTGACAATTGGGAACAGGCTGATTGGTCTGTAGTTGCAAGGATCTGTTTTTGCACCTTTTTGTGTAAAGCAGTAATGTTGGCTGATTTCCAAGCTGATGGCAGATGACCTTGAGCAAAAGAGTGGGTGAAGAGAACAGAGAGAGGGTATGAAGAGTGGCAGAGCAGGATTTTAGGACCCGTGGGCTGATGCCGTCTGGTCCAGTTGCAGCATCAGAGTCGAGGTTTGACAGAAACTTCTCCACCTTGTCAGGAGAGTAGGACACAGAGTCCAGGAGCTGTTAACTGAGATCCGGGTCAGGAAATTGACAGATTGTGTCAGTCCCAGTTCGTCACAGAAGCCCTTTGCTGAGGTGCCAAGGCTGGTGGGAGAGGTACCCACACCCAGGCAGCTGGCATGATGACAGTTGAAATCACCACATATGAGGAAGAGAGAGTTGGGATGAGTAGATAGAAGTTGGTCCATGATATCAGACAGCGAGATGTCGATGGAGTCATCACTGTTTGGTGGACGGTATTATTATTTATTATTATTTGGACCCTGTTCATCCGTGTCAGTTTATAGTCGATTCACACCAGGTCACACAGTTACCTTAAGGATCCGTTCACTCAGCTAGCTTTAGTACCAGGTCACCCAGCTAGCTTGAGGATCAGGTCACCCAGCTAGCTTGAGGATCAGGTCACCCAGGTAGCTTGACTATCAGGTCACCCAGCTAGCTTGACGATCAGGTCACCCAGATACCTTGAGGATCAGGTCACCCAGCTAGCTTGAGGATCAGGTCACCCAGCTAGCTTGAGGATAAGGTCACCCAGCTAGCTTGAGGATCAGGTCACCCAGCTAGCTTGAGGATCAGGTCACCCACCTAGCTTGAGGATCAGGTCACCCAGCTAGCTTGAAGATCAGGTCACCCAGCTAGCTTGAAGATCAGGTCACCCAGCTAGCTTGAGGATCAGGTCACCCAGCTAGCTCGAGGATCAGGTCACCCCCCCCCCCCCCAAGCCCTCTCCCTCCCACAGATCTCCCGATGTCCCTGCTCTCAAATGTTATACTTGCGTGCTTCCCTCTCTCTCCCCATCTTGTCTCCCACTCCCTTTATCTTTTGTTTTATGTGTCCGTTTTTCTTTTTGTGATTAATGTTAGCTCTTACACGAACCTCGATCTTGTATACAAAAAAAAAAAAAAAAAAAACCCAGCTAGCTTGAGGATCAGGTCACCCAGCTAGCTTGGGGATCAGGTCACCCAGCTAGCTTGAGGATCAGGTCACCCAGCTAGTTTGAGGATCAGGTCACCCAGCTAGCTTGAAGATCAGGACACCCAGTTAGCTTGAAGATCAGGTCACCCAGCTAACTTGAGAATTATGTCACCCAGCCAGCTGATTAAATGACTTTCCGTTCTGTGTGTGAGCGTATAATATAGGTTTCTGGGTATAATTCAGGCAGATGATAATTTAAATTCCTGTGAAAGTCAATTTAATATCGCAGTTACCTTTAAGTAATGATACTCTCATTGAGCCGTTTGTGTGTGTGTGACACTTTTTCCTCAGAGATGGCTGAACGGATCTTCATCAAACATTCAGAAGTTCATCAATAAGTGCCAGGGAGTGTTTTCGGTTCAAAAAATTGAATTATTTCTTTTAAAAAAATGTTTTTTAAAACAAAAAGTTGGATTTTTAAAATTGTAATCGCTCTATCGTGGGTGTAGGGAAGTGTGTAGGCACCCCATTCCTTAGTGAGTGTAGGGAAGTGTTTTAGGCCCCCACAAAAATAGAGCAGGCAACACCGGGTTCCCCTGTTAGTATAAAATAAATTAGGAAACTGAAAAAGTTTTATTTTTGATTCACATGTTATTGCGGTAGTGGCTCCTAGTGGTTAAATAATATTTAGTATAACGGCAGTCATTTCTTAAGTATCTGTTTAGTTAAAGCGTTATAGAAACAGTGCCTTCAGAAAGTATTCACGCCCCTTGACTTTTTCACATTTTATTATGTTACAGCCTGAATTTAAAATGGGTTGAATTGAGGTTTTTTTTTGTCACTAATCTACACACAATACTCCATAATGTCAAAGTGAATATTTTATTACTTTATTTTTTACAAAACAATTGAAAGGAAATACAGAAATATCTAATTTACATAAATATTCAACCCCCAAGTCAATACTTCGTAGAAGCGCCTTTGGCAGCGATTACAGCTTCAAGTCTTCTTGTGTATATCTGTATCAGCTTTGCACATCTGGATTTGGGGAGTTTCTCCCATTCCTCTTTGCAGATTTGCTCAAGCTCTGTCAAGTTGGATGGGGAGCAGCGGTGAACAGCAAGTCTTTCCACAGATTGTCAATGGGATTCAAGTCTGGGCTTTCGCTGGGCCACTCAAGGACTTTCACGTTCTTGTTCTGAATCCATTCCAGTGTTGATTTGGCTGTACGCTTGGGGTCATTGTCCTGTTGGAACATAAATCTTTGGAGCAGTCTAAGGTATTTTCCACTCTGAAGCAGGCTCTCTAAATGGGTTTGCCTGTATTTGGTTCCATTCATTGTTCTCTATATCCTTACAAGTCTCAGTCCCTGTCGCTGAAAAGCATCCCTATTGCATGATGCTGCTACCACCATGCTTCATTGTAGGGATGGCGTTAGATGGGTGATGAGCTGTGCTCAGTTTTTGTCAGATGTAGCGCTTTGCATTCAGGCCAAAGAGTTCAATTTTCATCTCATCAGACCACAGAATATTTTGCTTCATGCTCTGTGTCTTTTACCTGCCTTTTTGCAAACTCCAGGCATGCTGTCATGTGCCTTTTCCTTAGGAGTGGCTTCTGTCTGGCCACTCTCCCATAAAGCCTAGATTTGTGAAGTGCTGCTGAGACTGTTGTCCTTCTGGAAGGTTCTCCCATCTCAGCCAAGTAACTCTGTAGTTTTTTCAAAGTTGTCATTGGGTTCTTGCTCACCTCCCTGACCAAGGTCCTTCTGGCCTGGTTGCTCAGTTTGGTCGGACAGCCAGCTCCAGAAAGAGTCTGTGTAGTTCCATATTCTTTGTAAAGTCAAAAGTCTGAAAATGTCTTCAAGGTCTGAGGGTTTAAAGGGTCTAAAGTTAAAGGTTTGTGAAGGTCTAAGCCTAAGGGATGTAAAAGATCTAAAGGTCTCAAAGGTACATTCCAATAGTATGTAATTAATGCTACATGCATGTGAAGAGTTGGGTGACAACATGGCACCTATTGTTAAGTTCACCTAACTCTGGTATTCTTTGGCTCTCACATTACTTATTCATGCCTGTTTTTTGTGTCCTTTATAATGTCCTTAAAAACAGTAAGTTTCCTGTTTTGAATGATTTTTAATTTTGTTTGATTGCCAGTTTTGATGTTTGATTTTCATTTTTGTTCGTTTGACTTTTCGCTTTGCGTGTGCGGGGTATAATTAGGCAATTATATGTATGTGTGGTATGTATGTATGTATGCGTGTATGGTTGTATGTATGTACATCTGAAAATCATCGAAAAAAAACCACGACTGGCCCAATCAACACCAAATTTTTCATATGTGTTAGTAGTACCCAGAATTAAAAAAAAATTCCCTACCACTCTCCCTACACCTTTATAGCGGGGTGGGGAGGAGACAACCTGCCAATGTTCCCGATGGGAGCGGGCGTTTCTCACTACATAAATCACCAAGCTCACCATGTTCATACGAGGTAACCCCATAAGGTTCAAAGTCCACTCATTGACAGGAATGATTGGGTAGAATGGGCCTGTCCACAGGCCTTGCAGAGGCCCACATTGCTGGGAGTTTTTACAGTATAGGTTGCAAGATATCCTCTTTTTTGGGGCGATTTGATCAGGAAGTTCCCCAAATCTTTCCTTTTGCAGAGGTACTCCTTTTTCTCACGTACTTTCGTAAAAAATTTCAGCTTCCTTTAGAAGCTCCGTGAGCCATTTTAGGCAACAACCCTCATCTGGCATGCATGACATAAGTTCTGTCCTGATCACCGTTATTGTTAGGGGTTTATGCACATGCGCGTCGAGCATTCTGGGGTGGATTACGTCATTTCGAAATTCATAGTCTCCCACAGCATTGGATATTTTTATTCATTCCAATCTCTGACCTTGGCAACGCTGTCTCCACAAGCTCGAGTGGGACTTCCGCCCATTCCAGCTTTCAATATTTCCTCATTGGAGGCACGGGCAGACGGTGCATCAAGCCCTGCTTTGAGCAATCTTGCAGGTTTCGGAAAACATTGAAGTTCGTCCACTTTTGAAATCAGCTTCAAGTAACGAAGCATATTTTACGTTGAATTATGGACGCTGAAGACTTCACGTGCTGGCCAAGCACATTGCTTGCTACTCATTATGGTGCAACTGGTAACTCTATGCGCACGGCACACACACTCTTTGTACACTGTGGTACCGTAATGTCTCTCGAGAAAGTCAAATATATTCACACATTGTTAAATTTGTGCTTCTCCCTAGTAGCGTGAAATGTGTAAAAATTAATGTCGCGTGAAGATTTCCACTTTTACAATTAATTCATTGACTTGGAACAAAATTAGTTCCTTTAATCACAAACTTGTCTGTTTTAAAAGCCCTTGTTTCAAGAACTAAAAAGCCCATGTTTCACGTTTCAAATTGAGGAACAGGAAGTGAGACCTCGAGCTTTAATGTAGCGGTTCCAACGCTAAAATTTATTATTCTATGACAGCAAGAACCCTTTACAAGGACATGGGAGGAGCACACAAAATTAAATATAGTAATACTTCTTGAAGCAATATAAAAATATATAAAAGTACGTGGAAGGAGAGCTGAAACAACAACAACCACAGCAACGACAACAACAATTCTGTTTTGTTGTTACAAAAATCATTATTTGCGTCTTCTACTTCACTTTACCTCCCCATTCACACTCATAGATGGACATGCAATGAGCTTGTGAAGTACAACCAACATGGTGCGTTTTGATTAAACGTATTGACGAAGTGACGGGCGGCACGCCTAGTAAGAAATAAGTGGTCCATGTGTTGTTACTCACCTCTATACATCCTCTTTATAATAAAATCATTAAACTCAATAATTTCCCTATCTCCAGGCATTAATGCTAATTTCATTTGTTACTTCCTGTCACAAATGCAGGTGCGGCCCTCCGATTGGATGAGAGAAACAAATTTAGGAAAAGACCATTTGTGACTCAGTAAAAACTTTAATGATCATATGTTACAAGTCGTGAATGAAACGTCACAAACCAACATTGAAGAAAAAATAAATCGAGAAGTGCATGGAATAATCTGAAGCAAATGACGCGTCAATGCATCCATGACATCCACAAACGGAGATCACCATAACCGCACAGCACTGGGTAAAGCACAAAGCAAATAAAGAGATGTTGGAGTAAGGCAGCAGTAATATGACGGATAGCACGGCATCCTTTGCCTACTGATGCACGAGTACTGATACCTCCAACTTGTCCACTCACTTTTATGGGTGCACTCCAAGCTGGCAGTTTTTGCTCAAAGTGCAAAGAAGTTTCACATGTGACACATATCCTGTCTGTATCCAATCTGGCTCTTTCAACACAAGCAAAATGACAAAAATAAATAAATTCAAAAAAATTGGGAATGAACTATTAAAGTGAAACCAAGAGTGCAAAAATTTACATTATATTTTGAAGCCAACAAAGCTTTCATGACGTCACGTAAGGAAGAGCTTGGCTCAACATTCACATTGGTTACCTTCCTTCGTCGAGGTGCAAATTTATCAGTCACATTTAACTTCCCATGCCTACTCACACAACCCCAATTTCACTCATGGGCATTAAGCGTCGCAAGGTAACTTTTTTCTGCCGGTACACTGACCAAATTCTAAACGAATGATCAAATTCACCAGGGCACTACATGAGCGGCAACGCATGCCACCAGAAATGATACAACCAGCAGACAGATGCTCCGATAAGAATCCTCCATACTAAAGGTGTTCTTTGGAGATGCATGCACACCTTCCAGGCATGAGGCAATGAGAAGCACAGACCCAAGCTTTTGAACATGATGGAACCGAGAAGCTAGGACACGAGCCCTTGTGAAAGCAAGAACATTTTTGAGCATGCAGAGTAGGGAAGAGAACATACAAGCAACTGCGCACATTGCTGCCGGAGGAGAACTTGGTGCTAATTTCAAACCTGGGAATATGGTGAACATCCGTACACGTTCATGAAAAGAGATCCTTTTAAGAGGTTTTCAATTGTTCAAATCCAACTTTAAGACTCTTTGGTCACGATCAACACCGTAAAACATTTAAAATAATGACCATGGTCAAATCAAACAAGGCAGTCACTTTCAGATCTACATGTGACGGTTGATTGTTACATCTGGGATGTAGTCTTTATTTCCATTTTATAAAGTTTCTCAAAAAACAAATGTAGACAAAATATCAACATTAAAATACAAATATAGTAGCATATATGTAATGCAGAGAATTAATCATTATTATCATACATAAAAAGGACATCTCCTTTGCTGCCTTTACTGTGTTTCCAGTTATGCTCTTTAAAATAGAATAAAAGTGCCAAAATTATGGATTTTATCGAAATATATTGGAACGTTCTTTAAATTATTGTCTATGTTTGGTAATGAATCAGCATTTAATTAGAAAGCATCTGTGCTCATTTCTAAAGCCAAGCCAAACGTGGTTATTAGTCCCCTACCCGGTTTGCTCTCCGTCCGTCCGTCTGTCCGTCCCACCTGTGGTTTTCTGCACTTTTTATCCATACCCTTTAACATAATCAACTGAAACTTGGCACATAGCTTTAATATAATAAGTTACAGAAGAAGTTTGAGTTTTGGGTAGTTTCTCCAATTTTTTCACGGAGCTATGCCTTTTTTACTTGGAACAAGAACATCCATTGGGACCGGTAGAGGACATGTATAGCAAAGCAATTCCTCCCTCTTGTTAATTATGGTCCAGAAGTTCTCCGTATCATTGCCACAGAACAGTCTACCACATGTACGTATACATTTTGTCTACATTTTGTTTATGATGTTGTGTGCCTGAAGCATGAGTATTAACTTTTCGCTTAAGCATGAGGATCAAGCCTCTCTGTGAGTGTTAAGCATGACTGCACTTCAAATGAAACCTTTCTAGAAAACAGGATTGATTCAACTTATCGAAGGACTACTTGTAGAAGGGGACATCAGGGGATCCTAGAGCTGCTGTGTTTTCAAGGCATTACCATAGCAACTACGACGTGCAACAATGAAGCAATACCAGGAGACCATCCACCCCCGCTCCCATCATGTTCAGTGCCATTTCCCATGATTGAGCTTTCATGTAAACCATTCACAAAAATTGTTTATCAACTACAGGTCTTAAAACTTCACTTTTTCATTTCTACACAATATTCCCCAATACAATACAATATAAATAAAAAACTTCACTTTCACTTTATTTGGCCATTTGGTTGAAGGAGCACATAGTGCGGCTCTAATAATTTAAATCGTACAACTGCATTACCAAGTAGAATGTAGTCGTAAAACATGAACAGTTATTTTAACTTCATCCTCAAATTAAATCATCTTACATCGTATCTTAAAAAATTAAAACTGCATTAGTCAATGGGAATGAAATGGCTACATGCTACAGTTTCCTATCTATGCATCTCAAGTTCTCAAAAGTTTGCTTTGGTGGGAGGGAGAACTTTCATAAATAAATAAATCCATCCAAAACCATCTTTCCTTCTTCTATCCCACAAATTGCAACAACAAAAGGAACGGACCAAACAAAATACACTGAACCCTCTCCAACACAAGTCCTTCTTGGGTGAAAAATTGGGAGACTTTGGCACAAAGTGTTAATGCTGCGAGCAATTTGAAGCAGCATTGTTGATAAAAATCAAATGCGTCAAACTGCTCACAAAGATACTTTTTAGTCAGTGCAAGCCAAAAGTAACAACAATAAGCTATAATGTAATGTCATGTGGTGTACAACACACCATACGGATTATTCCACAGATGAAGTAGCACTTAGTTTGAGAGTCTGCACCTGAGCCCACAAACTTGGAATTATTTGATAACTGAAGGGGTAATCTCAGACAGCAGGAAAAAAAAAATCGTTGAAACACCAGAAATACATCGAGAGGATGAAAATACGTCGAATCAACGTTAACGGACGTATTCCTGTTGTTCGACGTCACGGTGCAAATTCAACCAAACCTCAACGTCGAATCAAAGTCGAGTGCCTGCTGGGGTTGCTACTAGGCCTCAACGTTAGGAGGGGATGGAATGTTATCCTGGGCTTAATTTGACAAATCCAAACATCACACAAAATGTAATACTCCAATAAATTATGCTAAAATGGAAGGAATTACAACATGAAAAAGCAGCTTGACTTTAACAATAAATTAAGAAGAGTCTAATGTCGATTTCGCTCATATTAAGCACATTCATCATGCAAGATTGGTGATTGGTGAATATATTTTACCTCATTATCAGCCTGAAATAATAATAATAATATAATTCCACTTTGCAGGGTGTAATGAAAACGTAAATGGATGAAATGTGAAAAGTGAGGGGGCAATGCAAGCTTGGACACGGCCTAGTATTTCTCCAAATAGCTTCACATTTCCACCAGTACAGAATGAGACGTACGTCAAGAGGTCAAGAAAAATCCCTCAGACAAAAAATAAAAGCAGAACCATTCTGAAAACCAGCAATGGTATTTTTTAAATTACATTAACAATCTCAAATGTTATTCTTCTTTTCATTGCAGTATTTAGTTTTCCTTGAATTGCATTGCACCTGCCAGATTACCCTAACACAAATTACAATATCTTACGATAACCTTAAAGTTTGGTTTTAAATGCTTTAAAAGAAAAATACGGCTTTTTCACTTTGAAAAACACTCCACAGATAAACTATAAAAATTTAAACAACAAACCTGCTGACTGCACATTGACGCATCGAAAGAGAACAATCCCTTTAAGTGGTGTCACAGCAATCAAGTTGAAGATAAATGAGAATATTACACAATTGTTTTTTTTTTTTTTTTCCTCTGGCTTGTGTGAATCATTGCACGATTTGTAAACCTTTATTTATTTTATTTTATTTTAAAAGCTGTCCCATGAGACTTGGCAAATGCATATTAGAAAACAGAGTATTCTCTGTGAGTATCAAGCACCATTCTGGCGGAGAGGAGCAGAAACACAAAAGCAAATGTTATGTGTGCAAATCAACATCAAACCTCTGCTTGCTAATAATTACTGGAATAAGAATGAGAAAAATGAATAAACGACGATAAATCCGGAAAAGAAAAGCAGAGGTGCAATGGGAATAATAAATTACAAGCCAAGATGTGTCTATGCTCACTCAAACTGGTCAAGAAGCTCGTTCAGATTGCTCCTCGGGGTTTCCGTGATCATTTCAAAGGATGCACTCATGATGGAGATCAAAATAAATAAATAAACGCTCATAGGAATAATAACTCTCGCTCATAAATAAATAAACGCTCAAAGGAATAATAACCCTCGCCCTCGCAATCCCCAATTAAAACTTTCTTGTATTTTTTTTTTTTTTGCAATATAGTCACAATCTGTTCTCCGCCAGGATACAAATGTTTTACATATCATTCCATGGCAAACGCAGTGGTTCGTCCTTTCAAAACATTATTGGTCGACACAAGAAACAAAACAAGGCCCGACAACTTTGAGCAAATTTGAAGGTGCAACGCCACACGCAGCCACGTGTCTGGCGGTGAAGTCCAGGTGGCGAGCTGAAGAGGTTGGCACAAAGAGAGTGGAAATGGCACAAAATGGTAACAAGCTTGGAGCTATTATCACTGCAGGAAGTGCTTAGTGGGGAATATTTAGTTTTACAAGCCAAAAAGGTTTTCATCAAGAAATCTCATACCCTTTGCAGAAAAGCAGCAAAGCCATTGTATGCCGATGCAGTACCATACCATTTTACTACTGTAAGCAACCACTCAAGCTACAAGAAAACCCAACAAGTTACAAATGCCGGCGCTTCCACTCCTCGACGACGAGCTTCTTTTCTCCACTCGTTACGTTTTCAAGTGCATGCCGTGCCATACACAGGGGCACTTAACGCGCCCTGAACAACTTAAAAAAATTATCAACTAAAAAAAAAAACTCAAGGAAAGCATTTACAATAAAAAAGAGAAGTTGACATTTTACTGAAACCAGCCCAATATCTCTGAGTCCCCATGTCTATGTTCTCGACAAGTGACTCTGTACGTGAGTGACTGAGTTCACCAGCCCAATAGCTTGCATATGGAAACGTTAACTGCGAGCAGGTTGCTTGTCAAAAAACTGGAACTTGAGAGCCGAAGAAATCCGTTTTGGCAAGCAGATTAACCGAAATAAAAAAACAACTATGAGAACACATAAACAAGCTGCTTGTAGTCCTTTACCATACTGCAGTCTTTTAGCATGTGTTGGGAAAAAATTTGTCACTTCCGATCCAGCACAGTTACAAAAAATGAAATAAAACGTATAGTTACTTCCACAAGGCAACAAGCAAACCCACGGCAGCCACAAACTGCAAACAGATTGGGATTTCCAAGAAGCCCTACAATAAAATCTTCATGCAACATTGCGCAAGCTTCGCTTCGCAACAACAATGCTGCAGATGCATCGTACAGCGCAAGCCATATCTGCTGGTAGAACTAATTCTGCCTGTAATCTGTACAGTGGAAGCGGTTCATCAGTCATAATAATAATAATAATCATAAAACAGCTGATGGTGCTTGGGTACTAAAAGGCCTGCGCTTGAGGGTCAAATCTTATCGAGTGATATCTTCATCAAGGCTGACCGGTCCTGGATGTCATATTATCTGCGGAGTGGCACACCAACACGATCTGTGGCTTTTGGGGTCTGTTCATGGCAGGATGTTCAGGTCACAGTGCCAACGCTGAACGTTCAAGCCCTCGGACACCCCGACAACATGACATCCTGCTCACAGCATCGGTGGTAAAGAGTGAATGGCAAAAAAAAAAAATCTCCGATATAAAAAAAAAAAGGTCCTAAGCAATGGGAATGTAGAGTGCAATTCAAAGGTAATGTAATTAAGATGCCAACAAAGAAATAGGAATAAATACAGGTAAACAAAGCACAAAATTAAGATTAACATGTTAACAAACATGACAAACGTGTTGTCGCCATGAGAGAAGGCAATATGAAGTTTCCAGGAGTGAGACCGAGGCTGTGCCAGTGGCATCTCCTGAGTTGCGGTTCTGGCCAAGCAAAACTCCATAAATGGTTGTAGGTTTGGGCAGCCTTGAAAACCTCAGTTGATGTCAGTGTTCTAAAATGAGAATCTAGTGAAGTTGGCTGCTGGAAGTTATGGTTACTATATCTCAAAGGTATGTTGCTAGTACAAGAACATGCGTCCTTTCACCTGGTTTTGTCCAAAGCTGAAGCTTCCAAGATGATCAGAGTGAAAGGTGCTAAACAGCAGAGTCTAACCAGACCTTGCAGACATTGGTGTGTTGCAGGAAGATACATGAGAGAACAGCATGAGCTAAACGAGCTTATCCATAAAGTCATAAAAGATCCATATGGTAGGACTGAGATTGAGATTATGCCCAGGTTATGTTGCAGTTGTTGGAGGTAAAATGGTGCTTTCTCATATCGCTAGGCCTTTGGAGGCATTGAAGACAGGGCAGGCCAGCAAAAGAGGTGCCCCGCTTTGCAACTCCAGAGGCCAGCACAGAACATGACATAGAAGTGGATGTAAAACAGAGATGAAGACTGTTGTGGAAGCAACGATGGAGTCAACAACAGAATAATTCGGTGTAAATTCTCATAGGCCATCGAGGCGAAAGGCGTCTTCGGTGAGTATGGCATCTGGGTCACCGAGCATGCGCAGACCGTCAAGGCCGAGGGGTTCAACCCGTAAATCATCCTCTAAGCCAAACGCTCCATCTTCCAGCGCAGCAAGTGTGTTCCCAAATTCCCGTGAAAGGCTTGGTGGTGAATCACCTGTACACATGAACAAATTAAACATAAACGTTGCAGACCTGTTAACAAATCGGAATAAAGTCACACAACAATTAAATAAATAAATAGCAATGCACCCTCCGTTGATACATTTATGCTGGAATGGGTTAAAATACTTCTGTCTGATGGTATAAAAGGCACAACCACATGGAATTTATCAAGTCGGTAAAGCACAACATTTCAGGAGCAAATAAGCCCTCAACAGGGAATTGTTCAAGAAGTATGCAATAATATTTAATATCCCACCAAATAGGGCAGAAGTAGTGGTTGTGATTGTGAAGCGAGACTTAGGTTTTTGCTGATTGGAAAAAAGTAATGTGACCAAGGTGGAAGCACTTCTTCAGGAACCAACATCACAAATGTGCCCAGTATGAAACAAAATGAATGCCAAATTGGATTTAAAGTTTTTCGTAGAGAGCGCTGTGTAATCCAGGGGTTTAAAACAGTTTTGCGCATCTTTCAAATGCAGCACATGGCTGTGAGTAGCATCATTTGCTGAGCAAGTGGCTGTGCCGCTGATGTAGTGCCCCTGCAGGCCAGAGCAGGAATTGAGAATTTGTTTATGGTGCCAACGATGGCTCACCTACTCTTCAGGAAGGACATACTCTTCGTGGGATCTTTAACAACCACCAACTAATGCTGGCCGATGAGACGCCCAATCCATAATCCAAGTAAAACTAGAAAGCATCTGAAAATGCAAAGCCTGTCCACATCCATTTTGAATTAAGACTTCTTCTTCCATATACTAAACATGTTGAAAACAGCTAAAAATTGATTTTTAGCTGTTTAGAATTTGGGTTAAACTGACATTGTCATCCACCGTGCGTTTGATGAGGAACGTCTACGCATGTGTTGTTTATGCTCCGCCACGATCTCCCCACCATCAGGAGATACCAGACCACTTCATTGAGATGGTTGACCTGATCAATTCAATGGAGGAGGCGGCAGTATTCATTATGGGGGGTTTTAATGACCTCCACACCGATGTTATTGAGCAGCATGCCCTGTTGTCACAGTTAGTTGTAACACGGACACGAGGCAATGCAGTACTTGATAAGATTTTGACAAACTTTCAAGAACTTTACACTGAACCAGTAATATGTGCTCCAATTGCATCTTGTGATCACTGTGTTGTTATAGCCCGACCGTTTGACTCCATTCAACCTCTGAAATCCACCAGGTCTAAACTAAGACCTTTTGGTGAATCATCTATCCGGAATTTTGGACAGTGGATTACGGAGTACAATTGGGCTGATTTTAACTCGACCGATAATCCTGATGAGATGGCAGTAATTTTACACAATACTCTTATGATGCAATACAAACGATGCTTTCAAGAGAAAGTGATGAAGCGGAAACCGAGGGACAAACCAGGGTTCAACGACAATCTTTGCCTTTTAATAATGCAACTTTAATAGTGCTGCACATGATATCGGTGATTTTGTTCGATACCGTCAACTGAGGAATATAGTTCAGTGTCACATCAGAAAAGCTAAGGAATCTTACTTTCAGAAGAAAGTCGAATACCTTAAAAGATAAGAGCCTGGAAAATGTCATCGACAGATCAGATTATTGACCGGAATAAAGAAGCATTCCCATAATCTTGCTTTTGCCGACCAATCTCCTCACCAGCTAGCTAATGATCTTAACAAGCATTTTTCCCGTATCTGTACTATGTTACCTTCCCCCGGACCTGGCAACTCTTACAGCTTATCTTCCGGCTGCTGTGCCTCCACCAACAATCAAGCAACACGAGGTTTACTTTCGTCTTAGACGTCTCAACGCATCTAAGGCACCTCATCCCAGTGGTGTACCTACTTATCTTTTCAAAGAGTTTGCACTGGAAATCTCAGGCCCTGTTACAAAGATATTTCACAAATGCTTACAGAATGGTTACTTCCCTGTTAAGTGAAAATGTGCTTCAGTATGTGCAATTCCTAAGACTACTCGTGTTACTGAATTTGTTCAGCTATGCTCTATCTCAATTACTTATGTTTTAGCTTCGGTGTTTGAGAGTTTTCTAGCTGACTGGTTTTTTTTTTATACAAGATCGAGGCTCGTGAAAGAGCGAACATTAATCACAAAAAAAAAACAAATGGACACATAAAACATATAATAAGGGGAGCGATAGACAAGATGGGGAGAGAGGGGGAAGCACACAAGCACAACATTTGAGCGCAGGGACATCGGGAGATCTGTGGGACGTAGGGGACTTGGGGGGATGGTGGTGAACAGCTGTTTTAAAGACATGGAGGGAGGAGTGGGATTGAAGAGAGTTAGGGAGTTTGTTCCAGAGGCGGGAATAAATAGGAATGAAAGAGTGAAGGTGAGCAGAGAGTCTTGATTTTGGAAATTTCACCAGAAGTTGGCAGATATTGTGCGACCTGCTGGAATATTTGGGGGACAGAGCACAGATAGAGTTGGGGAAGCTAGGCCAGAAAGGAGTCGGTAGAAGACAGAAAGACCACAAACCTGCCTGCGGTGTGTGAGTGAAAGGCCCTCGCAATCAGCTTCATCGCGGGAGATTCCAATGATTCTGAAAGCTTTGGTTTCAACAGTGTGAAGCCGAGCTAGGTGTGAGGCAGGAGCACCAACCAGCCCAGAGGGGAGAGCAGTATTCCATTGAGCTGTGGATGAAAGCCTTGCATGTGGTGAGGAGCACAGGTGTGCCAAGGAAACACTTCGCACGACGGAGGATGCCCAGTCGGCGACTGGCTTTGGAGACCAGCTGGGAAATGTGGTTTTCCCAGGAAAGATCAGAGCAGATAGTGAAACCCAAAAGCTTGAGTGACAGAACTTCTTGGAGAGGATTGTTGAGAAAGTAGATGGGAGGGTTATTCAGTCGGTCTTTTCGGAGAGACATAGTAAGAGTGTGAGATTTGTCAGGATTGAAAGATATGTTCCAATTTAATGACCAGTCTGTGATTTTGTCCAGGTCTGCAGAGAGCGAGGAGGCTGCAGACTGCCGATCTGAGGGATGAGGAATGGAGCAGCAGAGAGTGGAGTCATCAGCTAAGAGATAGAGAGGATTTTTCAGAGAGTTGGAGAGATCATTGATGAAGACCAGAAAGAGCAAAGGGCCCAGAACACTGACTTGGGGAACTCCAACATAAACAGGAAGGGGAGATGAGAGAAATCAATTCAGGGCCACACGTTGACTACGACCAGAAAGGAAGTCCACAAGCCATGCGTGGAGATTTCCATGGATACCATAGGAGGAGAGTTTGGTGAGCAGAGCGGGGTGCCAGACCGTATCGAAGGCACATGATAGTCCTGTTTGGCATTGAGGACCTCTATCCATTGTTGAGACAGCAGAAGGAGCATGTCCAGAGTAGAATGACCTGGTCTGAATCCAAATTGATGATCAGAGATCAAGCCATTGGAGAAGATGTAGGATTTGATATCCGAAGCAATGATGGATTCCATGACTTTGCTGGTAATTGGGAGCAGGCTGATTGGTCTGTAGTTGCAAGGATCTGTTTTTGCACCTTTTTTGTGCAAAGCGGTAATGTTTGCTGATTTCCAAGCTGATGGCAGAAGACCTTGAGCAAAAGAGAGTGTGAAGAGAACCGAGAGAGGGTGTGAAAGAGCGGCAGGGCAGGATTTTAGGACCCGTGGGCTGATTCCGTCTGGTCCAGTTGCAGAATCAGTCGAGGTTTGTTAAAAACTTCTCCACCTTGTCAGGAGAGAAGGACACAGAGTCCAGGAGCAGCTGGGTTCGACTGGGTAAGGTAGGTGCAGAGAGAGATGGGTTTGGGACACAATATTTTGAGGCAAACACAGAGTTGAGGCATTCGGCTTTGTCTCGTGCAGTGTCAGCTGTGTAGCCGTTTGAGGTAAGGGAGGGGATGGAGGGGGAACAAACACCAGAAACAGATTTGACCAGATACCACCAGGATTTGGAGGAAGGAGAAAGGTTTGAGAGTTCAGTCTTGAGAGTCAAGAGATGTTGTTTCCTGGCTCTCCTGAGGGAAGACACACACTTGTTCCGAGCTTGGTGAAAGGAACTGATGTTGCCTTCAGTTAGGAATCGCCTTCATTGGGTACAGGACAGGACAGGGGAGGGCTCGGGTCAGATGAAGGATGAGAGGGGGAGGTAGGGAGAGCTCTTGATAGTGTGTCAGAGATTGTAAAAGAGTTAGAAGAAAGGGAAGGATGAGGAGGACAAAAGGTTTATGGTGATGGGATGAGACACAGTGAGGGGTTGTTTGGTGGGGGGGGGGGGGGGGGCAGAGGAAAGTAGAAGGTTGGAGGACGTAGTGGTATGAGATAGAAGGGAGATGAAGTGGGGAGGAGGCAGCTTTGAGGAGGGGGGAGGGGGAGAATTGGAGAAAGATGGTAGGGGGGGGGGGGGAGATTTGAAGGTGAGGGGTTGGGGGGGAGTTTTGAAGGGGAAGGGTGAGGGGGGAGTTTTGGAGGGGAGAGAATTGAAAGGGAGGGGGGAGTTAAGGAGGAGAGGTGTGAGGGGGGAGTTTAGAAAGTAGATGATTAATGGAAAACGAACATTTATAACAAACTGGGTTTACTGTTATTTTCAAGTCAGAGATCCGTTTAAAAACGATAGAGGATGGGTGGAATGAAGGTGAGTTTAGAGCATGTAGGGCAGAAGAATTGTCAGAAATTGAATATTTTTTTGAAGTGGATTTGAATTGAAGAGGAAATTGAAAAAAGCCTTTTAAATAGGAAGAAAAACAGTGTGTTGTGATATACCACTGAATAAAACATTGTAGGGGAAAGTTTAAACATATTTAAATAATATTTAAACAATATTTAAACAAAACCGTGAAAAACAATCTTATATTCACAAAATACCGATGGGGAGAGGGAGCCTCGAGGGACAACCATGTGTCATGTGAACAGGGCAAAAGGTGGAAGAAAAAGAGATAAAGGGGGCGGGGCGAGACAGCGCACATGGAGAGAAGCACGTGGAGAGAAGCACGTGGAGAGAAGCACGTGGAGAGAAGCACACGAGGAGAAAAGGACAATGTTTTTTTTGTTTTTTTTGTATTTAAATGATAGACAAAGGGTAGATGTTCGGGGAAGTTCGGGGGAGAAGAGAAAGATCTAAGAACAAGCAATACAGAGAAGGAAATAACTTAAATTAACATAACACCAACGGGGGAAGCCTCAAGTTACAAGGCCGCACACGCGAAGCGAACAGAAAACGATTAATTAATTACAAGTTACACGAATTACAAACCAAAACTAACTAGAAACACACAATAACACATACACAATAAAATAACGAGTGGAAATTTGACAAAGACACCAATGGAAAAATACTTAAACTTTTGATGCCGTGGAGAGATCAAAGTCACCACCTTGCTTGAGGAACCGGAAGCGGAAGTCAAACCGGAAGCGGAAGTCCCTTCCCCCCTGGTTGATGGTCGATTTTAAACCTCATATTAATCCTGCACAGTTTGGAAACATGAAAGGAAGTGCTATCAACCACTATTTAGTCCATATGCTGGATGTTATACATCGAAATCTTGACCAATGAGGTCATGATGCGAATATTTGCACTTTTGACTTTACCAAGGCCTTCGACCTGGTCAATCACTCCAAGGTCATCGAAAAGCTCATTCAGCTTGGGGTTGATGCTTCTGTCCTACCTACAGTGTGCAGTTTCCTTTCCGATCGTTCCCAGGTGGTTCGTTAGCAAGGGAAGATATCAAATTATTTGTGTCTCTCCTGCGGAGTTCCACAAGGGACGAAACTCGGACTAATTTTGTTCCTTGTTCTGGTGAATGACGCGGCTGTAACAACAGAATATCGTTGGAAATATGTGAATGATTTGAGTCTGGTTGAAAGTGTTGAACAGAACTGAGCAAAGTTCGATGCAAGCCCATGTTGATGCACTTGGTGATTGGTGTAACCTTAATGATGTAACAGGAAGTAAAAGTAAAAGGCAGAATGAGATCATGTATTGTTGTGAAAGAGTTATTGTTTGGTGTTGAAGCGAGGGGGAATCGGAGAATGTCGAAGAGGCAGAAAGGTGGAAAAAATGTTGCAGGGGGAAAAAAACCGGAACAACAAACAACCTCAAAACTAAGACAATTTAGCTCCTAGCTATCGAAGGAGTAAGCCTATGCTTCACCAAAAACAAATTCAACAATACCGATAAGAAGGTACGATTTATCACAGAAAATTTTGATGAAAATACAAACAGTACACAGGGACAAAAATATAACATATTAAGAATGAATATCTTTGGTTATATATCCACAAGATAGAGGAAGAAGGGCCACACTGAGCAACAATCACAAAAGCTATTGGTCTACCACAAGTACTGCCCATACCAGTAAGTATGATGTTTGGGATGGGACCGCCAAGATTGTTATAATGTGCGGCCTGTTTCCCAGCAATGTCTTGAGCAGCGGGGTAGTCCAATATTCCAGCATGAGAGTAGGTGAGGGCGGTACCACTATCCAGCAGGCAGCCTGAAGGCAGACTTATGCCTCCCAGAGGGTTCTCAAACATATTGAACTGCTCCAGCTGATAAAATAAATTGAATGGGAAAGAAAATAAAGAGGCAGAGAATGAACAAGCTTTTTTTCAAGAGGAGAGAATGCAAACAAATACAAAACCCCCCCACTTTTCTCAGTCACTCACTCACCTGATGGGAGAGGGCAGTAGCTTGCCTTGACTGGTCATAGTAGCCATCACCAAAAATGCTGCCCAAAACTGAAGTCTAAATAAATAAAAGCATAAAAATAAAATAAAATGTTTCTATGTCATTTTGTTGCCTTCCCTGTAAGCAAGTGGATTTAATAACTGCTACCCACAATGCAACGTTTGTCTTTTGATTTTAATCTCAGACACACCGCTTGACATCCATTACAATTACATGACATCTCCAAAGTCACGGTTCCTCATTATCTTCACTCATGCAAATAGGGTGTCCGAGAACGAGAAGTAAAAACTAAATAGTGAAGCGAGTAAAACAGCTGAGGGTAAAACGAGACCTGACCTGTGGAGATGTTCCAGGTGAGAAGCCTTGGTTAGAGACTGGAGATGTGGGGGACTGGTTGGTCGGGGTGCCAGCATTACTGTTTCGATATTGCTGTGGTGAGCATTAATGAAGGTGCATGGCTTCAATAGGACAAAAGTTCAAGCATTTAATTCTTGCCTTTAAGATTAAAAAAAATGCATCATTACGAACAAAATGCCATAACCGAAGCCTTCAATGTGAGTGAACCGAAAGTTAGATCTCTGAAGAGACATGGCAATGAGACTTGGCTTCAATAAGTTAGATACATGACATGAAAATTGTTCTCGGAACACCATTTTCAGAATTAAAAAGAAGAAAGCTTTCTGCTCTTTAACACATAACAACAAGAAAGAGCAACCAGAGATTGCAGACCATCCAGACCAGAGAACGTGTTTTTCAGTGGTTTTTAAGGCTTTTGTGTTAAAACAAATATGGCAGCCGAACCACGTGACCGTTGACATAATCTTTTTTTTTTCTCCACCAATTATCTCTAGATTATGCTCAAGAAATTTAATCTTGATCGATGAAGTTTTGTACTTGTCGAATTATGACGGAGGCACTTATTCCAATATTCCATCATCATTAACATATGTTATTCCACATGAAGAGTTATTTACAATGAGCCACGTCTCAATTTTTTCTATGCAGCACTTTCGGAGATATAGAGGTGCAATGTTTTTCGGTTTTTTCCAATATGGCGCCTGTACCACGTAACCTATGACGTCATAATTATCATTAAAAATTATACTGGATGAGGCGCACCTATGGTGAAAATTACCTGTCAAACGGACCAACGGTTGCAGAGAAAATCATATTTATTCTGTGCGGACAAACAAACAGACAAACAAACGGACTGAAATGCAATACCCTCTCCTTTGGCGAGGGTAAATATGTCAACAGAACTCTGGGTAGACAGGAAAACATTTCAGGGAGTCAGTGGTTACTCACGGTGCCCGTAGGAATATCCCGGTTGAGTGGGTTAGGAGCTGGGATTGGTTGGGGAACTGTGGGGGCAGAATGTTCTTGTGCAGAAGGTTGTGAAACTGGAGGGGGTTGGACAGCAAGTGGACTAAAGAATGCATATGACGAGGCAAGGGTATCCAAGCCCAAAACGGCAGCATCCAACTCCAAAGCCTAAAAGCAAAAGCAACAAACATAAACAAAAGAGGAATTCAAGACATCATTTTCAAACTTTTGCTCATTGTGGAAGACAGAAAAGCAAGTTGAGCTTGTTCATTTCAGGAAACTTATATCATCATCAATTTGCATAACCCAGCGAAGGAGCATCGGAAACATGTCATAAACATGTCATTCTAAGCTGAGAGTATTCCTTGACAGGTGAATTAAAGTTAAAAAGTCAAATAATATTTTTTGAAGATGTAGGATAGGATGGTATAAGGGCTGTTTTCATTTGAAGTTGACCCCCAATACTGCCAGTAGGGAGGTGTAGGAAACTCATTCATGGCTATAGGAAGCACTTGACTGCAGTTATTTTGTCCAAAGGCCGTGCTACCAAATATTAAGTCTCGGATGTCAATAATTTTGTTAATGCCATTTCTTTTTTTCTGATTTAAAAGGATATATTAAGTTCTAAATCAAAAACAAAGGTTCTGTAATATTAACAGTAAAATAAGGAATTATGGAGACCAAATACTTTCGTCAATTTCAACTTATTTTTCGAGAAAATTGTGGGTTATTTGAAAAAAGTGCAAGGGTGCCAATATTTTTGGCCACGACTCTATAGGTGCATAATCAGTCAAGGGTTGCCAGAAACTTCTCCACCTTCACGGGTGCAAAAGACCCGAGGAGCAGTTGGGTGTGAGTGGGTAGGGTGCGTGCAGGGAGCGAGGTGAGGTGGACACAAAATTTCAAAGCAAACATGGAATTGAGGGATCCAGCCTTCTCACCAGTATTGTCGACTGTGGTTCCATTTGAAGATAGGGAAGGGATGGAAAGGGAGCATACTCCAGAGACAGACTTGACAACGCACCACCAGGTTTTAGAGGAGGGAGACAATTTGAAAGCTCAATATTGAGGTTGGACAGATGTTCTTTTCTGGCTCTACTGAGAGTGGACACAGTTTTTTGTGGGCTTTGTGGAATGAATGTGGTGAGATTGCCTTCAGATGAGTTTGCTTTCCAGAAAGAGAAGGTAACTTGTTTCACAGCAACAACATTAAAAACAATCGAATATAAGCTTGTCATAACAAAATATAAAAAGCAAAAATGCAGCTGGTTCAAAAGTACGTGAGAGAATAAATAACTCTTAATATAAGCTTGTCATGGATCCAATTATTCAGAAATGAGTCACTTTCCATTTACATATGCTTAGGCCGTTCAGGTTGTGCATAAACTTATCTTCCCACCTATAACGTCACTCGGTAGAGTGCATAACTCTCCAGGCTGAATAGTTTATATGTTTTGTATCCCACTGATTGGCCGGATCTGGAACTGAACTTGAACCAAAATCGAATCGGCTTGTTCTTGTCGCCTACCCAACTCCTCCACCAAGTTGTGCATCACCTTTTTGAAAAATAATGCTATACTTGTAGGTAGTAGGTTGTAGACCGCAACCGCCCAAGGTAGTACCACCATTCTGACTTATGAGCGTTAAAGTGGTGCCCGGTACCATCTTACACTCTCCGCGTCAGGATTACTAGTCTTGCTTTCTGTCTCACTCAAACTATAGCTACCGGGCTAGCTTTAATCTCTCTTTCTCACAAACAAACATCATACACTTTTCATCATACACTTTTCATCATACACTTTCCTTCTCTATTATTTCAGGTCTTCTTTATATAAGGTCTTTATTTTCCTTCTCTCGATGAGGGCTATATAGTCTGTGCCTGGAGCCTTCAACATAAAAAAAATACTGCATATAGTTTTTGGCCCCATCACTCAATAGTGAAGAATCACTTTAGAATTAAAAATTATCTGGTGCAGATCCAGATTTAGATCTTCACCGAAATTGAATTGAATCATCCTTGTCACCTCCTCCCCCCAAGCCCTCTCCCTCCCACAGATCTCCCGATGTCCCTGTTCTCTACTGTTGTACTTGTGTGCTTCCCTCTCTCTTCCCATCTTGTCCAACACTCCCTTTATTATATGTTTTATGTGTCAGTTTTTTTTTTGTGATTAATGCTCTTACATGAGCCTCGATCTTGTATAGAAAAAAAAAAAATCGTGCAAGTACAATACGTGCAAAGTCGCTAAAGCAAATTGGACCTCAAAAATATTTGGTGGTTGAATTTAGTGATCTGATTTGCAAATCCTGTTCAAATTTGAAGTCAATCGGATGAAAAATGAAGATTTTAGAAATCTCACTAAAGTTGTTGATGTTTGGCCTTTGTTGACCGTTTGGCCAATGTAGACCTAAAAAATAAATGGTGGTTGAATTCAGTGACCTGATATGTTAATCCTCTTCAAATTTTAAATCAATCGGATGAAATTGACAATTTCAGAAATTTGGCCTATGTTGACCTTTTGGCCTATGTTGACCTCAAAAATAATTGGTTGAAATCAGTGACCTGATATGCAAATCCTCTTCAAATTTCAAGTCAATGGAGGATTTTACAAATTTTACTAAAGTTGATGACCTTTGGCCGATGTTGACCTTTTGACCTCAAAATCAATAGGCTTCTTGCTTATGACCAACTAAACCAGTTGGTGAAGTTTCTTGAAGATCGGTTGAAAATTGTGACCTGTAGGTGATTGACATACATAGAAGACAGACAAACAAACAGAGAATAACGCACTCGACCAACCAATATACAGCACTTGAAAAATCTTAGATTTTCCCAAGTACCAAACAGACAAGTGTGAAAAAAAACCTCCGCCTGTGAAAACGTAACACAAACTTGTGGATTTTGAAGTGTGGATGCTTCAAAGGACTGCCTGCATATATTCAGAAACAAAGTGCAAGGGATACCCAAACTCCCAGGACATTTCAGAAACACACCTAGACTAACTCAAATGAGCTGCAGAAAAAACGAGAACGGCACTCAGTAGAGAGCAAACCTCCGCCTGGTTGGCCATATCACTCAATGGTGAAAAATCACTTTAAATAATTCTACTAGCCGGATCCGGATCCGGATCTTCGCCAAAATTGAATCGATTCTTCCTTGTCACACACACAACCTGTCCAACAGGTTTCATCCAAACTCATCCATAACTTTTTGAGATATCCTGCCATGTATCGTTTTTGGCCCGATCTCCCAATGGTGAAGAATCACTTTAAAATTCTAGTAGCCGGATCCGAATCCTCACCAAAATCTAACCATTTCGTCCTTGTCACATACGCTACATCTCTGCCAAATTTCGTCCGAATCTGTTCACAACTTTTTGAGATATTTTGTTCACAAACGGATAAACAAACAAAAACAGACGGACAGACAAGGGTGAAAACATAACCTCCATCCATCTTTGGTGGCGGAGGTAAAAATTGCCAACCTGAGATATTGGTGAAAAGGTAGGTGACCCATGCTTGGTTCCTTGTTTGGGCAATGCATCCTCTCCTGCAAGTTGCAATGCCAGGTTGCTGTTTGAAGCAGTTTGGTTATGGTGTGTGGAGGTCTGTGGAGGAGCCGTCCCTAAAGGAACAATGGGCACTAACATGAGCTCTATACAAGTGTTGTTTTGATATATAGTTGGCTGCATACTGCATAGTTATATAACATACTATAACATACTGCATACTGCATAGGTATATAACATACTGCATAGTCACAAAAAGTACCCCATGTATAAGCAGACGGAAACACTGGTCAGAAATAATGGGCCCGTGTCCATGTTAGAGTAACTTTACTATGAACTAATGTATACCATTATCCAATTTAGTGAGTAAAAATGATTGTAATAATAGTAACTAAAATTGCAAGCAGTGCTGTCGGCTTCCAAGCTGTCACCCACAAGGAGCCCGATTCATATGTTTTCAGGGAAAATGAAGCCCAAATCGATCATCAGCAGAAAAAATAACATGTAAAGTATGTTGCTTTTGTTACCCATTCAGCATCAGCGGCCCAAACTACTAATTTTGTCAAATTTCAGCATTTTGTGATTACGTAACATATTTGACCGATAGCCGCAGCTTCCAGAATTTCTTTTAGAGCAGAAGCTTCAAACTCACACTTTGTTACTGCCAACGGGTGCTCAGGCTGTCTGGCAAATTTCATGATAATTCTGGAAAAAGAAGATTGTTTATGTTTGGGACAAAATCCAAAATGGCCACCAATATAGGACAAAATTAAAAAATAAAAGCCTGTCAGCTTGAAGCCTAATTAATGAGAAATAGTCCCATGAGTGGGCTCTGATGGTCATCTCTTGAGGTTGTAGTTCAAACCTCTGCTGATTTGGGAGAACCCCTCTAGAATCCCCCCGATCCGAAATTGGAAAAGGTAAGACCGAGTGATCCTGCGGACCATGGAATAGAAGGGCTGTATCAGGTTTCAGAGCAATCAGTTGGTAAATAAGGGTCAAGTAGTGATCCAAAGTTTCAGATAGTAATCCGCCCCCCTGCCCAGCTTTCACCCTCCTTGGGAGCCCCCATAATCTGAAATCAAAAAATTTAAGACTGATCGATTGGGCGAGCCATCAAGTAGAAGGGCTGTTTTCAAAGCAATCAGTTGCTAAATAAGGAATGAGTAGGGATGCATCTTTATATGTGCAATCCATGCTTTTCAAAAAAAAAACAGAAAAAAAAACCCCGCATCGCCGCATCAATTCTGGAACTTTGGTCTGACCAGAGACCAGCAATATATTTTTTTCGGCCTAACATAGATAATATTATTTTAATAGGGAACCTCTTCCCCTCCACACCAACCACTCAACCCCCTCCTGAAAAACTCCTCCAACATTAATATAAGAAATAGGTGTAACAGCATTTACAAATACATTAACCCCAGGTAACAACTCGTTGACAAAAGCTGTACACATCAAAAAATTGCACAGTCTTGGCCCAAACAGATTATTTGTAATTTGCTTTTTCACGATCTGTTGATAACCATCTTTCCTGACACATTTAAAACAAGTTCTCAAAAGATGTGGATAAAAAGCCAATGTAACAACTTGTTTAGATTCAGGTATTCAAATACAGATTGATGAAACAGTTGATTGTCCAAAATGCTCGCCCATCCCTTACTTGGAGACCATGTTTGTGCATATTGTATACCTCCAGATGGAGTCAGAACAGGAAAAGAGATTTCATCAGGGTCAAGTGGTGTAGGCAATGGTGAAGGGAAGTGCAAGTTTGTGAGGTCGGGCAGTGATCCACCAGTATTGAGGACACCAGCTGGTCCCGGAGGCGCTGAACTGACGTTGTCTTCTCCGGAAGGAAAGATGCTGATAGATAAACAAAGAAATAAAAATTTAAACCAGAGCTATGTATGTGACCAGTTCCGCACATTTAACCAAAAGGGAAAAGCATAATGATAATAAATTGCTATGTAAACCTGCATCAACCAGCAAAAAATTCACTTGATACATGCCCAGGACCCGAAAGAACATCAGGCAGCAAATATTAGAAAAAGCTTTTACCATAAAGATTGAGACATCTTTGGAAGGCAAAGGCCGAAGCCCAGGGTCTGTTGCTCTCACACTGCGGGCCAGTGGTGGTCTCTCTGTTTCCTACTATCTATTCTCCAACATTGCTACCCTTGCTCTCCCAGTCCTCTGGCCTTCCCTATCTACTCCAGGATTGCATTCTTCCAGTAACCCACTCCTGGTTAAACTTTCAAAGTCTAGGATGTCTGCACACCTCAATTATATTGTACCTCATATCTCCTATCTATGCAAAACCACCTTCCATAGGCTGTTCTGTCTCACTCTTTCCTCCAGGGCCTCAAGCAATCAGTGCACTGCCATGTCTTGGCATCCCCAATTCTGACCGATCATCTGTATTACCCGCTTTAAACTCTCCTAACTCAACCATCTTACTTGCTCGTTTCAGTGTTTCCTCCACTACTCCCTTTCCTCTTATCCTGTCTCTTCATTCCCTTGTTCAGGGTCCCCACGCTACTGGGAAAACGGGAAAAGAGCGGAAGATTGAAAACGTATTTCCCCAGCCAGGAAAACCAATGAAAAATGGTTAAAATACCAATGAAGTCGGGAAATTGCCGGGATTTTTGGCAATGTCGACTTTGCCAATTGTGGAAATTCTCAAGTTGCAGCAACATCTGGAAACATTCGCGAGGCATTCGGAAAGGTCCAGCAATAGTCAATTTGGTTGGCAAGGATGAAACTTCCGGTCGAAAGGCGACATTTCCTGATTTCCTCGCGGTCTCACAATTGGCATTGCATCAAACTATTTATTTTCAGCGATCACGTCACAATTGCATGGTAAGTTTATACGTTTTTAAATATAATTAAATTCCATCCATTCCCTTTGTTTCACATTCAATTATCTAAAATTATTTGTTTGTACAGTATTGTGCACACACTGTAGTTAGCAATCAACTTAATTGCAAATAGAGTCATCAAATATCACATTGACAATGTTGGTGGCTTAGAAAACGTGATCATAACCAAGGTGCTGTTAACCTCAAGTTTATCTTGACAAAAAGGAGGAAGAGGAAAAGGCTAAAAAGTCTGAAAAAATAAAGCTTGCTGAGAAAGAGGTTGGGGTGCTGCGGAAAGAGAAAACAGCTGGAGAGTGATATAGACTTACTAATGAAGGATGCTGATGCATCATCTGAAAAAGCAGAGCAGTTACAGAGTTTTAGCCATTTGATTAAGGTAAACACTCTACGAAGAGCACAAAAAGACTAATAAGAAAAAGAGCAATCAGAGATTGCAGACCCTCGCCAGGACGTGTTTTAGTGGTTTTTAAGGCATTTGTGTTGAAACAAATATGGCGGCCGAACCACGTGCCCGATGACGCCATCATTATTTTTTTTCCCCCAACCAATTTATCCCGAGATTACGCTCAAGAAATTTCATCTTGATCGGATGAAGTTTTGTACTTGTCGATTTATGACGTCATAATGGAGGTGTTGGAACCCATCTGTGGATCGGTCCCATCGGCCGATGGGTCTGACCCGTTTGGCGACCCATCTGTGGATGCACGAGAAATGACAATGCAGACCCATCGGCCGATGGGTCTGCGCCATCTGCGGATGTGTTGTTCACCTTGAAGGAATGTGTTGACAGAATGGTGCTCTTAAATCAGGTACACAGTCATTGGAATTACATGTGGTAGGAATTTAACAGAGATGATTTTTTAATGTTTTATTATCTATTTCTACCCATCTATTTATACATTTTGTCAATACATTTTGTAATTCACAGATACATGGCAGTTTTAGTAAAGCTTTACATAACATACTCAACATTCATACAAAACATTAGGTGTTCTTCTGATAATGGCGGAGGGGAATGGTGGCAGGGTAGACATCATCATCATCACCTATGACATCATCATTAACACATTTTATTCCCCATGGAGAGTTCTTTACAATGAGCCATGTCTCGAATTTTTCTATTCAGCACTTTCAGAAATATAGAGGTGCAAATTTTTGGTTTTTCCAAGATGGCGGCCGAACCACGTGACCGATGACGTCATCATTATTATTTTTTTCTCCACCAGGTTATGCCGTCATGTCGCTCAAGAAATTTCATCTTGATCGGATTAAGTTTTGTACTTGTCGATTTATGATGTCATAATGGAGGCACCAATGACATAATCATTAACACATTTTATTCCCCATGGAGAGTTCTTTACAATGAGCCATGTCTCAATATTTTCTATACAGCGCTTTCGGAGATATAGAGGTGTAAAGTTTTTCGGTTTTTCCAAGATGGCGCCCATACCACGTGACCTATGATGTCATAACTATCATTAAAATATTCTACATGTGGAGTTGCACCTATGGTGAAAATTTATTGTCAGTCTTACCAACGGTTGCAGAGAAAATCATATTTATTCTGTGCGGACAAACAAACCGACAGACAAACAAACAGACAGACAGACAGACAAACGGGCTCAAATGAAATACCCTCTTGTCTGGCGAGGGTAATTACTGGGAGAAGTGGTTGAAGAGTTGGAAGGAAAACACAACTCTTGGCCAACATTTGAAGATATGGAGCATCAAGTCCAAAAGCAACAAAAACCGTCTTCTTATTATTGTGGGTTGGCTGGGGGAAGCTTGGCCCGAGTCATTCACGAACCAGCTGGCCAGGCCTAACGTTCAACTAGGGTTAGGAAAGGAATTTGTAATTTGTTCATGGTGCCGCCGATAGCTCGCCGACTCTTCCTGAAGGACACCGTGGGATCTTTAACATCCACCAACTAAGGGGACAGGACGCCCGTTTAATGTCCATCCGAGAGACGGCACACCCATTGACGAATCACCTTGCCTGTGAAATACCGGGATGACAGTTTATAGCTGAGATTCAAAGCCAGGCTGGACATCTTAGAGGTACCTGAGTGTGAGATGAAAAACTGCATATACTGTAAATGGACTATGAGTGGTAAACGTTAATTTTGAAGCATGTTTTGTGTTGGATTACACTCTGACTCAATTACTCGGATGACAATTACATTCCAGGCAGTTGTGGAATTCAATACAGACACAACTTTGTCTTTGGGGTGTAATATCAAATTACATAACGAAACAGATATGTTGTAGTTTTCCTTTTATCTCAATAATGACTATCTGGTGTCAGCGATGAATTTATCGTCAGTACAACGAAACAGCTTAGAAAACCGATGCTAATAACTTATTGAGCGTATTTTCTGTAGAAATATTTCACCTTGAAAAAAAACTTGGAAAACACCAGGTATTTTAACCTGCGCCAAAGAAGGCGGATGGAGGTTATGTTTTCACCCCTGTCTGTTTGTCTGTCTGGGAACAAGATATCTCAAAAAGTTATGGACAGATTTGGACGAAACTTGGTGGACAGGTTGGGTGTGTGACAAGGACGAAATGATTCGATTTTGGTGAAGATCTGAATATGGATTCGGACACGAGAATTATTTAATTTCACCATTAAGAGATCGGGCGAAAAGCGATATATATATATATATATATATATATATATATATATATACACACACGAGGTGTGTTCAAAAAGTATGCGACCTTAATTTGTCGTGCGTAAACAAATGAAGCTAGGGAGGCGTTGATTGGTGCACGTATGTAGGCGATCCTAATGCGCACGCATGAATTTTTTCCCACCTGCAGAAGCTGTCATTCGACGGCAGACCGCCGATGAGTGAGAAGTGTAAGTGAGCGCTGTCGGATTTTCGTTTTTGACAAAATGACGGAAAAACTTGAACAACGCTACTGCATCAAATTTTGTGTAAAGCTTGGCGATTCCTAAGTGGAAACGATCCGCAAGATTCAACAGGCCTTCGGGGACGAAGCAATGAGCACCACACAGATAAAGGAGTGGTACAACCGCTTCAAAGATGGCCGCACATCAGTGGAGAGTGAAGCACGTTCGGGTAGGCCCTCAACATCCCGAAATGAGATCGTCATTGACCAATTGAGGACCCTGGTGATGCAGGATCATCGAATCACGATCAGAGAACTTGCAGACGAGGTGGGCGTCAGCATTGGATCCGTTCATTCCATTATGAAGGAGGATTTGGGCTTCAGGAGAATCTCAGCGAAGTTCATACCAAAGCTGCTAACGATTGAGCAGAAGCAACTCCGTTTGGAGATCGCACAGGACATGCTGGAGACTGTGAACAGCGATCCCAGCTTCCTCAACACAGTGATCACTGGCGATGAGTCCTGGGTTTATGGGTACGACCCAGAAACCAAGTTGCAGTCATCACAATGGAAGCATCCAACATCCCCGAGGCCAAAAAAAGCAAGGCAGGTCCGCAGCAATGTCAAAGTCATGCTGATCGTCTTCTTCGACTCCAGTGGCGTGGTTCATCACGAGTACGCACCACACGGCACAACCATCACCAAGGAGTATTACCAAGAGGTTCTGCGTCGCCTTCGTGATGCTGTGCGACGCAAACGGCCGGACCTGTGGGCAGCGGGCAATTGGCAGCTCCATCACGATAACGCACCCGCCCATTCTTCACATTTGATACAGAGTTTCTTGGCCAAACACAACACACCTGTGCTTCGTCAGGCTCCCTACTCTCCCGACATGGCTCCGTGTGACTTCTGGCTTTTCTCCAAGCTGAAAATGCCCCTGAAAGGGACCAGATTTCAATCCAGAGAAGACATCATGCGGAATGCGACGGACCAGCTGTGCGCCATCCCAAAAGAGGCGTTCCAGCGCTGCTTCCGACAGTGGCAGAACCGTTGGGAGAAGTGTGTGGCAGCCCAAGGGGACTACTTTGAAGGAGATTAGTGTAAGCTTGTTGTATCTGGATACGAGTATTTTTTATGAACAAAGGTCGGATACTTTTTGAACACACCTCGTATATATATATATATATATATATATATATATATATATATATATATATATATATATATATATATATATATATATATATATATACAGACAGACTTGGCATTTAATATGGAATATTTGTTTTTTCTTGATTTGGGTTTACTTTCTTAACTCAGTATATCAATCTGGTGAGTTTATTTTGCACTTTGGTGATTTATTTGTTAAAAGAACCATGTCACTGATTGTCTGTCGCAGCAAGAAGTCAACAACAGGATTATATCACAGGTGGCGTGGCAAAATGTACGGACAGGTGCATTTGATGATTGGCTTCACAGTCGGGTATGCAAGGGTTGTTGCGTTCTGTATTGGTGGAAAACAACTGCTGTAAGTCTCCAAAAGTTATTGCCGCTTCCTCTGGAGATGGTCCGTCAACTCAACAATGCTGTTTGTCATGGAGTGGTGGCTTTACGAAATTACGGTATGAAACAGCGTGCTATTGCTCAGCAGTATGGCATCACTCAAGGTCAGGTGTCAAAGATCCTGAAACGAAATGCTCAGAGGGGTGTCCCTACTCCAATACCGAGGCCAGGACGTCCCCGCAGAACCACAAGGAGGGATGATCGCCAGCTGCACCGGTTAGTCCGCAATGGCCGTACCAAGTCAGCTAATTGGCTTAGGGCTGAGTGGCAGCAACTGACAAATGTGCCTGTATCCAGAAGGCTAGTCAACCAACGACTGGTTCAAGCAGGCTATCGTGCCAGGCGTCCCCTGAGAAAGCCAGGCCTGACCAGACAACACCGCCAGCGCCGATTGCAGTGGGCCAGAGAGCACCGTCAATGGCAGCCAGGACACTGGAATCACATGATCTTCAGTGACGAGTCTAGATTTCTGGTCTATCGTCAAGATGGCCGCGTCCGAGTGCGCAGACAAGTGCATGAAGCCTACAACAAAGATTGTATAGTGCCAAGAGTCCAAGCTGGAGGTGGTGGGGTGACCGTTTGGGCTGCTTTTCATGCAGGGGGCAAAACTGACCTGGTTGTTCTGAATGGAAACCTGAACCAGTTCAAGTGCAGGGCCATTCTGGAAGAAACATTGCTTCCATTTGCTCGTGCAGCCTTTCGAGGAAACTTTGTCTTCCAAGATGACAATACACGGCCTCATCGTGCTCGCATGATCCAACACTTTCTTGCTGACCGTGGTGTAGAGCATATGGAGTGGCCTGCCATGTCCCCGGATATGAATCCGATAGAGAACTTGTGGGCAGAATTAACACGTAAAATCGACCACTTGGACCAGCAGCCGACCTCTGTGCGTGAATTGCAGCAGACTATTGTCACTGCATGGCAAGCGATTCCTGTCCAAACCTTGGCAAATCTCGTGAACAGCATGCCTCGACGTGTACGTGCTCTCCTCAATGCTCGTGGGGGTTACACGAAGTACTGAACTGTAATTTTACTGTTCGTAATCCCAGTCGTAATTTAACTTTTGTTTTTGTTAAAAAAAAAATTGGCTAATGTGCAAAATAAAGAGATACTTCTGGAAAACGTACAGAAGTTTAACACAGTACTGTCCGTGAATTGAGTTCGATATCAGTTTACATCACTTTCAAGGATCAATTTATTTGTTTCGAAATGTCAAATGTGGTTTTTGTTTCTTTTAAAGGTCACATTAACAAAATCTCGAATAATTTCAACATAATTCCAACGAACTTTTGGTTCTAAGACATCTTGAAAAGTAAGTTCACCCCCACAAAAAAAATATTCCATATTAAATGCCAAGTCTGTATATATATATATATATATATATATATATATATATATATATATACAGTATATATATATAACATATGTTTATGGATGAGTTATGACTAAACTTGGTGGACGAGTTTGTTTGGTGACAAGAACAAGCCGATTCGATTTTGGTTCAGGTTGGAATGCAGATCCGGCCTATCAGTGGGATACAAAAAGTAAACTGTTCAGCCTGGCGGAGGTATTGAGATTGTTCTAGTTTGTGGCAGTTTTGAACATGACTAAAATTATCAAAGACAATTCATCAAGGTTTTAGAAGGCCACATTGCAGTGGAAACATGGGATGGAGGGTGGTACGTATAGTCGCCTGGGACTTAACTTTGTCGGGGCGATGTTGGCTCAGCTATAGTTTTCGACGTTGGTCCAACAAAAGTGCTGACGTTGCTCCAACGTTGGCCCAACGGTGTTGTGTTAGCTGGGTAGTTTGCTCAATTGGTAGCCCGTTCCTCATTGAGCTGTCTAGTCTCTAGTCTATGTTCACTCCCCCGATTGGATCTCAACAAGCTAAGAACTGCCATTCTGATGCAGTGCCAGAAGGGGGCGGTGAGAGTCTCATTGAAATAAGTATACATCGTTGGCCTTCGTATCTGTATTTAGGTTGTGAACACCTAAAGTGTGAACACCTAAATGCATAACCGCACTAAAGAAATCCACGATATTTCAAAAAAAGTAGGTCATTGCGTGCCCCGGCTAAATTCCCTGCTTGGAATGAACTGTGTAATCGGCACTACTTGCAGAAGAAGGTGGGAGTGCGAAAGTGTGGATATGGCACCGGAATGATTGGCCAAATGGCCTTCCCTTGTGCTGTAATTCACAATATTACCTTTGGCACTTACAATGCGAGACGCCTGCACTATGGTTGCTTAACTAGAGTTGATTAATTCAATGTGATATGTTTTAGTAAAGTGACTTTAATAAATTAGAAAAACATCAGATTGGGACATTGCATGACTACAATGAGGAAGAGCGCATTAATTACTGCATTGTGTGGATAATTGCTGGAAAGTATCGTTAATACGCGAATGACACATCCATTAATCTCGACATGGCAAAGCAATGGCAGCGAGACCTTCACACATCAGTCTCAAGTGAGCATGACCCTCCATGTTACACATATCGTAATTAAAGGCAATAATAATGATCTGATATTCAGAATACAATGTTTATCAAGATTAAAATTGAATTAGCAAATTTGTATAAGGATGTTGTTTCAGTTACTGGACAGAAGGCAAGAGGATATATGAGCAAACAAGAGAGGGAGATGGAAATGCAGATCACTAATGATGGGTCATTCTGATCAAACAGGCATCGAGTGGGCCTTGTTATAAAATAAAGGCACAAGTGTGACATCATTCATATCTTTGGAACCAAATGCATAACTCGTTTTCACAATCAAATACTAGTCTTCGTGAAGGTTAAGGTCCTTCATATATTCTTTGAAACAAACAAAAAAAAACATACTATTTTTTCACTGAATAAAGGCCATCTCACCCTTAACGTCAATGGTCCCCTGTACCTTTTTTTTTTTTTGTATACAAGATCGAGGCTCGTGTAAGAGCTAACATTAATCACAAAAAGACAAACTGACAAATAAAACATGAGATAAAGGGAGCGGGAGACAAGATGGGGAGAGAGAGGGAAGCACACAAGTACAACATTTGAGAGCAGGGACATCGGGAGATCTGTGGGAGGGAGAGGGCTTGGGGGACGAGGCATGGGAAAGGGGGGAGAGGGTGGGAGAGGTATAAAACACACGGACACTGCTAGGACTTCCAGGAAAGAAGTCGGAATTTCAAAAAAGTGGATCTGGGGTGGATTAACGGGGGTAGAAAAGATCAAGGTTTTGGATGGGGGAAGATAAGAGATGGTGGTGAATAGCTGTTTGAAAGACCTGGAGGGAGGAGTGGGATTGAATAGAGTGAGGTACCTTACTTCCCATTGTGGATAACATACTCTTATCAGCTTTTAGTTGAAAAAAATCTATTATGTAACTTGTTTTGTTGAATAGCCTACAGAGAAGAAGAAGAAGAAGACATAAAGACATAAAATGCCATAAAAAGACATAAAATGTCATAGCCCTCGTAATCCAGTCAAATTAGTCAATTTAGAAGCCTAACCCATCACTAATTGGAAAAGATGGTTTCTCTGTTGGATTCTCCTCTGATATACCCCAGGAATACCATATCAAAAATAGAGATGAATGGGAGGAGTGGAAGGGGTCTAAATATGCTAATTTATGTTAATTAGGTCCGAACATCAAAGGAACAAGCTAAACAAGAAGAAATCTTGCATTTGTCTCAAGAATAATCAATTTAATGCTACCCAACTTCATCAATAGTATTGTTAGAAATGATAGAAACTCAAATTAGGTACCGACTTGGATTATTACCTGATTATGTAATCATAATTATGCTAATTAAGTGTCGCCATTAATGAAAAACCGTCTTTTTCTATTATAGTCAGTGCATGTTTTAGGTGTGCCTATTTTGTCCTGTTTGGCATCCCATAAATTTCTCCTCCAAACAGCAGTGCCATCTATACTGAAATCCAGGTAATTAGAAGATTAAAACAACGGGAGCTTCCTCCATACTGTTTTGATTGGAATCATGATTCTTGATTGTTTCTTCCTTGTCATTCTGATTTGATGAAGAAATTACTAGTAAAGATGAATGTTGGTACTTTGTGGCGTGTACAGGTGAGTTTTTAGGAACTTTAAAAAAGTCACCTTGGTAAAGCCTAATGCATGTCTGCATGTGCTGACATTCCTTCCTATGTGATGCCATTTGGGCATTTATGGCAATAATTGGTGAGGTTTTTGTCAAGTATGCTGATCTTTTACTTTCATTACTGGTATTGTGTATCCTCAGCCATCAATTTGGACGTCTGAAATGTATTCAGCAGATGTAGCTCATTGCATTGTGACACCAGAACTTAATTACCTATCATACTTAAAGCTATTTTTCAGGAATTTGCTGCATAACAGAAATGGAGGAGTGTGTCATATGCCGTAAAAGCCTTGCTGCAGGCGGGGAGACCGTTACTCTTCGACCATAAGGAAGTGAAGGCATCAATCGTGCGAGTGAAAAGCGGGGCAGACATTAGAACGAAAGAGGGACAACGTGTTCACATTGCGTGCCGTTTAGGTTTAGTTTTTGGCAAACAGTGAACAAGCAGAGGTTCATAAACATTTTGAGTGAGAAACTGGAGAGAGCAGGATGTGTCATCCAACAGGCAAAGGGAGATGCTGATACGCTGATTGCTATGACTGCAGTAAAATCTGCAGAGTATGTCGACACTGTTCCAGTAGGAGAGGACAAAGACTTACTTGTGCTTCTTTGCTATCACGCAAAGAATCTTCCAAACGCAATCTATTTCAGACCAGAACCAAAGTCAAATTCAAATAGCTGCAGAGTATGGGACCCAAAGAAGACGAGGGATATCCTAAAGGAAACTGCATGCGAAAACATTCTATTTGCACATGCCATTTCAGGTTGCGACACAACTTCTGGACTGTTTGGGGTTGGAAAACCACTTGCGTTCAAAAAGCTGCTTAACAATTCTAAGTTCAGGAAGCACGCAGAAATCTTTTTGGCTGGTCCAGATACCCCGCATCATCAAATTATTGAAGCTGGTGAGAATGCACTTGTGTGCCTCCATAATGGAGGGGAAAATGACAGCCTGGACACACTTATATGCCAGCGGTTTAAAGAAAAAGTTGTCAGGTGTTCAAAGGCGGTTCAGGCACAGGTTTTGCCTCCAACCTCAGCTGCGGCAAAGTACCACTCCCTACGTGTTTTCTAGTAAATCAATGAATGGAAAGGATAAAGTTCCAGACGAAATGCCACTGACTGGGGATGGAAGGAGAAGGATGGCAAATTCATTCCAGAACTAGAGCTTCCAGGGAAGCAGAACTCAACTGAACTGACTGGACAACTTTAAAGTAGGTCAGGTCTCACATGCCAAGTTTGATGAAAATTCGTCAATATAAGTAGTGTAATAATGTTGCTTCTGGGACACCTCCGTTTAACATGGGAAATCCCTATCTAATGTCATTTACCCCCTTGTCTTTTTCAAAAATCATAAACACCTCTATTTCTCCCACCCTCATCTTTATGAACCTTTTGTCTGTAGTACCTATCCTTAATGTTGTTCATTAGACCACTCAAACACTACAAATATTTGTTTTCTCTTATAGACCTATCATCCTTCTTCTACATATCATCTGGCAGATTAATCTTTGACCCACTCAAACATTGACCCATTCACTTCCATATTAATTCTTTCCCTCCCTCATTGCCCCTAAACACCTATATTTCTCTCACCCTGTTCTTTACGAACCTTCTAACCTTTTGACATGTTATCCTTATTCATTAGACCACTTAAACACCTGTGATCCTTCTGACCTCATGGACCTTTTAACCTTTTACTCTTAATATCATCTGGTGAATATAACCCACTCAAACAACGACCCTACAAATATTTGTTTATGCGTGGGAAATAATTTAATTCTCCTACAACTCTCTTCACCATCTAATATATTAACAAAAAATATGTTTGAGTTTGGTTCTTTATTAAGATATTTTAACTGAGCTAAGATAAAATGGTAAACCTCCCTCAATGTTCTTGTTTGAGCGCCTCCAGTGCCACATACCATTTTTTGGTAAGCTCCGCCCACTTTTTGGTAAACCACGTCCATTTTTTTACTAAGCCCCGCCCACTTTTTGTTAAGCCACGCCCACTTTTTACTAAGCCTCGCCCACTTTTGCTAAGCTCCGCCCACTTTTGCTAAGTCCCACCCACTTTATAAACTCTTCAGCATTGTATCATTTCCAGGTAATACATTACATCATTTTCAGGGAATTTCCATCACATCATTTCCAGTTAAGACACGCCCAGGGAATTTCCACAGGAAGACACACCCAGTCCTTATAAAAGGCACCGACCACACAGGCTTTTTCAAACACGCTTTCTGCTTCACTTGAGAATGGACTACTATGCCGAAATGGAATGGGATAACTTTGCTATTCCATGGAGTCCTACTACCTGTGTAGAACTCAACCTTCAGATTGATGAACTGGACTCGAACCTCTTATCAATGGAGGTAAGTTTGTTTATTTATTTATTTATTTATTTAATTTTTTTTTTTTTTTTTTTTTTTTTAAGATGAGACTCGTGTAAGAGTTAACAAAGTATATTTTAATATTCATAGAGCTTGATTTATACAAATAAAAAATATTGTATTAAATTAATACATTGTTATTTTCTTTCACAGGAAATTGTATCTGAGATACGAAATGAAAATTCTGCTTTTAACACAACTTGGGATGAAGTTATTTTTTTGTTTGAAGACATTTTGAACAACCAAGACCCCCAGAACGAGTTCTACCTTGATGACCCAGCCAAAGAGTTATACCTTGGAGATCCACAAAATCCTGAAAAAGAGTTTTACCATGATGATACTTGTTGTGAGTTATCAAAACAAAACCCACTGAACAAGTTCTACCTTGATGAGCCAGAATACAAGTCATACATTGGAGACCCACAAATTTCTGAAAATTGGGAAAGGAGAGTTCTCCCTGATGGTCCGCAGTTATACTATGTGAGACACATCATAGAAACCCTAAAAAATTGGGCAAGGAGAGTTCTCCCTGATGGTCCGCAGTTATACTATGTGAGACACATCATAGAAACCCTAAAAAATTGGGCAAGGAGAGTTCTCCCTGATGGTCCGCAGTTATACTATGTGAGACACATCATAGAAACCCTAAAAAATTGGGCAAGGAGAGTTCTCCCTGATGGTCCGCAGTTATACTATGTGAGACACATCATAGAAACCCTAAAAAATTGGGCAAGGAGAGTTCTCCCTGATGGTCCGCAGTTATACTATGTGAGACACATCATAGAAACCCTAAAAAATTGTGAAATGGGAATTCTCCCTGATGGTCCGCAGTTATACTATGTGAGACACATCATAGAAACCCTAAAAAATTGGGAAAGGGAAGTTTTCCCTGATGGTCCGCAGTTATACTATGTGAGACTTATCACGGAAACCCCCAATATTTCTGAAAATTGTGGTTTTACCTTGGGGACTTGGAAAGATGGTTATATTTTTGGAGACTCGGAATGGGGGTTTTGTTTTGATGACTCGGAATGTGATACCTATCTTGGAGGCTCAACAGGAATGTGGTTATACCTTGGGAACTTGGAAAGTTGGTTTTATTTTGGAGACTCTACCTGTGGGGTTCCTCTTGGAGACTCTTTGGATTCTAAAGCAATGAACAATGTTCTTTATTTAATGACGCTTGATTTAAGCAATATCAAGAAAGTTCGAGGAAGAAAATGCTGGAAAATTCTTTCTTCCCATTTCTACTTCTTCAAACTTAAAAGCCTTGAAAGACAGAATTGGAGGAAGAGGAAAAAAAAAAAAAGAAATACGTATTTAAAAAAGAAGAAAAGAAAGATTATGTTAGGGTTTGGGTGGGATTTTGAATGTGAGGGTTAGGGATGGGGTTGGGTTAGGGTTGGGATTTTGAATGTGAGGGTTAGGGTTGGGGTTGGGTTAGGGATGGGGTTGGGTTAGGGATGGGTTGGGTTAGGGTTGGGATTTTGAATGTGAGGGTTAGGGTTGGGGTTGGGTTAGGGATGGGATTGGGTTAGGGTTGGGATTTTGAATGTGAGGGTTAGGGATGGGTTGGGTTAGGGATGGGGTTGGGTTAGGGATGGGGTTGGGTTAGGGTTGGGGTTGGGTTAGGGATGGGGTTGGGTTAGGGATGGGGTTGGGTTAGGGATGGGGTTGGGTTAGGGATGGGGTTGGGTTAGGGATGGGGTTGGGTTAGGGATGGGTTGGGTTAGGGATGGGTTTGGGTTAGGGATGGGGTTGGGTTAGGGCTTGGGTTGGGTTAGGGTTTGTATATTATTATGACTCACTCGCACATACACACACACACAAAAGTTAAGCCCCAACTAAAAAGTTGTGGGATTCTGTGTTTGGGGTTCACAGATTTAAAAACGTATCCCCATTATACACACACAAAAGTTAAGCCCCAACTAAAAAGTTGTGGGATTCTGTGTTTGGGGTTCACAGATTTAAAAACGTATCCCCATTATACACACACAAAAGTTAAGCCCCAACTAAAAAGTTGTGGGATTCTGTGTTTGGGGTTCACAGATTTAAAAACGTATCCCCATTATACACACACAAAAGTTAAGCCCCAACTAAAAAGTTGTGGGATTCTGTGTTTGGGGTTCACAGATTTAAAAACGTATCCCCATTACATTTTATTTATTTATTTATTATTTTCAAGGGTATTATCTGCTTACTTGTGTTTTTTGTAATTCTTGTGAGTAAAATGAACCCAAGATTTCTTCTCCATTTAAATCATATAATTTGTAGGTCCAAGGGACTGTATCCATTACATCAATGATTTTAAATAATTCACGAGTCCATTTTTGTGTATAACCTTTCTCAAAATGACTTTTCCATTTGTATATTCTTACAATATCACCAACTTTAAACTTGGGCTTTCTCAAATTAATCTCCTTTTCATATTCTAATTTTGTAAATGTTTCTGATGGTTTTGATTGTGTTGATGAATGAACTGTATTATTGTAATTATCTACAATATCCTGAATTAAATACACCCATTTTTGAGAACCGAGTTGTGTGAATTTTTTATATAATTTCTCTTTTAAAGTACGATTAAAACGCTCAATAACAACTGCCTTTCCTTCATTAAAGGTGCTGTATAATTTAATACCCTTCCCCTTAAGAAATTTCATGAATATTTTGTTATAGAACTCTGTTCCCTCATCAGTCCATAACTTCTTTGGTTTCCTTTTATCCCGATCAAATATTAGCTTAAAGGCTAACATTAAAGTATCACCCCTTTTATTTTTTAAAGGGACAACCCAGGCAAATCTACTCCTCAAATCAATAACGGTTAAAGCATACCTGTATCCCCTGTCATTATTCAATTCAATTAAATCAGCGGACCATATGTGGTCAGTGTATTTAGAATAAACCTTCCTTCTTTTAAACTTTGTGATTATAGGTTTGTGTAATTCTTCAGCCAAAAGCTCCTCAGTCTTGATGGCATCATTAGAGCCTAATAGTTTTTTGAGGAATAACCAAGACCAAGTTTCAATTTAGCATTTATCAAATTTCTCACAATAAACCTATCAACTTTCTCTCTCAACGTTGGATTTTGTATCAAAGACAAATTATACAACATTTCGCTGTCGGCTTTATGTTTTTCAGTCAACGTAGTGGTATTTCCATAAGCAATATCATGCTTCATACACACTTCGTCAACCCTATTTGTAGGTTTAGACCAAGGTTTAGGATTGTCAGCCTTATCTAATCTTTTATCCAAGTTTGTTCCTGGACCACAGAAAGAATACCCTGGAAGGTGTAATTCCCCTGGAATTCCAGTTGTTGTAAATTTACTTCCTGACAGAAACTTTTGTATGTCTCCTCCACTTTTAGGAGATATGAATTGGCACTTTTTAGAGCCACACACTTGACATATTCCTTTTTGATAAACTCTATTATTTTTAGCTTTAACATAAGAGATATTTTTAGATTTAGTTTTCTTTTTACATTTGAGACAATAACTCATATTTATTTATCAGAAAAATTCCGACAGAGTATCAAAACCTTTTTGGTTTTCAACATATACATTTCAATCTTTATTTTTAAAACATAAAGAATCCTAAGGAATGCCTTCACTCTCTCCTCCATTTATTTACAAATAAAACTAACTAAAGTCAATTACACCGACATCATCAACCACATAATCTTTTCCTTCTTCTTCTTCTTTATCCCCACTTTCTCATTTAAATCTCCTCCCTGAAACTGAAGACATTGACGTCGTTATTCTTGAAAATAATATTTTCATTAGACTTCTCATTTCTTTATTTTCCTCCTCAGTGCGTTGAGTTTGATTTATTTGCTGTAATACCTTCAATCTTTTATTAATCTCACTGATTTCCATCTTTTTATATTTTTCCTCCCTCTCTCTTTGCTCCCTCTCCTCCTTCTCTCTTTTCTCCCTTTCCTCCTTCTCTCTTTTCTCCCTTTCCTCCCTCTCCTCCTCCTTTTTCTCCCTTTCCTCCTTCTCCTTTTTCTCTCTTTTCTCCCTTTCCTCCCTCTCCTCCTCCTTTTTCTCCCTTTCCTCCTTCTCCTTTTTCTCTCTTTCCTCCTTCTCTTCTTTAACTCCTTCCTCATTTATCTTAGCAATTTTTGATATCAATATTTTCACAGCATTCATTCTTTCTTTATTTTCCTCTTCGGTGAGTTGAGATTTATCTTCTTGCTGTAATACATCCACTCTTTTTTGAATCGCTCTGATTTCCATCTCCCTCTCCCCCCTCTCTCTTTGTTCCCTCTCCTCCTTCTCTCTTTTCTCTCTTTTCTCCTTCTCTTCTTCAACTCCTTCCTCATCCCTTGCTACCCTTGAGTTTAAACCCCAAAGAATATTATACATATACTCATCTGGATTTTGAGATATTCTTGTATCTATAATTATTTTTCTCATAATAGGATACCAATAAGATTTGTTGACGATTTCTAAAAGAGTTTTATATTTCATAACTTTGAGAAGTTCATTTTTATTTAATATTTTAAACAAGTCTCTATTTGTGGGTTTAACAATATCAGTATAAGGCCAGTTTTTTATGACAAAATTCCCATGTATATGCTCCAAATCATAAGGTATGTAATACCGAGCACCCTTTTCTTGTAGGTATCCTTGAATACAAAAATTATAATTCTCTTGTAGTCTTCTTCCTGCCATTTATGTATCAGAAATATATGTGAGATTAATATTATGACAGGTAATACCACCCCATCTTCCCACTACCAAATCGGTTTGTATTCCTCGGCTTTCTATCCTTATCTCATTACCTTCCTTCTTTGTCATGCGAACCATCGCTATACTATCATATATTTTTATTTTCTTAAAATCACGTATTTGTTGTTTACTAATTGTACTTCCACATAAATCCTTATCTTCACCAAGTGGATAATATTCTTCTTTACGAGACTGATTTAAATCATGTAGGTCTTCTATGTTTATTGAAAAAGACCAATTATACCCTAAATCAGGCATATCATACCCCCATTTATTAATTCGCATATTAACTAAATGTCCTTCTTTATAAAATTTAATTGTAAGCAGGTAGTTAAATTCAATGAGGAAAGGTGTATGGTCAGTATAACCAGGTGTTGTGGTTGTAAATTTTACTTGTTTCACAAAACGTGCTGTTTTCTTTAAAGATATATATTGTGATAAATCACTGAATCTAATCAAGTCATTCGCATCTGTAGGGTTTGGATAATTGATTAATTTATAAGTATTCTTCATATTAATATTTTTACTTACACTATATTTTTGTCGTTCAGCCTGTGCCTTTGTATAATAATTTGATAAATCAATATCCTGGGAGGATTTTCCAAAGATAGAACCATCTTTTCCAACATAAGTCATTTATATTAGATTAAAAATGATATTATAAAAATTTTCATTATTGTTGAGTTGAAATAATACATATAAACATAATTGACCACAACATTTAGAATTAATTTCTTGAACTTGAAATGTTTGATAAACACCATTCTGTAAGAATTGTATTACTTCAACAGGTGGTGGCATACCATAACTATCAAAATAATATTTATCCTGACTATTATGAATACAAACCCAATGAGAACCATTCTGTGTGTCTAAATTCATAATAATATTCTTTGTATTCTTATTTATATGTATTAATTCATCTCTCATACAGATTACCACATTATCAATTTTTAGTGTTTTACAATACTTGGCTAGTTCTATATTTGACGTTGTATTCTTTCCAAATTGTTTAAACCATTTATCCATTTATTTATGAGAAAGATACAATCCATTACCCCGTTTAGTTAGTTTAACACCCGCTTGAGCGATAGAGGAAAGCATATCTCCAACCAACAATCTAGCTTTATCAGGTAGACTTTCAAGTTTTTGAGCAAAATCTACAATTACACCACTTCCACTAATTTGTTTCTCCAACTCCTTGTTATGTCTTTCCAATTCTTTTTGAGCTTTTAGTTGTGCCTTCCTTTCGTTAGCAGTTTTTACCGCTGCTGAAATACCACCAGTCAATGCTCCCGCCGCACTTAAACCAGCAAATAAAGGAATTAGAAACGGGAGAAATCCTCCTCTTGACTCGTCTATTGAATATTTCTTTAACATAGGTTTCGTCATTTTAATTTTAAGTGATCCAACATCATTTAGTGTTTTTACTTGTGTGTGTGTGAGTAAAACATCAATTCTTACAGCTCCTTTTCTTTGAATTGTATTAACATTAATAATACAAGGCTTTTGATTTTGAATACAAGATGTTAATTTATTAAGATTGATTTGATTAACATATACCCCTACCATTTATTTATGAGAAAAAACCTATGTGATATTAATCATAACACCATTATCTGTATTAATCTGTAATTCTGTTTCCTCCAAAAGCAAACAATAAGCATCAACTTCTTCATTCTCCCCTCTTTCAATGTATAGAGAAGTATCCACTCGATTAGACTTTATAGTTTCCTTTTGAGAACTCAGGTCAATTGCGTAGATTGTATATAAACCTTTAAATGCAACCATATCCAAAATAGGATCATTATTACCATTACTTTCACACACTTTTTGGTAGGACTTGTAGGCTTCCGCATAATCATTTTTTTCCCAATCAATTTCCAATCTATCTCGCGGATAAAATGTGCCATCAAGAGAAACCCGAAGTTGTTTCACCTTAGCATTATCACTCAGGGCATTATTCTTATTAGTACCGTCCTCTCCATCTGGTTTTTTAAAAATGAGCCAGAGGTATCGTGGCTTTCCTTGAAGAACACCTAAATTCCAAGTGTAGGTAGTGTGTTCCAGTTTAACGTGTTGACATCTTCTTTTAAGGTATGATACATTTAGCGGTTTCTTTGAGTTAAGTCTTCTATTTAACATCTCCTCCGTTTTAAGATTAGGAGTATATTCATTGATATACCAACACAAATCATTAATAACAAATTTATTATTGTCGCCAAAAGCATTTTCAGCCCCAAAAAGCAATCTATTTACATTATCATTCCTTTGTAGTTGAAATCTAATTTTAAGACCATACAAAACTTTATCATAATCACAAAATCCAAATATACCTTTAAGAGGTACTGCTACGGTAAAACTATTCTCAGCTTTTGCGTCATCATTATACATTGACTTCCTTTGACTATAACCAGGGTCTGTGTTTGTTCCCGTTGACATATCAGGAATAAAGCCTTCAACAGCTCCCTTACCCATTCTATCACCAAACGAATATAGTGTAAATTTCATCATTTCAGATGTAGCAGAGACATAATCAACCGCTTCAACCTCTTGTGTTCCAATATACAGGCGAACACTGTCAAACATTTTCCAGAAGAAATCATTTACGAGTGTAGCATTAGTATTATTCGCAGCCTTAGTGAATTTAAATTTACACAGCAAGAAACTATCAGCTATATTCAAGTAAGTTTGTTGATTATTTATTTCAAAACTTTTTGTTCCGTTTGAATTCCAGTCGGTTCCTGTAATAGCATTTACCTTAAAATAGTCTTCCTTTTTAGTAGAGTTTGAAATGATAATCGTATCATCCAAATCATAGATACTATCAATCGCTTCCATACTTGTATTTATATAGTATTAAAATTGTTGAAACCCTGACCCAAGTATTTTAATGATTTTTTGTCGTTCTTGTGAAGATAGTTGAGTTTTACCTTTTTTAATTTCTTTGATTGCTTGTAATTTATGGGACTCCTTTTGAGCATCTTTTATACTCTTTACAACACCTGCTACATTTCCCATGAGAGAAGCAGTTGAACCAATTAGGTCTTTATGTTTAAGAATGGTTGAACCAATACCCATTAGAGTATCAATTATCCCATCTCCTTTATTTCGAAATTGATGACCCACACCCCGTTGTCTCTTAGGTTTATAGTATCCTTTACCCACATACCTTGTATAGTCTGGTGAAAGGAACATGCCCTCCCCTGTAATTATTTTATATTTTCCCAACTCGTGTTTTCTTACAATAACCATTATTTATTTATTGAAAAACTTCACGTAGGTGAATTCTGATGGATATAATTTCATCATTAAAGGATATCATACGATTATCTTGGTCGGTTATCCTAAAATTTACTCTGTATATGGTTTTTCCTGACACAGGTAAATAGACAAGATTTTTTGGTTCCATATTAAATTTATAACCAATCGGGGTTGAGTATGCACTGAATGAAAATATTGTATTTGTTCTTATTCCATCGTTATAAGCACCATCAATCAAATCACAATGAATTAATACTGAATTTATACCGGAGGATATTTGGATAACATTATCACTGTAAAACGTCCCGTTATTTTCAATCTTTTTTGAAGAGAAACCCAATAGCTCTCTAAACGAATTTTCAATCGTGAAATCAACTTTATAATTATTTTTAAGTTTAATAGTTGATTTTGAAGTGTGTTTTTGAATATCTATTACAATATTTTTTGGTTCATCACCTTTTTCTTTCATAAGGCGAGAGACTTCTGAAGATATTTGAGAAATCTCGTAAGCTCCAGGTGAAACAGTTATAGTTTTGTAGGCAGTGCCTGGATTATAACTAAACTTGTTGTTTTTCTCTGTGATATTAAAAAGGGTATTGTAAGTTTCCATTGACAACAAAGATGCCTCATATGAGGTAAGGGGGTCAAGTTGTAGTGGGTAAGGGAATGAAGCTGTGTAATCGCTCGTTGTGAAATTAAAACTAAGAATTGTGCTTCTCATCTTATTTAATATCTAATAAAATATCTTTGTATTGACATTTATTAATTATTTTCATGTTCATCAACTGATCTAAAATGGCTGAGGATTCATTAAAACAATTGTTGTTTCCAGCCTTCTTACTACCTAACAACAATAATAGCCTATTAACTAATTGTGATGGGTCATTTGGAAGAAAACTAACACCCGAACCAAGCTTACTTAAAGCATCAATAATATGTTTCTCCTTCTCATTCTTCTTACTTTTACCAGCAACAGAAACTCCATAATCAAGTGCATTTAGCAACTCAATATATACCCTATCTTCCTCTCTTTCCATATCAAGTGGTTCCTCAAAATATTTTGAACCGCTGAATCCGGGGTTTGTTAGAAGAAACATTAATCTTGGAGTTAATTTAACATTTGGTTGAGTAGAACTCAAGAACATCAATTCATCATTAAATATCAATACCTTTTCTTCCACAAGATGAAACACTGCTGGTTCTTCTGTTGGAATGAGACCTGCTCTGGTTTTTGAACCCGCCGAATATTCATTGTTTTGAAGAGCTTCCACAACATAATTAGGGGGTTGATTTACCTCCTCAAGTTTCCGAAATAATCCCTCATCATCATATTCTAATTCACCAAGTTCTTGTTTTGTTATCTGACTAAAATCTTTGAGCATTTGAAGTTTTTTCGGAGTAAATTCTACCGTGGGAACTGTAGGGTGTTGAGTTTTCAAAAGTGGTTTAAAGAATTTCTCTTGTTTTCTTTCAAAGGCTTCTTCACCAGTTAGTTTCTGTCTCCGTTTCTTCTTTATCTCTTCCTGTTGTTTAACAACTTTTGAAACTAATTGTTGATGTTCCTTAAACTTTCTTTCTCTTTCTTCAGTATTCATTTTCTGTATTTATTTATTGAAAAATATCATTTAGTATCTCATCTTGTTTCACAACAATATATTTATATTTTCCAATCGTGTGTTTCATATAATTTTCAAATTCTTTTTTACTACATAACGTAGAGCAATTATCTCTCCAAAAATTATTTACATCTATTGAATTTAACTTAAATAAAATAAAAGTATTGGCATTGTTTCTTATTGAGCGTCGAGGGAGTTGAAAATATGATTGACTAAGATATATACAATTACAAGAAGAATGTCTCCCTCTTGTATAGTAGCTATCCATTACTGTTTGGTTTCTCTCATTAACACAATCATCAAAGATGACAAGGTTCTTTTTTGATTTATCTAAATCTTGAGGTGAAGGTATATCATCCGTATTATCACTGAGAATACAAGTTATGGGTTTCGATTTTGATTTCTGTGTATCACAAAATAATTGTATTATATCATCAATATTATAATCATTTAGTTTGTTTTGAAGTTTAAATAAACCGATAATGTCTTCCTTTTTAAGACCCGCATTAAAACCCTGTGAGAGTAGTTGATACTCGGGTTGAAAACTTGACTTTGTAAAAATTATTAAATTATCATAATCTAAAAAATTAGAACCAAGGAGCATCTTTAAAAGTAAACAGGTTTTTCCACATCCGCTTGAACCAACTATTAGACATCTCAATGAATTTGGAATGTTTTTATGGTTATTAAATTTTATCTTATTTTCCCAAACGGGTAAAAAATCATTCATTTATATATTTGGAAAACAAGTTATCCAACTTTTTTTGAGCTATTTGAGAAACTCTATATTTTATCCTGAGTTCGGGTTTAATTTCAAAATAATCCATTATTTTATTTATATAGTATCTTGTATTAACATTTCCATTAAAATTATTTTGAATAATAAATATCATTAAACCCTTATACATTTCCTCAATACAATTAGTCTCTTCCCTTGAAAGAAATGGTGTATTATCATCACAATACTTAACATTCATCTCTCTTATTAATCTTGTAAAGTAATTCATTTTTGGTTCTAATTTAAAAGAGTTATATATTTTTTTATATTTCTTATTATCATTAATTAAAATTAAATCACAGAAAATACATTGTTTATATGAATCCTCATCATTAAGCCCCACTCTATCACAAGCCGGACAATTCTCTAATTTATCATATGGAGAGTCTGGAAATTCTAAATATCCTTCAGAACTTATCATATTTATGTGGTAAATTTTTACTTAAACTAAACGCAAGTTTATTCATTAATAAATACAATGTTTCAAAGCACAAAAGACAAATTTCAATCAATCTCTACTTCGGTGGAAGATATAGAAAAATATGTCAAAGATGTTAAATTGAACAAAGATAAATATGGAAATTTTTGGGTAAAACCAGTTATGGAAAATAACATGAGCCCCTCTATTTCATTTAAAGGAAGAGCTCTAACTATACCTGGAAAGACATCCATTAAAGTAAATCTAACAAAAGTTTCTCCTCTACTCCTGGCAATTTATTCAAAGCTTGAAAAAGTGATTGACCACGATACTTTGAAAAAGAATGATAAGACCATTAATAATTCTAGAGGAGACATTTGTATTTTCTTTAATAATCCAAAGGGTGTAGATCTAAGTAAAATGAATGATGTTAATATTTCTGGTGAAATGTCATTTCGTTCTATGATAGTTAGAGATTATTTAAAGATAACTTTTGATATAAAAATTGTAGAGATTGAATCTGTTAATGAAAGAAAGTATATAGATATTGATGGGAATATTTTTCTTGCTAATTAAATATGAGTCAATACAGCAGTGAAGATTTTACTATTTCATTGAACTCAGACGATAGTGATGATAGTATTTCATTGAACTTGGACGATGGTGATGATAGTATTTCATTGAACACAGATGATAGTTATGATACTAATAGTTTGTGCTCAAATGATAGTTATGAGAGTAGCTTTATTGATGACTCTGAGTATGATTCTGAGTATTCATGTGATAGTTATGACTTAGATGATTCTGAGTGAAAAAGTGTTTTAGTTTAAGCACAGCGATATATATAAAACGGAGCTGTAAAGCTCAAAAGTGTTTTATTTTAAGCACAGTGATATATATAAAACACCACGTTTTCTCACGCTATAAATATGGTTTATTGTGATACTTGCGAGAAGGAAGTAAAATATTATAAACAACATATTCTCACCGCAAAACATACATACAACATTTTAAACAAACTTTCCCCTCTTCCACCTGAAACAAAACACTGTTCTACATGTAATAAAAATATCCTCAAGAAAGGCTTCAAAATACATCTTAAAACAAATCTACATTTATCAAATTTTATCACAACTAAAAACTCTGATGGAGCATTCAAAGGACATATTAAAATAAGAGTCTTTAACTTCAAACCTCCTGAACCAGAGTCTATAGTTGATGCTGTAGAAATAGTTAAACCTGCTGTTCAAACGTTGATTGAAAAAACACTAAAGGAAATGAAACCACTTAAATTTTATATGGGAGTAAAATTAGAAATGACAAAGGATGAAGGAGTTATAGATGCACCATACATGAGAACTGAGCCACACTTTATATCTTCATATCAAGATTTTAAAACATCAGGAGTCTATGATGAACTTATTAAACAAGAGCAAGATGTGGATAATTCAATCGTAGGAAGTGGATTCAATATAGGAAAAATTATTTACATAGACATTCATATTCTTAAATCAGATCCTCTAAAAGCTTCTTCTTACATTGATTTACCCAGTGTTATCAAAAATAGAAAAGCAGTTATCAATATCAAAAATAAAGACAATAAATGTTTTCTCTGGTCTATTTTAGCACACTTACATCCTCCACATTTTCATGATGAAAGAGTATCTCATTATAAAAAATATGAGAATACATTAAATACGAAACATCTAAAGTTTCCGATGACTTTAAATGATATTCCTAAATTTGAAAAGATGAATAATTTATCAGTTAATGTTTATGGTCTAACAGAAACAAACAACATTCAGGTTTTAAAGCTTTCTGACAATTGTAAACAAACTCATATTAATCTTCTATATTTTAATTCAGACGAAAATTCACATTATACATACATCAAAGATATTGCTAAATTAATAAAACCACAAGTCTGTAAGAGAACAAATAAAATATATATTTGTTTGCGTTGTCTTAACTTCTTCAATTCACAAGAAAGATTAGATAAACATTCAAATTATTGTGGCGAACATAAATCAACGGTAATCAACATGCCTAAAAAAGACTCAAAGATCACATTCAAAGATGAAAAGAAAACAATAAAACATCCATTTGTTATATATGCTGATTTTGAAAGTATTTTAGAAAAAATTGATACTGCTTCTCCAGATCCAAAAGAATCATACACAAATAAATATCAAAAACATACTCCTTGTGGTTTTTGTTATTATATCAAATCATCCGTTGGTGATAAATATAACAAGTTAGAGATGTATAGAGGCTCAAATACCCCAGAGGAGTTTGTGAAACGACTAGAAAAAGACTGTGTTCGATTAACCAAGATAATGAGAGAAACCAATAAACCAATGTCCTTAACAAGTAAAGAAAAAAGGGAATTTATAAAAAACAATGTCTGTCATATTTGTGAGGAGAAAATTGGTAAAGGTCTAAAGGTTAGAGACCATTGTCATCTCACTGGTAAATATAGAGGTCCGGCTCATCAAAGTTGTAATATTAATTATCAACTCCCCTCTTTCATTCCTGTCTTTCTTCATAACAACGCTCATTATGATACACATCTATTTATCAAGGAACTCTCAAAGACTTCTGGAAGTATCTCAGCAATTCCAAACACGGATCAGAAATACATTTCATTCACAAAAACAATTCACACATCTCCTATTACTCATATCAGATTTCTTGATACATTTAAATTCATGGCAAGTCCATTGGCTAACTTGGTTCAAAATCTAAAAGAGTTTCCATGTCTTTCAGAGTATTTTTTAGATAAAGATTTTCTAACACAAAAGGGAATTTACCCCTATGACTATATGGACTCATTTGAGAGATTCAATGAAACACAACTTCCTTTAAAAGAAAATTTCTATAACAAATTAAATAATAGTCATATATCTGATAAAGATTATGTACACGCACAAAATGTTTGGAAAAAATATAACATTAAGAATCTTGGTGAGTATCACGATTTGTACCTCAAAACTGATGTGCTTTTGTTGGCCGATGTATTTGAAGCCTTTAGATCTGTTTGTCGCACTGGATATGGATTGGATCCTGCTCACTACTACACAGCACCTGGATTGGCCTGGAGTGCGATGTTGAAAATGACAAAACAAGATTTGGATTTGATAACCGATGTTGATATGCTTTTGATGATTGAAAAGGCAAAAAGAGGTGGAATTTCACAAGTCTGCTCGAGTAGATACGCAAAAGCAAATAACAAATATCTTCCAAATTATGATCCAACGAAAGAGAGTTCTTACTTGATGTACTATGACGCAAACAACCTGTATGGCTGGGCAATGTCTCAGGCTCTTCCTTATGGAAAACTTAGATGGGTAAAGGAAAAAGACTACAAAAACGTTTTACAAGATGTATGTATCTCTACACAAAAAGAATTGGATGAAGAAAAAGTTGGTTATTATTTTGAAATTGATTTAAAATATCCAGAGGAACTCCATAACCTACACAAAGATCTCCCATTTGCTTGTGAGAAAGAAAGTCCAAAGAAAGAATGGTTGAGTGATTATCAACGATCGTTTGATATAGGTGAATCAACAGAAAAATTACTTACTACATTATATAACAAGAAAAATTATGTTCTACACCAAAGAAATTTGCGACAATATTTATCAAAAGGTCTAAGAGTAGAGAAGATCCATAGGGTTCTAAAGTTCAATCAAAGTCATTGGTTAAAGGGGTACATTGATTTTAATACACAAAGAAGAACAGAGTCAAAAACAGATTTTGAGAAAGACTTTTATAAATTGATGAATAATGCGGTCTTTGGTAAGACTATGGAGAATGTGAGGAAAAGACAAAATATCAGATTATCAACATCTTGGGAACAAGCATCAAAATTAATTAATAGACCGAGTTTTACTCGAGCTGAGGTCTTTACTGAGAACTTTTGTGCGATCCATTTGATTAAAGAGAGTATTGAAATGAACAAACCTATTTATATTGGGACAACAATTCTTGATTTATCAAAGTCATTAATGTATGATTACTTTTATAATAACTTGAGGAAGAAATATCAAAATGATGTTAATCTACTTTATATGGATACAGATAGTTTTATTTTGAAAATTAATACCAACGATGTTTATTCAGACATGAAAAGAGACATTAATATCTATGACACGAGTAATTACAGTCCAGAGAGTGAGTTGTTCTCTTCTAAAAATAAAAAGGTGATTGGAAAGTTCAAGGATGAATTAGGAGGAAATGTCATGAGTGAATTTGTGGGATTGAGGTCTAAGGCTTATGCTTATAAATACATTGTGAATAACGTTGAAAAAACTGATAAGAAATTAAAAGGTGTAAAGAAAAATGTCATTAAAGAAACAATAAACTTTAAGGATTATTATAACTGTTTAACAACAAAGAAAGAAGAGTTTAGAAAGATTAATGGAATAAGAAGTTATAAACATCAATTATATTCAGAAGAGGTGAATAAGAAAGCATTGGGGGCTTTTGATGATAAGAGGTTTATTTTAGAAAATGGAATTGATAGTCTCCCTTATGGTTATATAAGTATATAAGTGATAAGATATATATAAGTGATAAGATATATATAAGTGATAAGATATATATAAGTGATAAGATATACATAAGTGATAAGATATATATAAGTGATAAGTTAAAAAGGGGGGGTTGGGGATTTTAATGGGCTACCGCCGCCTTTTTTACTATTATATAAATGATAGAACCAAGTATCAACCAGACTAAAGAGTGGAGGTGTAATCAACCTTGGTATATAAATGGAAAACATAATGAATGTGAAAAATATCAAATAGGTATAATTGAAAAGGCAACTGGTAAAAAAATTCACAAAACAAATAAGAGAATTAATTTAAATACCGGTGAATTGGGTAAAAAAGATGGAAATATTTTTGAGTGGACGGAAAACTTTGATGGTTGTCAGGAAAATATATACTTTAATTTTAAAATGGTATGTGGCACTGGAGGTGCTCAAACAAGAACATTGAGGGAGGTTTACCATTTTATCTTAGCTCAGTTAAAATATCTTAATAAAGAACCAAACTCAAACATATTTTTTGTTAATATATTAGATGGTGAAGAGAGTGGCAAGAGAATTAAATTATTTCCCACGCATAAACAAATATTTGTCGGATCGATGTTTGAGTGGGTTATATTCACCAGATGATATTAAGAGTAAAAGGTTAAAAGGTCCATAAGGTCAGAAGGATCACAGGTGTTTAAGTGGTCTAATGAATAAGGATAACATGTCAAAAGGTTAGAAGGTTCGTAAAGAACAGGGTGAGAGAAATATAGGTGTTTAGGGGCAATGAGGGAGGGAAAGAATTAATATGGAAGTGAATGGGTCAATGTTTGAGTGGGTCAAAGATTAATCTGCCAGATGATATGTAGAAGAAGGATGATAGGTCTATAAGAGAAAACAAATATTTGTAGTGTTTGAGTGGTCTAATGAACAACATTAAGGATAGGTACTACAGACAAAAGGTTCATAAAGATGAGGGTGGGAGAAATAGAGGTGTTTATGATTTTTGAAAAAGACAAGGGGGTAAATGACATTAGATAGGGATTTCCCATGTTAAACGGAGGTGTCCCAGAAGCAACATTATTACACTACTAATATATGTGGACGCTAGATTGTTAACGTCGTTTCAGAGCTGAAAAAATATGCCGGCCTAAGGCGGCCATTTTGTGACAGATCGGGTTGACATGCGATAGCAACCTACCTTATGTGGTAAGAGTCTCACACACTAAGTTTGATCAAAATCCATAAATATTTGTGGACGTTAAAGTCTTAACGTCGTTTCGGAGCTGAAAACAATATGGCGGCCTATGGCGGCCATTTTGTGATGGATCGGGTTGGAATGCAATAGCAACCTACCTTGTGTGGTAAGGGTTAAACATTCTAGGTTTGATCAAAATCTGTTAATATTTGTGGACGCTACAGTGTTAACGTCGTTTTCATGACCAAAAACAAAATGGTCGCCTAAGTGCGCCATTTTTCAACGGATCGGGCTGAAATGTAATACCAACCTGGTGCTTGGGGTAAAGATGCTGCATGTCAAGTTTGATCAGAATTGGTTGATATTTGTGGACGCTGGAGTGTTAACGTCGAAAAGTTAACAGACGACAGACGACGACGACATACGACGGACGCCGGAGGGTTCAGTATGTGATGAACTCAACTGGACGGTAGTCCAGTTGAGTTAACAAACAGACCTGCCTCCGGCTCCTGACTACCTACTTGAAGTTATTCACTGTAACTGTAAAACTGGCTGCACCACTCTGAAATGCACTTGTCGGAGGCGGGGTCTTGAATGCACATTTGCTTGTGGTGAGTGCAAAGGTACAAGTTGCACTGATTCAATGGACCCACAAGTTATTGAGGCTGAAATTGATGACTGAACGACCGCACAGCTAAACAAGTGTTTTAGAGACTTACATGTAGGTTTATCTCCTCTATTTGTCTTACCTGGTATGAGCAATTACTTTTTATTGTAATATGTTTCTTGGTAAGGGCCTTATTTGCATAATTTGGATAACTTGCATAATAATAACAACTTCATGAAGTTCTGGCCCGTACCATTGAACACCTTGACCATGAAAACCCAGGTTTTGACACCATTCTTAAAATTTTTGGTTCACTATTTCAAAAGAAGGTTTTTCATTAATGGCGACACTTAATTAGCATAATTATGATTACATAATCAGGTAATAATCCAAGTAGGTACGTAATTTGAGTTTCTATCATTTCTAACAACACTATTGATGAAGTTGGGTAGCATTAAATTGATTATTCCTGAGACAAATGCAAGATTTCTTCTTGTTTAGCTTGTTCCTTTGATGTTCGGACCTAATTAACATAAATTAGCATATTTAGACCCCTTCCATCCCTCCCATTCATCTCTATTTTTGATATGGTATTCCTGGGGTATATCAGAGGAGAATCCAACAGAGAAACAATCTTTTCCAATTAGTGGTGGGTCAAGGCACCATTTGACTGGACTATCGTGGTTTTAGTAATTTTGCTGTCCGGAGTTAAAGGCCGTCAGTCGGCCATCTTTGGTCAGATTACAAAACAAAATCTTCTGCATATGTATACTCTCAGGTATTGTCTTTGTGCGAAGTTTGAAGAAAATTAATACATGCATGTCGAGAAATGGTTGGGAACATTTTTAAGTAACAAAATGGCCGCCAGTCGGCCAACTTGGATCTGATCTCGAAAAGAAATTACGTACATATGTAACCCATAATTCATTATGTGTGTGCCAAGTTTGAACAAGATCGGGAAATGCATGTCCAAGAAACGTTTGAGGACGTGGTCAATATTGGGGTGGTTTGCAACTAAAATGGCCACCAGGCAACCATCTTTGATCAGATCGCAAAATAAAGTGAGGTGCACGTGTATGCCATCATGTGATCTGCTAGTGCCAAGTTTGAACAAAATCAGACCACGCATGTTCAATAAATGGTTGGGGACACGTTTAAGTAACAAAATGGTCGCCAGTCGGCCATGTTTGATCACATCGTGAAACAAAATGATGTGCATATGTATACCTTCATGTATTATCTTTGTGCCAAGTGTGAACAAAATCAGTATTAACATTTCCGAGATATGGTTGTGGACGCACGCACAGACGGACGGATGGACGAGACCCAATCCACGAGCCCCCCGCTTTGGACTGAGTCCAACGGGGGCTAATAATCCATCTCCAGAACTGATCATGGGAAATTATCCAGGCTTAGGACACATTGAGGTGGGGGGTCGTCTGATCGCAAGGTGGCGGCAATCACAGAGTTATGATAATACGATTCCCTTACAAGGAACTTCAAATCAGGAGAAGGCCATCTGGTCCATCAAAGCCTGCACTAGGGTTGCCAACCTATGGTTGCTTGTTGCCAACCTGGAGCTCACCTTTCCTCAAAAAATATGTTCCAATAAGAGTAAGAGTAATCGTTTTCGACCTCAGAATAAAACAGATTATAACATGCAATTGAACATGGATACCAATAATGTCCACAACACATCTTAAACATGATCTGGACGATATTTGTTGGACAGTCCTTGCAATCATCAGTGTGATGTATGTGATGTGCTCTAGTGTGGCTTAAGTACACATTAGAGAGTAGGAGTGCGTGCAGAAAAGCCTTTCCCTGTGTACAAATATATTTAATGGTACAATTCAAAAGGCACATTGTACGATTTTGTGTTTATGGAAATCGAGAGGTGCATGGAAATCGATCGGTGCAATACGACACCAACCATTCAAATTGCATTCATTGGAATAGTACAAGTAACAAATCGATATATTACACGATTATTTTCACTCTGCCAATAAAATTCCACAGAAATTGCCACTAATCAGGTCTTCTAGCAGAGAAAAACAGGCAATGACAAAAATATCCCAGCACTAAGCAACAACTTAAATGGACAGTACATACACTATCACTGTTACCAAATCACAATAATGTTATTTGTCCATCCTTTGCTGTAAATTGATTTTTTTCTGTGATTGATTGTTGTCAATTCAATTTGAATGAAACAAAAACAAAAAACGTTGTGTTCTGCAGAAACAGCTACTTAGCAGAGCATACTGTGGGAAAACAACCTTGAACCTGGCAGAGTTGAGTATAGCCTATACTAATGACAAGCTCGGACAAAACCTCAACTTCTTGAGAATCCTGAAGTGATAGAAACCACCCCATGACTTCATCAGAAAATACTTTAGCAATGCACTTCATACCTCTGTCCAGTGTACTCAGTAACAAACCTGGATGCAACACAATGCTTTCAACACAATGCGTGCATCGGGGGCTAATATGCAATGCAATGCAACACCTCCCACATATATATATATATATATATATATATATATATATATATATATATATATCTATATATATATATATATATATATATATATATATATATATCTCTCTCTCTCTCTCTCTCTCTCTCTCTCTCTCTTTCTCTCTTTCTCTCTTTCTCTCTTTCTCTCTTTCTCTCTTTCTCTCTCTCTCTCTGTATTTATATCTCCGTCTCTATCTATATCTACATATCTATCTACATCTATGTCTCTCTATATATATCCACATCTCCATATATGCATCTACGTCTCGATATACACCTACATCTCTATATACATCTACATCTCTATATACATCTACGTCTCTATATACATCTATATATATATAAATCTGCGTCTCCAGCCAAGTCTCTATCAACGTCTCTATCCACATCTCTATCTTTGTCTCCATCCACATCTATATACACATCTCTATCTTTGTCTCTATCCACATCTATATCAATATCTACATATCTCTATATACATCCACATCTCTATATATACATCTACGTCTCTATATACATCTACTTCTCTATATACATCTACATCTCTATACACATATACGTCTCTATATACATCTACATCTCTATATATACATCTACGTCTCTATATACATCTACCTCTCCATATACATCTACGTCTCTATATACATCCACCTCTCTATATTTACATCTACATCTCTATATATACATCTATGTCTCTATATATACATCTATATCTCTATAAATACATCTATGTCTCTATATACATCCACGTCTACATATACATCTACGTCTCTATATATACATCTACGTCTCTAAATATACATCTATGTCTCTATATATACATCTATGTCTCTATATATACATCTATGTCTCTATATACATCTACGTCTCTATATACAGGGTGTCTCAAAATAGATGGAGCCCATTAACATGATAATAATTTATTACTCAGACAAGAAACTCCAAAAAAGATTACATTTCCTGGAAGCTGATATGATAACAATAAAAAAACTGAAGATTTGAGGTCTCTAGCTCAAAGGATACATTTATTAGAGCACATGTTCCAAATGACCGCCTTTGCGCCTTAGACACACTTGAAGCCGACGAGCGAAGTTGTCAATCACCCTGACACACTCTTCCTTCCTGATGGCACAAATCTTCTGGGTGATGGCCACTTTCAGTTCAGAAATGGATTGAGGACGATTCTCATACACGTGGTCCTTCAAGAACCCCCAGAGATAAAAATCTGGGGGGTTCAGATCGGGTGAATGCGGAGACCACTCGGGTTCGCGGCGCCTGCTGATCAGCCGATCAGGGAATCGGTGGTCCAGCCACTCCATCGTGATGTTGGCTGTATGTGGAGTTGCCCCATCTTGTTGGAACCATTGCACTTCTCGATTCACGCCACAACGTCTCCCAAGTCCCCTCCAGAACTTGTTGAGCACCACAATGTAACGCTCCTTTGTGACAGTGACTGCCTCCTCTTCTGCGTCTTCAAAGCAAAACGGTCCGATTATGCCATGTTTTGAGATGGCCACCCAGGCCGTGCATTTCACAGAGTGCAAGGGCCTCTGAAGCACCTCGTCTGGGGCTTGTGTGCCCCAGAACACATTGTTCTTGCTATTGACATGCCCACAGAGCAAGAAGTGTGCTTCGTCGTTGAACCAAACATCATCAAGAAAGTCAGGATCCTCTTCGATCTTGTTCTCGAACCACCGGCATATTACAACACGTTTTGCCATGTCAGCTGGTGTGAGTTTATGCTTGATCTGGATCTTGTATGGGTACAGCTGAAGATCCTTGATCAAGATTCTTTGCACTGACGCACGTGAAAGACCCAGCTCTTGGCTACGTCTTCGGATGGACTTTTTCGGGCTCCTTCCGACAGAATGTCTCACCGCATTCACATTGTCAGGAGATCTTGCAGTCAGCTTCCTGCCAGAACTGGGTGTTTCTGCCTTCTTGTTGAGGTTGTTTACTGATCCAGTGGCTTGAAATTTGTGTGCCCAATGATAAATTTGGTTTTTCTGGGGATAGTTGTTGAAGTTGAACTTCCTGCAAAATTTTGCTTGCACCGTTTTGAATGATTTCGTCTCCAAATAAGTAGTGACGCAAAATATTTTTTCCTCCTTTGTCCAAGGCATTTTGATTGATAATTATTAGTTGTTATGGTCTCCTCCCTTCAAATCTGAAAAAAAAAGAACAAGAACATTAATATTGGCAGAATTATTAGCAGTGACATGGGTTCCATGTATTTTGAGACACCCTGTACATCCATGTCTCTATATATACATCTATGTCTCTATATACCCTGTGTTTTTTCTGGTCTTCATCAATGATCTCTCTGACTCTCTTGAAAATCCTCTCTATCTCTTTGCTGATGACTCCACTCTCTGCCGCTCCATTCCTCATCCCACAGATCGGCAGTCTGCAGCCTCCTCACTCTCTGCAGACCTGGACAAAATCACAGACTGGTCAAACAAGTGGAACATGTCTTTCAATCCTGACAAATCTCACACTCTTACGATGTCTCTCCGAAAAGACCGACTGGAAAACCCTCCCATCCACTTTCTGAATAATCCTCTCCAAGAAGTTCTGTCACTCAAGCTTTTGGGTCTCACTATCTTCCATGATCTTTCCTGGGAAAACCACATTTCAAATCTGGCCTCCAAAGCCAGTCGCCGACTGGGCATCCTCCGTCGTGCGAAGTCCTTCCTTGGCACACCTGAGCTCCTCACCACATACAAGGCTTTCATCCGCAGCTCAATGGAATACTGCTCTCCCCTCTGGGCTGGTGCTCCTGCCTCACACCTAGCTCGTCTTCACGCTGTTGAAACCAAAGCGTTCAGAATCATTGGAATCTCCCGCGATGACGCTATCTCCGAGGGCCTTTCACTTAATCACCGCAGGCAGGTTGGTGGTCTTTCCGTCTTCTACCGACTCCTCTCCGGCCTTGCTCCCCCAGCTCTCTCTGGGCTCAGTCCCCCAAATATTCCTGCAGGTCGCAGAAGATCTGCCTGCAACCCTCTTATGGTTAAACTGCCAAAATCAAGACTCTCTGCTCACCTTCACTCCTTCATTCCTCTTTTCTCCTGCCTCTGGAACAAACTCCCTCACTCTCTTCAATCCCACTCCTCCCTCCAGGTCTTTAAAACGGCTGTTCACCACCATCTCTTATCTTCCCCAATCCAAAACCTTGATCTTTTCTACCCCCGCTAATTTCACCCCAAATCCACTTTTTTGAGGTGACTTTTGACTTCTTTCCTGGAAGTCCTTGGTGTCCTTGCGTTTTATACCTATCCTGCCTCCCCCCAGGCCCTCTCCCTCCAAAAACATCTCCCGATGTCCCTGCTCTCAAATGTTGTGTTTGTGTGCTTCCTCCCCTTCTCTCCCCATGTTGTCGATCGCTCCCATTTTTATATACTTTGTTTGCTTGTTTGTTTGATTTGTTTGTTTGATAAATGTTAGCTCTTTCACGAGTCTCGACTCTGTATACAAAAAAAAAGAAAAAAAAAAGAAGTCTCTATATCTACATCTATGTCCCTATATATATCTACGTCTCTATATGCATCCACGTCTCTATATACATCCACATCTCCATATATACATCTACGTCTCTATCCACATCTCTATCCAAGTCACTATCTTTGTCTCTATCTACATCTATATCTACATCTCTCAGAGCCAAAGTATAAAGAATGCCAATGTGCACATAAAATTGCTGTTTGTTTGTAATTTACATCATCATACTAAACTGGAGCTATGGCATGTGTGTGTGTGTGTGTGTGTGTGTGTGTGTGTGTGTGTGTGTGTGTGTGTGTGTGTGTGTGTGTGTGTGTGTGTGTGCATGTTTATATGTATGTTGCCAAAACTCCAGGGATTGCATTTTCATAAATGAAAAGAAGTACTGTATATTTAAAAAATTTGCGGTAATTTAAGCTAGGATTCAATTGTAAAGATATATGTGCAAACAAAATAATTTAATTTGAAACTAATTAAATAATGCAACTATCACAGAACATGGTTATATGAGCTGAAAGAGAATATTTATGGTATTTACGAGGATCGAGGACCCGTCGTAAACAGGCACTTCAGCAAGTTGTATTAAATTAATAGGTTATTCCCCCACTATACGTGGCATGACAAAAAATCCAGTGATTAGAGACTCATTCTGTTCAGATTTATTATAACTTTACTGATTAAAAAAAAAAAACGTATCAATGCTCTCATTCATTTATTCTACTTATTTGAATTTAGATTCCAAATGCCATGATATGACCTTCCAACTTTTTATGGACCAACTTTTATGGACTAATTAAAAGAACTCTCGTATCCGGATCTTCACCAAAATCAAATAAATTCTTCCTCGTCACATACCCAACCTGTCCACCAAATTTCGTCTGAACCCATCACCAACTTTTTGAGATATCCTGTTCACAGACAAATAGACAGCCAAACAGACAGTTCAACAGACAGACAGACAAGAAGGCGCCTGACAGGTATGACAAAAATCAATAGGACCTTTCACATTTCACACATTTTTTCACACAACAATTTTTCACACAACCATTTCACACATTTTCACAGTCAAATCACATTGACAGCTTCACGTTTTTTTCCCCTTCGGAATCCTCTGGTAAAGTTTGACGAAGATAGCTGAAAGCGTTTGCGAGTTATCGCACTCACAAACAAACGAGACCGACATGTGACGAAAGTTGAAAATTTCAACACAGGGGAGAAAACATAACCTCCGCCCACCTTTGGTGGCAGAGGGGATTATCATAAAGTTATTTGATAAAGATTTCTCACAAAACAATCGTTACCTCTCAAGAAAAATTGAAAGCTTCAAGAAAAGTGTCATTACCAGTTCATTAGCAGCAAATAACGAAGCATTTCTGTTCAGCATATGAGTGGAAAAACATCTACAGCTGCTCATCTTACTATAATTCACCAAATGTCCGTCTGTTCCCAGGTACCGCAAAAACGGCTGAACCGATCGCAACGAAATTTTGGGTGGGTAATCCTGGGACCCCCTGGAGTAAAATAGGCTGTATTGTTTTTGCAATTAGGAATTTCTTTCCAATTTTCCAATTTTCCAGCTTTTCCAAACACAATGGAATAATATTTACCGATTTGACCAGTGATGTCACTTTTATTGAAATTCTACAAATACTGTTTAGATTTTGATAATTTGCATGTGATATGATTTAACGGATGTTTATATGAATCGTTTAAAATAAAAAACCCTTCAATTTCTGATATTTTGCCTTTTAATTTGGGCCTCCCAATTGAAGCCCCGCCCTTAGGGCACGTACCTAAGGACCTAAAGCACGTACCTTCCATTTCTTCTCCATTTTGCCCTATTTTCTGCATCTCTCCTTGTTAACCCCCTTGCCCGCATTTCTTCTTCCACCATCTTTAGCCAAGTCTTTCTCGGTCTTCCCCGTCTTCTACTTCCTTCTACATTCTACATTAATATGACTAAAGGAAGTAATGTAATTTGGCATACCATAATATCTAATATATTAGGAAATAATATCAGGCCACATAGTGGTGAGCGTGGCAGGAAACATATTGTCCGGAAAATGACTTGGGGGTTAATGATTCAGTAGTTATATCTTAATGAGTGTCAGCATAAGTGTCCGTAAACACCAATTAGGATCAACCAGAATCGTATGCCCAGTTATATTCCCCATCACCCTGTATTCTCGTGTCTGCCTCTTCTACCCATCATCCATCCGTGTTAATCTTAAATCACATCCATTGTATTTTCATACCATTAAAAGCACTCGACAAATGGCTTTTCCAAATGCATTACCAGGGAGCCTCGAATGCGGGGTTTTAGCAACAGGTCTGTTCACGTGTGCACAACCGTGACATTGTCAGCACATACAACCCATGGAATTTCTATCTCTATCTCGACCCGGATCCCCAGAAAGCAGACGCCCTTACAGACACTCTCGGCCCGGGCTCAGAGTGCCCAACCATCGGGCACACGCCATAGAGATCGAGCCACACATCCAAGACCCCTCATAGAGCAAGCACATGGCCATTGGCATAGCGATAGCGATGGACAACCGAAGGCAAGACCAGAATGGGAGGCGGGTCCGAGGCCATGCCTACATCTCGCCCCTCTGTGCTCAAAGGCCCAAACGCACCACACATACACACAGTGTCATTCTTATGTTCGTCTTGTGTTCTCAAATGAGTCTGCCCTGGTTAATTGGTTATTAAGGATGACCGGATAGCATGCTTACTTAAATGGATGGTAACAGTATCTCGGTTATCTCTGTATCTTGTTATTGCAATTTCAGTTCGTGTGTCCCCATTCCCAATATCTATTAAACTTGCATTTGTTTTAGACAATTGCTGTGTATTTGAGTTGTCATCTCGTCCTCCTGTGTAACTAGATGCCCCTGTTAAGCAAGGAATGCAGAGTGAAACAGCCGCGTGGTTAAATTAATGAAACAACCGCATCATGGTGCATTTTATCTGTGTGTGCACAGCTTTGGAGATAACCATCCTCCAACGATCTTGCATGTAATGTTATGGATACCGAGTCCGTTAAAATGTATTTGCATTTTCAACGCCTTGAATCACTTTGCCCATTGACTCCTTACCCTTCATGGCACCTATATAAAACGCCCTCCATTACCCAAGGTGAATGTATATTGTGAAGAAGTCAAAAGAAAATTGCACTCACGTTATGTTTGGAACTTCACATGACTTTGGCCGTGAAGGGAGTGGTGTCTGTAAAAAAACCCCAAAACAAACAAACCAATAAAATAATGCATAATCTTGGCCAACAGTGACTATATGCTAGTCTTTCTGCTTATATAAGCGCTCCGAGGGTGCATCAATAACCACAACGACACATGGCTCAAGCTTATCATCCGCTTTGAAATTTCATTATACATGAGCACTAGAATAATGCACCGACGTTGACATACAACAACAACAACAACAACAACAACAACAACATGCATTTTAAAGGCCATTTTCCCTGCTAGAGCGGGGGTTAGCCTTGCGGTCCCCATGACAATCTTCTCCATTTTGCCCTATTTTCTGCATCTCTCCTTGTTAACCCCCTTGCCCGCATTTCTTCTTCCACCATCTTTAGCCAAGTCTTTCTCGGTCTTCCCCGTCTTCTACTTCCTTCTACATTCATTTCCATCACTCTTCTCAACCAGTCACTTTCATCCTTCCTCAACACATGCCCAAACCATCTCAACCTGTTCCTCTTCACAGCATCAATCACAGGTTCTATTCCCATCATCTTTCGCAATTCATCACTTGTCTTCCTCTCTCTCAACGATACTCCGCACATCCGTCGAACCATTCGCATTTCCACCCTTTCCAACCTTCGTTGCTGCTCTACGTTCATTACCCATGTCTCGCTCCCATAAATCATAACACTTCTCACACATGCAGCATACACCTTTCCCTTCAGCTTCAACGACACTCCCCTCATCATCAGCACGCCACTCAATTCCCGAAACTTCTTCCATGCACATCTCACTCGAGCAACCGTTGCCGTGTCTGATCCACCTTCTCCATTCAGCATGTCTCCGAGGTAGCAAAATGTTTTCACACCTTCCAGCTTCACGCCGTCTCCAAGATCCAACTCAACATTTCCTCCATCTGCAGCTCCCTCTGTGCACACCTTACATTTGAATGTAGCTGCCACACTGGTTAATGACCCTCTCAGACCACTACCTTTTTGGTGAACCCACTCAGCGCACATTGTACATTGAATGGAGTTCACTCCGACACCCTTCCTGCACACAGCACATGGCCACTTCCCAGTTCTATCCACCTCACCACATGCTTTACCACTTGCCATCACCTTCGTCTTTCCTATATTCACCTTCAGACCTTTTGTCTCCATACATTCCTTCCACTTGTTCATCTTTTCCTTCAGTCCATCCATACTTTCCGCAATCAACACCAGATCATCTGCATTCAACAACTCCCACGGTAAACCCTCCTTTACGTTCTGAGCCAGCACCTCCATCACAGCTACAAATAGTAGTGGACTAAGTACCGACCCCTGATGCACTCCCACCTTCACCTCAAACTCACCACTGTTCCCGTCCTTCGTCCTTACAGCTGTGCGCGCTCTTTTGTACATTGCCATCACTACTCTGATCAACCATTCCTCCACTCCTAACTTCCTCAATGCCCATGTCAATACTTTGCGTGGAACCCGATCGAATGCTTTCTCCAGATCAACAAACCCAAGAAACAGCTTCTTCCTCTTCTCCATGTACTTCTCCTGCAACTGCCTCACAATGAAAAGTGCATCTGTCGTTCCTCTTCCTGGCATGAATAGAAAACTGCATTTCGTCGATCTTCACTTTCTTCCTTATCCTCCTCTCCAACACCCTTTCCAATACCTTCATTCCATGCTCCAATAACTTTATCGCTCGGTACGAGCCACACTCCAGAGGGTCACCTTTCCCCTTGTATAGAGGGACGAGGGTACTCGGTTCCCAATCCACTGGAATGCGGCCTTCTTTCACCACCAGATTACAGATCTCTGTCATTCTCTTCACACCCCAACTTCCTGCTGCCTTCAACATATCTCCCACAACTCCGTCGGCCCTCCCGCTTTTCTACCCTTCATTGCTTTTATCGCTTCCTCAACTTCCTTCTCAGTTATCTTCTCTGCCGGTCCTAAAACTGGGTTACTCTCTATGTTGCCATCCCATTCATTCTCTGTATTCAACAGCATTTCCATATATCTTTTCCATCTTCCTTTAATTCCATCAGGGTCGATAACGATTTGTCCCACTTCATCCTTCAAGCAACTCACCCCCATCACATCACACCTCTCTTTCGCTATCTGCTTTGCAATCCTGAATACTGCTTTCTGACCCTCTTCCGAATCCAAGCGTTCTCCGAACATTTTCCTACATGCCTCCTGCGCCTTTGCTACCTCTTTCATTGCAGCCTTCCTGGCTGCCTTATAACTTTCATGCTGTGCTGTTTCTGCTCCCGTACCCTTCGCCTTCTGCCACTCCTTGAACTTCTTCCTCTTCTCGTCAATCCTCTTTCCAACTTCATCATCCCACCACCATGTTTCCGAGTGCCTCGGTGGTCCTTTTGTCCATCCACATACCTCACCAACGGCTCCCAACAGACTAGCTTTCATTGACATCCAACCACTTTCAAGCTCAACCACATCATCCTCGACCCTACTCAGCCTCTCTTTTAATGCCTCCCTTACTGTAACGTCTTTCAACCTCCACACCTTCATTCTCGGTTGGTACTTCACCCGCCGAGCTCTCCTCGCACCTTTCACCCTTACGTCGCAGACAACCAAGTGGTGCTGTGAAACAGCCTCCTCCCCCGGGATCACCTTTGTGTCCCGGAGGTGCCCCCTATCTCGCCTACGCACCATCAGGTAGTCAACGGTTGTCGTTGACCCACCTGACGTGTATGTAACAAGCTTATTATCCTCTTTCTGGAACTGAGTATTACAAATCAACAAATCAGCTCCATCAGCAAACTTCAAAATCCTTTCACCTTCTCCATTTCTCACACCATATCCGTAACCCCCATGAACTCCGTCAAAACCATCCATACTCCTTCCCACATGTCCATTTAGGTCTCCTCCTACCACAACAACTTCCTCATCTTTCATGTTTTCCATCAGCTTCTCTATCGCACACCAGAACTTGTCCTTCTCTTCATCGCTTCGACCAACCTGCGGAGCATATCCCGAGATGACGTTCACCAAGAGCTTTCCAATCATCATTTTCACCATCATCAACCTATCACTCACTCTAGTCACACTCACCACACTGTCTGCAAACTCCTCCGAAAACAGGACACCAACACCATTCACGCCCTCCAGGCACCCTTGCCACACAAACTTGTATTTCTGTCCCTGCCTACCCTTCACCATTCTCACACCACTTCCCTTCCATCTCGTCTCTTGCACACAACATATGTCCACTCTTCTTCTGACCAATACTTCCACCACTTCTCCTGATCTCCCTGTCATTGTCCCTACATTCCATGTCCCAAACCTCAGAAACCGATCTCCACTTCGGGCTGTACCCTGCCCACATGTAGTTGTAATTGTCATGGTTCTCTTTTTTGAGGCAATGTTTTTATGGCCGGATGCCCTTCCTGACACCAACCCTCTTAGTCGCCTCTTACGACACGCAGGGATACGGTGTACCTATTCTTATCCAGGGTACACACTGGGAAACGTTTAAAACATGGAAATTCTGGGGGGTTTGGGGGGTGGGGGCGGCGTCAGCATCACGGCTGCGGTTTAAACATATTTAAATAAATATTTAAACAAAACCATGAAAAACAATCTGGGAAAAGTCTCTAAGTGAGAACGTGGATTTGAGAAAGCAGGAGCAGAGGTGAAAGAAAAACGAGATATAGGGGGCGGGGCACAAGTCGAGACGAGGAGGCCGCACGAGACACCAGGCCGCACGAGGCGCACGAGGCGCGAACAAAGAAACGACTAATTACACACAAATTTGCAACAACTACAAAACCAAAACCAAATAGAAACACACAATAACACATACACAACAAAATACGCAGCGGAAATTTGACAAAGAAACGAACGGGAAAACACTCAAACTTTGATGCCGTGGAGAGATCGAAGCAAGCCCCTTCGCTCGAGGGACCGGAAGTTCATGATATAATACACCTAAAATTGAAAAAGTGGAGAGCTAAAATAATTACATTTAATTAATCTCACTAGCGATACAGCCAGAAGCATTAGAGACCATATATTTATTATAGATACATCAACTATAATGTTAGATGTATATATATACAGTCACGTGAAAAAGTAAGTACACCCCATGTAAAATTTTGACTTTTTCAACATATTTCAACATACAGCTATTTGATCTTCATTTCGACAATATTGATAGATAAAGGTGATATAATATAACAAATATCATGAAATATTTACATTTTGTAGTCCATTGTATAATTAAAATAAATATAAATGCAAATTTCGCATGTGGAAAAAGTAAGTACACCCTTGGCTCTAATAGGTGGTATTGCCCCCTTTGGCAGAAACAACCTCAAGTAGGTGTTTCTTATAACTGTCTACCAGTCTCTGACATCGACTGGGAGAAATTTTTGCCCACTCCTCCATGCAGAATTCTTTCAGCTGTGCGATGTTTGAGGGGTTTCTTGCATGCACAGCTCGTTTCAAATCCCCCCACAACATCTCGATGGGATTTAGATGCAAGGCTTTGCCTTGACCATTCCAGAACCCTCCATTTCTTTCTTTTCAGCCATTCCTTGGTGGATTTACTGGTATGTTTAGGGTCATTGTCATGTTGCAAGGTCCACCTTCGATTGAGCTTCAACTTTCCGACAGATGGCCTCACATTATCCTCAAGCACCCTCTGGTACAATGAAGAATTCATAGTGGATTATATGATGGTGAGCTGCCCAGGCCCTGATGCAGCAAAGCTGCCCCAAACCATAATATTTCCACCACCATGCTTTACAGTTGGTATCAGGTTCTTGTGGTCAAATGCTGTCTTTGGTTTTCGCCAAACATGTCTTCTGGTACTGTGGCCAAATAGCTCTACCTTTGACTCATCTGTCCAGAGCACATTGTTCCATAAGTGCTGGTCTTTGCCGAGGTGTTCATTGGCAAACTTTAGTCTCACCCTGATGTTCTTTCTGGACAGCAACAGTTCTTTGCAGCAGTTGATTTGTTTGTGAAATAAATGTTAGTTTTCACGAGCCTCGATTCAGTATACAAAAAAACCAAAAAAAAAAAAAAAGCAAAGGTTTGCCCCTGGCACACCTCCCATGTAGATCAAATTTGTGCAGCCTCTTTCTAATGGTAGACTCATGCACTTTGACATCAACAGTGGAAAGAGCTACCTTTAGGTCCCGTGATGACATTCTCGGGTTCTTAGGGACTTATTTCAGCATCTTGCGGTCTGCTCTCGGGCTGAACTTGCTGGGGCGGCCTGGCCTGAACAAGTTGGCAGTTGTTTGGAATCTTCTCGCTGTTGAGCGAGCCCCTTGGCAAAGCGAGCGATTTTTTTTTTCATAGCGTCATAGCGTTTCATAGCATCATAGCGATTTTTTTTTCATAGCGTCATAGCGTCATAGCGTTTATAGCGGCATATCGTTCATAGCGTTTCATAGCGTCATAGCGATTTTTTTTTCCATAGCGTCATAGCGTTTCATAGCGTCATAGCGATTTTTTTTTTCATAGCGTCATATCGTTCATAGCATCATATCGTTCATAGCGTCATAGCGTTCATAGCGTCATCACGTGATCGCTCTGAGCGAATCAGCGCCCACCTGCTCTGATTCCATTGATTCCGTGCGCTGAAATGCGCTGAGGTAAATATGAATAAAAAATATGGATCGTCAAATATTTTGAGTTCAGCCATGTTCGTCCCACGCTCAATGGCCATGTCTATGTCAAATATCAAGCACGTAAGCCTCTCCGTTTAGGAGTCTATCGGTAACATTACACACACACACACACACACACACACACACACACACAAACTGTGTTTTATACATATATATATATATATATATATATATATATATATATATATATATATATATATATATATATATATATATATATATATACACCAGTAAAGGGAGGGGGGGAGGTGCATAAATGTCTCACCTGAAATGAGCAATTTCCTTTGGAGTGTGTATTGATAGAAATGGGAATTCAGTATAAATATTCAGTGAGCAAATGTAGCAATGGGTGCAGCTGGTAACCTCGACAACCTCACTCAAATCTATCAGCTAAGATTTTCAATCCATACTTGTTGTACCTCCGAAGTACTGCTCGGGAGTGAAGGTGATGTTATGAAAGCTCAGCGGGTTGTTTTTTTTCTTTTTTTTTTGTATGCTGAATCGAGGCTCGTGAAAGAGCTAACATTTATTCCACAAACAAATCAACCAGACAAACAAAACATACAAAAAGAGGGAACGGAAGACAGGATGGGGAGAGGAGGGGAAGCACACAAACACAACACCTGAGAGCAGGGAGAAGCGCGGGAGGGAGAGGGCCTGGGGGGAGGAGGCGTGGGAAGGGGGGGGGGGGGGAGAGGTATAAAACACAAGGAGACCAAGGACTTCCAGGACAGAAGTTGGTATTTCAAAAAAGTGTAGGATTTGGGGTGAAATTAGCGGGGTTAGAAAAGATCAAGGTTTTGGATGAGGGAAGATTGAGGGAGATGAAGATTGAAGAAGATGAGGGAAGAAGAAGAAGAAGAAGAAGAAGAAGATGAGGGAAGAAGATGAGGGAAGATGGTGGTGAACAGCTGTTTTAAAGACCTGGAGGGTGGAGTGGGATTGAAGAGAGTGAGGGAGTTTGTTCCAGAGGCGGGAGAAAAGAGGAATGAAGGAGTGAAGGTGAGCAGAAAGTCTTGATTTTGGCAGTTTAACCATAAGAGGGTTGCAGGCAGATCTTGTGCGACCTGTAGGAATATTTGGGGGACAGAGCCCAGAGAGAGCTGGGGGGGCAAGGCCAGAGAGGAGTCGGTAGAAGACGGAAAGACCACCAACCTGCCTGCGGTGAGTGAGTGAAAGGCCCTTGGAGTTAGCTTCATCGCGGGAGATTCCAATGATTCTGAACGCTTTGGTTTCAACAGCGTGAAGACGAGCTAGGTGTGAGGCAGGAGCACCAGCCCAGAGGGGAGAGCAGTATTCCATTGAGCTGCGGATGAAAGCCTTGTATGTGGTGAGGAGCTCAGGTGTGCCAAGGAAGGACTTCGCACGACGGAGGATGCCCAGTCGGCGACTGGCTTTGGAGGCCAGATTTGAAATGTGGTTTTCCCAGGAAAGATCATGGCAGATAGTGAGACCCAAAAGCTTGAGTGACAGAACTTCTTGGAGAGGATTATTCAGAAAGTGGATGGGAGGGTTGTCCAGTCGGTCTTTTCGGAGAGACATCGTAAGAGTGTGAGATTTGTCAGGATTGAAAGACATGTTCCACTTGTTTGCCCAGTCTGTGATTTTGTCCAGGTCTGCAGAGAGTGAGGAGGCTGCAGACTGCCGATCTGAGGGATGAGGAATGGAGCGACAGAGAGTAGTCATCAGCAAAGAGATAGAGAGGATTTTCAAGAGAGTCAGAGAGATCATTGATGAAGACCAGAAAAAGCACAGGGCCCAGGACACTGCCTTGGGGAACTCCAGCCTGAACGGGAAGAGGAGATGAGAGAAACCCATTCAGGGCCACACGTTGACTACAACTAGAGAGGAAGTCCGCCAGCTATGCGTGGAGATTTCCATGGACACCAAAGGAGGAGAGTTTGGTGAGCAGTGCGGGTGCCAGACCGTATCGAAGGCACGTGATATGTCAAGGGAGACAGCTCTAATTTCCTGTTTGGCATTGAGGACCTCCATCCATTGTTGAGAAAGCAGAAGCAGCATGTCCAGAGGAGGAGCATGTCCAGAGGGTTTCGGCATGTTTTGGGCCTACAGCCTGATGGGAGATCACCAACGTTCTTTCCATACCAACCGACCACCTCCAGGCACCTATCCCTCTCCACATCGTTTCTTCAGCTCCAAACTTCCCCTCTCTCTATATTCCCCATAGTGTTGCTGTCAGAAACTTCCCACAGCATTTCGTTTCATTCTGGTTTCCCATTCAATGATCCATAGATCAGTAGTTTCAGTTTCATGTTTCAATATCAGTTTCACTTTGAGATATCAGTTTAGATTCATCATTGCAACTTGTGATGCGATGCGAATAGTGCACAGAAAAGGTCGTCAAAACCGATTTCGGGAGGAATTTTTTTCCAATTGTCTAAGGGGTCTAAAGTTCTTTTTGGGTCATAAAGGGGTCTAAAGTGTTCAAAGAATCAATGATCTTAAAAGGGCTAAATGCAGTCTCGAGGTTTCTAAGGACGAAAGAGCAAAAGGGGTCAAAAGTGTCCAAATGGTCTTAAATTGGCCAAAGTGTCTTAAAACGTCAATCGGTCTGAAAAGTGTCAAAAGGTGTATGTTTCTCACAAGGGTCGAAATGGGTATGAAAGGGTCTAAAGGTCTAAGGGGTGTTAAAGGTTTAAGGGGTTTAAAGGGGGTGTAAAGGGTCAAAGGAGTGTAAGGGGTCAAAAGGTGTGTAAATGGTCAAAGGGGAATAAGGCGTGTAAAGGGTCTAAAGTGATCTAACCAGTGTGAAGGGTCCAAGGAGTGTTAGGGGTCTAAAGGGGAGTAAATGGTCAAAGGGGTGGGTCTAAGGGGTGTAAATGTTCAAAGGGGTGGAAAGGGTCTAAAGTGTGTAAAGGAGTGAAGGTGTAGTAAAAATTACCTTAGGTTCATAAATAAATTAACTCGAGAGAGCAACACGACAATAACGGGCCAAAATGACCTCCTCATCACCGTCACGGTATAAAACCCATTTTCAGGTACATCGTGGTTAAAAATCTGATGGTATAAAGTTTCGTTGTGATTAACCTTGGGAGCTCAAAGCAGTTTGATCCCAAACAAAGAGCAAAACAACAACTCACCATGTTGTGAGGTTGAGGTAATCATTGGAGGTTCACCCGTTGTCAAGTGGCGGTTTGTAGTTGGCGTCACGTGGGTCCTTTTTTTAAATAAAATCTATTTTTTCACACTTGAGAGTGATGTTGTTAGATGAGCAGTAAAATTACCTTTAAAACGATGTATAGGTTGCGTTTATACTATTTTCGTTTTTTGAATAATTAGTGCATTTCAGAGGTCACGTGACTCTTCTTCGCCGAACTTACCGATCGTGGTAACGTCTTAATTAAGAGTTGTTTCTCACATATGATAACATATTTTATGATCGGAGCTCACCATCAAACTAATTATATCGATATCCATGTTGAAATATGATAAAAATTGGGCTTTTTATAAAGATTTGTATTTGTGGATCGACCCTCGGAGATTATGGTGACAGGTGGCGGCTCGGATGGTTTTAATTTATGAATCGTGAGAAAATAACTGTTTTAAAACCCCTATTTATCTGCAGGGTGGTAAAATATGTTACGCTATAAAGTTTCGTGTCGATTAACCTTGGGAGCTCAGAGGAGTAGGTTCACAAAGAAACAAACAAACAAACAAATGGACATTTCGCTTTTATATACATAGATATACTAGCAGAAGTACCCGGCGTTGCCGGGGGAGGAGTGGGGCACTGGGGTTTGAGGGGGGAAAGGGAGGGGAGGGGGCGAGTGGACGGAACGGGGGGATTGGGGGGGAAGGGGGATTGGGAGGGGAGGGAGGGGGTTCATATATATGCTGGTGGGTGAATGTGGCGTTCATCACGTTTCTGAGTTAACTGTGATGCCAATGAGGAAGAAGAAGAAGCCGTACTGCCAACTTCGTACACTTCCGGAATTGTTTTATACATTTGTATTCAAATGTCTGGTGATCGTTTTGTATTTATTTATGCAAATGTGTACTTGTATATAACTGTCATTAATTTAAAATGGCTTAGGCACTATCGAGCGATTTTTGTAAACCATGACAAAACAGCAACTCAGGTACAGTCATCTATCTATATATATCTACATATCTTGGCAGTGTCTGTGTTTTCACTGAACTACTCCCTCTAACTTTTGTTTCCGTGGTTGTGAAGTGTTTTTAATAACGTGGTGGTGAGGTGTTTTGAATTACATGGTGGTGAGGTGTTTTGAATTACGTGGTGGTGAGGTGTTTTGAATTATGTGGTGGTGAGGTGTTTTGAATTACATGGTGGTGAGGTGTTTTGAATTACATGGTGGTGAGGTGTTTTGAATTATGTGGTGGTGCGGTGTTTTGAATTACTTGGTGGTGAGGTGTTTTGAATTACGTGGTGAGGTGTTTTGAATTATGAGGTGAGGTGTTTTTTATTATGTGGTGGTGAGGTGTTTTTATTTCATGGTGGTGAGATGTAATCGTCCCAAATTTCAAGTTTGCACCGACCCCTCCCGTATGTATTTGCTGAGGGGTTCTTTTTTGAATTTTTAAAATATTTTTCCAACCTAAATTGTTTATAAAATTGAAAGATCACAAACACTACAAATAAATTTGTGCAAAATAATTGTTTGTAATATGATTGGTGGAAATCATGACAACACAGCAACGTAAGTACAGTCATTATCCCCAGCGAAAACAAGCCCATTCCTCTGTAGTGACGCATGGTGAGGCCAGTGTCGCGAGCCGAGCCAAGCTAGTATATAGATATATACAGACTTGGCATTTAATATGGAATTTTTTTTCTTTCTTGACTTGGGTTTACTTTCTGAACTCGGTATATCAATCTGGTGAGTTTCTTTTACGCTTCGGTGATTTCTTTGTTAAAAGAACCATGTCACATGATTGTCTGTCCCAGCAAGAAGTCAATAACAGGATTATATCACAGGTGGCGTGACAAAATGTACGGACAGGTACATTTGACGATTGGCTTCACAATCAGGTATATAAGGGTTGTTGCGTTCTGTATTAGTGGAAAACAACTGCTGCACGTCTACAAAAGTTATTGCCGCTTCCCCTGGAGATGGTCCGTCAACTTGACAATGCTGTTTGTCATTTAGTGGTGGCTTTATGAAATTCCGGCATGAAACAGCATGCTATTGCTCGGCAGTATGGCATCACTCAAGGTCAGGTGTCAAAGATCCTGAAACGAAATGCTCAGAGGGGTGTCCCTACTCCAATACTGAGGTCAGGACGTCCCCGCAGAACCACAAGGAGGGATGATCGCCAGGTGCACCTGTTAGTCCGCAATGGCCGTACCAAGTCAGCTAATCGGCTTCGGGCTGAGTGGCAGCAACTGACAAATGTGCCTGTATCCAGAAGGCTAGTCAACCAACGACTGGTTCAAGCAGGCTATCGTGCCAGGCGTCCCCTGAGAAAGCCACGTCTGACCAGACAACACCACCAGCGTCGATTACAGTGGGCCAGAGAGCACCGTCAATGGCAGCCAGGACACTGGAATCACGTGATCTTCAGTGACAAGTCTAGGTTTCTGGTCTATCGTCAATATGGCCGTGTCCGAGTGCGGAGACAAGTGCACGAAGCCTACAACGAAGATTGTATAGTGCCAAGAGTCCATGCTGGAGGTGGTGGGGTGACCGTTTCGGCTGCTTTTCATGCAGGGGGCAAAACTGACCTGGTTGTTCTGAATGGAAACCTGAACCAGTTCAAGCACAGGGCCATTCTGAAAGAAACATTGCTTCCATTTGTTCGTGCAGCCTGTCGGTTGAAACTTTGTCTTCCAAGATGACAATGCACGGCCTCATCATGCTCGCATGATCCAACACTTTCTTGCTGACCGTGGTGTAGAGCATATGGAGTGGCCTGCCATGTCCCCGGATATGAATCCGATAGAGAACTTGTGGGCAGAATTAACGCATCAAATCGACAACTTGGACCAGCAGCCTGCCTATGTGCGTGAATTGCAGCAGGCTATTGTAACTGCATGGCAAGCGATTCCTGTCCAAACCTTGGCAAATCTCGTGAACAGCATGCCTCAATGTGTACGTGCTCTCCTGAATGCTCGTGGGGGTTACACGAAGTACTGAACTGTAATTTTACTGTCCATAATCCCAGTCGTAATTTAACTTTTGTTTTTGTTAAAAACATTTTTTGGCTAATGTGCAAAATAAAGAGATACTTCTGGAAAACGCACAGAGGTTTAACACAGTACTGTCCGTGAATTGAGTTCGGTATCAGTTTACATCGCTTTCAAGGATCAATTTATTTGCTTTGAAATGTCAAATGTGGTTTTTGTTTCTTTTAAAGGTCACATTAACAAAATCTAGAACAAGTACAGATACATTCAAAGTACACCGCCCCATGCCAAATAATTAAATATGCTGCAGCGCGGCATTGCCGGGGCGCCTCCAGCGCCCGGCAATACCGCAGTGCAGCTCATTGAGGCTGCATTGGGAGGGAGAAGTGTACACTAATTGATTGATTAATTGTATAATTAAAATCAATAAAAGATTATCACAAAATATTTTCATAATCAATTGGCTAATCGCATAACTAAACCACTAGTGCTTCATCCGAAGATGTATCTTTTAGAAATTTAATTAAATAAGTCATTTATAAAAAATTAAATAATTAATTGATTACTCAATAAATAATTAATCGATTAATCAATAAATAATTAATAGATGAAATGATTAATCAATAAATCAAAAATATCCTTGATAGCCACATCACTTGGTCACTCATGTCCAAATATTAGCTTCCCAGCTCAAAAGGTGCCTGAGATATTGGCCAAATGAGAAAGAAAATAAATAAATGATTAATAATGAAAATAAATCTATAATAATCATAAAAAAATTAAATTATTAATCAATTTGGTCAGAGAACACATAAACTACCACTATTTCATCAGAATCTGTAACTTTAAAAAAAAAAATTTTTTTGTCATTAATCAAATAATTAAATAATTAATCGATTAATTGATTAATTAATAAATCAAAAATATCCTTTGCAGCCAAATCACCTGGTCATTGGCATGTCCAAATATCAGCTTCCTAACTCAAAAGGTGCCTGAGTTAATGGTCAGAAGAGAAAGGAAATTTGATTAATTAAATAAGTACTTAATTAATCGCTAATAATTAAATAATAATCATAAAAAAATTAAATTATTAATCAATTTGGTCAGAGAACACATAAACTACCACTATTTCATGAGAATCTGTAACTTAAAAAAAAAAATTTTTTTTGTCATTAATCAAATAATTAATCGATTAATTGATTAATTAATAAATCAAAAATATCCTTTGCAGCCAAATCACCTGGTCATTGGCATGTCCAAATATCAGCTTCCTAACTCAAAAGGTGCCTGAGTTAATGGTCAGAAGAGAAAGGAAATTTGATTAATTAAATAAGTACTTAATTAATCGCTAATAATTAAATAACTCCTCAATTTATTGATTAATCAAAAAAAAAAAATACCGTTTTTGACAAAGGACTTGCTCACTATTGTGCCGAAATTTCAGCTTCCTAGCTCAAAGGATGGCTGAGATATCGTCCGGACAACCAAGAAAGAAAACAAGAAAGAAAACAAGTACACATACATTCAAAGTACACCGCCCCATGCCAAATAATTAAATATGCTGCAGCGCGGCATTGCCGGGGCGCCTCCGGCGCCCGGCAATACCGCAGTGCAGCTCATTGAGGCTGCATTGGGAGGGAGAGGTGTACACTAATTGATTGATTAATTGTATAATTAAAATCAATAAAAGATTATCACAAAATATTTTCTTAATCAATTGGCTAATAGCATACCTAAAGCACTAGTGCTTCATCCGAAGATGTATCTTTTAGAAATTTAATTAAATAAGTCATTTATAAAAAATTAAATAATTAATTGATTACTCAATAAATAATTAATCGATTAATCAATAAATACTTAATAGATGAAATGATTAATCAATAAATCAAAAATATCCTTGATAGCCACATCACTTGGTCACTCATGTCCAAATATTAGCTTCCCAGCTCAAAAGGTGCCTGAGATATTGGCCAAATGAGAAAGAAAATAAATAAATGATTAATAATGAAAATAAATAAATAATAATCATAAAAAAATTAAATTATTAATCAATTTGGTCAGAGAACACATAAACTACCACTATTTCATCAGAATCTGTAACTTAAAAAAAATAATTTTTTTTGTCATTAATCGAATAATTAAATAATTAATCGATTAATTGATTAATTAATAAATCAAAAATATCCTTTGCAGCCAAATCACCTGGTCATTGGCATGTCCAAATATCAGCTTCCTAACTCAAAAGGTGCCTGAGTTAATAATGGTCAGAAGAGAAATGAAATTTAATTAATTAAATAAGTACTTAATTAAACGCTAATAATTAAATAACTCCTCAATTAATTGATTATTCAAAAAACAAAAAATACCGTATTTGACAAAGGACTTGCTCACTACTGTGCCGAAATTTCAGCTTCCTAGCTCAAAGGATGGCTGAGATATCGTCCGGACAACCAAGAAAGAAAACAAACAAGTACACATACATTCAAAGTACACCGCCCCATGCCAAATAATTAAATATGCTGCAGCGCGGCATTGCCGGGGCGCCTCCGGCGCCCGGCAATACCGCAGTGCAGCTCATTGAGGCTGCATTGGGAGGGAGAGGTGTACACTAATTGATTGATTAATTGTATAATTAAAATCAATAAAAGATTATCACAAAATATTTTCATAATCAATTGGCTAATCGCATAACTAAACCAGTAGTGCTTCATCCGAAGATGTATCTTTTAGAAATTTAATTAAATAAGTCATTTATAAAAAATTAAATAATTAATTGATTACTCAATAAATAATTAATCGATTAATCAATAAATACTTAATAGATGAAATGATTAATCAATAAATCAAAAATATCCTTGATAGCCACATCACTTGGTCACTCATGTCCAAATATTAGCTTCCCAGCTCAAAAGGTGCCTGAGATATTGGCCAAATGAGAAAGAAAATAAATAAATGATTAATAATGAAAATAAATAAATAATAATCATAAAAAAATTAAATTATTAATCAATTTGGTCAGAGAACACATAAACTACCACTATTTCATCAGAATCTGTAACTTAAAAAAAAAATTTTTTTTTGTCATTAATCGAATAATTAAATAATTAATCGATTAATTGATTAATTAATAAATCAAAAAATATCCTTTGCAGCCAAATCACCTGGTCATTGGCATGTCCAAATATCAGCTTCCTAACTCAAAAGGTGCCTGAGTTAATAATGGTCAGAAGATAAATGAAATTTAATTAATTAAATAAGTACTTAATTAAACGCTAATAATTAAATAACTCCTCAATTAATTGATTATTCAAAAAACAAAAAATACCGTATTTGACAAAGGACTTGCTCACTACTGTGCCGAAATTTCAGCTTCCTAGCTCAAAGGATGGCTGAGATATCGTCCGGACAACCAAGAAAGAAAACAAACAAACAAGAAAACAAGAAAACAAACAAGAAACCAGAGTGAAAACTGAGTACTCTCTTTCAGCGTGCGTCACTGCCGAGCCCCCTTTGGTGCCCGGCAATGACGATTTGCAATGCCTGGAGATGGCATAGGAAAGGAGCGGTGTACAACAACCAGAGTGAAAACTGAGTACTCTCTTTCAGCGTGCGTCACTGCCGAGCCCCCTTTGGTGCCCGGCAATGACGATTTGCAATGCCTGGAGATGGCATAGGAAAGGAGCGGTGTACAACAACCAAGAAAACAAACAAACAAGTACACATACATTCAAAGTACACCGCCCCATGCCAAATAATTAAATATGCTGCAGCGCGGCATTGCCGGGGCGCCTCCGGCGCCCGGCAATACCGCAGTGCAGCTCATTGAGGCTGCATTGGGAGGGAGAGGTGTACACTAATTGATTGATTAATTGTATAATTAAAATCAATAAAAGATTATCACAAAATATTTTCATAATCAATTGGCTAATCGCATAACTAAACCAGTAGTGCTTCATCCGAAGATGTATCTTTTAGAAATTTAATTAAATAAGTCATTTATGAAAAATTAAATAATTAATTGATTACTCAATAAATAATTAATCGATTAATCAATAAATACTTAATAGATGAAATGATTAATCAATAAATCAAAAATATCCTTGATAGCCACATCACTTGGTCACTCATGTCCAAATATTAGCTTCCCAGCTCAAAAGGTGCCTGAGATATTGGCCAAATGAGAAAGAAAATAAATAAATGATTAATAATGAAAATAAATAAATAATAATCATAAAAAAATTAAATTATTAATCAATTTGGTCAGAGAACACATAAACTACCACTATTTCATCAGAATCTGTAACTTAAAAAAAAAAAAATTTTTTGTCATTAATCGAATAATTAAATAATTAATCGATTAATTGATTAATTAATAAATCAAAAATATCCTTTGCAGCCAAATCACCTGGTCATTGGCATGTCCAAATATCAGCTTCCTAACTCAAAAGGTGCCTGAGTTAATAATGGTCAGAAGATAAATGAAATTTAATTAATTAAATAAGTACTTAATTAAACGCTAATAATTAAATAACTCCTCAATTAATTGATTATTCAAAAAACAAAAAATACCGTATTTGACAAAGGACTTGCTCACTACTGTGCCGAAATTTCAGCTTCCTAGCTCAAAGGATGGCTGAGATATCGTCCGGACAACCAAGAAAGAAAACAAACAAACAAGAAAACAAACAAGAAAACAAACAAGTACAAATACATTCAAAGTACACCGCCCCATGCCAAATAATTAAATATGCTGCAGCGCGGCATTGCCGGGGCGCCTCTGGCGCCCGGCAATACCGCAGTGCAGCTCATTGAGGCTGCATTGGGAGGGAGAGGTGTACACTAATTGATTGATTAATTGTATAATTAAAATCAATAAAAGATTATCACAAAATATTTTCATAATCAATTGGCTAATCGCATAACTAAACCACTAGTGCTTCATCCGAAGATGTATCTTTTGGAAATTTAATTAAATAAGTCATTTATAAAAAATTAAATAATTAATTGATTACTCAATAAATAATTAATCGATTAATCAATAAATAATTAATAGATGAAATGATTAATCAATAAATCAAAAATATCCTTGATAGCCACATCACTTGGTCACTCATGTCCAAATATTAGCTTCCCAGCTCAAAAGGTGCCTGAGATATTGGCCAAATGAGAAAGAAAATAAATAAATGATTAATAATGAAAATAAATAAATAATAATCATAAAAAAATTAAATTATTAATCAATTTGGTCAGAGAACACATAAACTACCACTATTTCATCAGAATCTGTAACTTTAAAAAAAAAAATTTTTTTGTCATTAATCGAATAATTAAATAATTAATCGATTAATTGATTAATTAATAAATCAAAAATATCCTTTGCAGCCAAATCACCTGGTCATTGGCATGTCCAAATATCAGCTTCCTAACTCAAAAGGTGCCTGAGTTAATAATGGTCAGAAGAGAAATGAAATTTAATTAATTAAATAAGTACTTAATTAAACGCTAATAATTAAATAACTCCTCAATTAATTGATTATTCAAAAAACAAAAAATACCGTATTTGACAAAGGACTTGCTCACTACTGTGCCGAAATTTCAGCTTCCTAGCTCAAAGGATGGCTGAGATATCGCCCGGACAACCAAGAAAACAAGAAAGAAAACAAACAAGAAAACAAACAAGTACACATACATTCAAAGTACACCGCCCCATGCCAAATAATTAAATATGCTGCAGCGCGGCATTGCCGGGGCGCCTCCGGCGCCCGGCAATACCGCAGTGCAGCTCATTAAGGCTGCATTGGGAGGGAGAGGTGTACACTAATTGATTGATTAATTGTATAATTAAAATCAATAAAAGATTATCACAAAATATTTTCATAATCAATTGGCTAATCGCATAACTAAACCACTAGTGCTTCATCCGAAGATGTATCTTTTATAAATTTAATTAAATAAGTCATTTATAAAAAATTAAATAATTAATTGATTACTCAATAAATAATTAATCGATTAATCAATAAATAATTAATAGATGAAATGATTAATCAATAAATCAAAAATATCCTTGATAGCCACATCACTTGGTCACTTATGTCCAAATATTAGCTTCCCAGCTCAAAAGGTGCCTGAGATATTGGCCAAATGAGAAAGAAAATAAATAAATGACAAGTACACATACATTCAAAGTACACCGCCCCATGCCAAATAATTAAATATGCTGCAGCGCGGCATTGCCGGGGCGCCTCCGGCGCCCGGCAATACCGCAGTGCAGCTCATTAAGGCTGCATTGGGAGGGAGAGGTGTACACTAATTGATTGATTAATTGTATAATTAAAATCAATAAAAGATTATCACAAAATATTTTCATAATCAATTGGCTAATCGCATAACTAAACCACTAGTGCTTCATCCGAAGATGTATCTTTTAGAAATTTAATTAAATAAGTCATTTATAAAAAATTAAATAATTAATTGATTACTCAATAAATAATTAATCGATTAATCAATAAATAATTAATAGATGAAATGATTAATCAATAAATCAAAAATATCCTTGATAGCCACATCACTTGGTCACTTATGTCCAAATATTAGCTTCCCAGCTCAAAAGGTGCCTGAGATATTGGCCAAATGAGAAAGAAAATAAATAAATGATTAATAATGAAAATAAATAAATAATAATCATAAAAAAATTAAATTGGTAATCAATTTGGTCAGAGAACACATAAACTACCACTATTTCATCAGAATCTGTAACTTAAAAAAAAAAATTTTTTTTGTCATTAATCGAATAATTAAATAATTAATCGATTAATTGATTAATTAATAAATCAAAAATATCCTTTGCAGCCAAATCACCTGGTCATTGGCATGTCCAAATATCAGCTTCCTAACTCAAAAGGTGCCTGAGTTAATAATGGTCAGAAGAGAAATGAAATTTAATTAATTAAATAAGTACTTAATTAAACGCTAATAATTAAATAACTCCTCAATTAATTGATTAATCAAAAAACAAAAAATACCGTTTTTGACAAAGGACTTGCTCACTATTGTGCCGAAATTTCAGCTTCCTAGCTCAAAGGATGGCTGAGATATCGTCCGGACAACCAAGGAAACAAGAAAACAAACAAACAAGAAACCAGAGTGAAAACTGAGTACTCTCTTTCAGCGTGCGTCACTGCCAAGCCCCCTTCGGTGCCCGGCAATGACGATTTGCAATGCCTGGAGGTGGCATAGGAAAGGAGCGGTGTACAATTAATAATGAAAATAAATAAATAATAATCATAAAAAAATTAAATTGGTAATCAATTTGGTCAGAGAACACATAAACTACCACTATTTCATCAGAATCTGTAACTTTAAAAAAAAAAATTTTTTTGTCATTAATCGAATAATTAAATAATTAATCGATTAATTGATTAATTAATAAATCAAAAATATCCTTTGCAGCCAAATCACCTGGTCATTGGCATGTCCAAATATCAGCTTCCTAACTCAAAAGGTGCCTGAGTTAATAATGGTCAGAAGAGAAATGAAATTTAATTAATTAAATAAGTACTTAATTAAACGCTAATAATTAAATAACTCCTCAATTAATTGATTAATCAAAAAACAAAAAATACCGTTTTTGACAAAGGACTTGCTCACTATTGTGCCGAAATTTCAGCTTCCTAGCTCAAAGGATGGCTGAGATATCGTCCGGACAACCAAGGAAACAAGAAAACAAACAAACAAGAAACCAGAGTGAAAACTGAGTACTCTCTTTCAGCGTGCGTCACTGCCAAGCCCCCTTCGGTGCCCGGCAATGACGATTTGCAATGCCTGGAGGTGGCATAGGAAAGGAGCGGTGTACAACAAGAAACCAGAGTGAAAACTGAGTACTCTCTTTCAGCGTGCGTCACTGCCGAGCCCCCTTCGGTGCCCGGCAATGACGATTTGCAATGCCTGGAGGTGGCATAGGAAAGGAGCGGTGTACAACAAGAAACCAGAGTGAAAACTGAGTACTCTCTTTCAGCGTGCGTCACTGCCGAGCCCCCTTTGGTGCCCGGCAATGACGATTTGCAATGCCTGGAGATGGCATAGGAAAGGAGCGGTGTACAACAACCAGAGTGAAAACTGAGTACTCTCTTTCAGCGTGCGTCACTGCCGAGCCCCCTTTGGTGCCCGGCAATGACGATTTGCAATGCCTGGAGATGGCATAGGAAAGGAGCGGTGTACAACAACCAAGAAAACAAACAAACAAGTACACATACATTCAAAGTACACCGCCCCATGCCAAATAATTAAATATGCTGCAGCGCGGCATTGCCGGGGCGCCTCCGGCGCCCGGCAATACCGCAGTGCAGCTCATTGAGGCTGCATTGGGAGGGAGAGGTGTACACTAATTGATTGATTAATTGTATAATTAAAATCAATAAAAGATTATCACAAAATATTTTCATAATCAATTGGCTAATCGCATAACTAAACCAGTAGTGCTTCATCCGAAGATGTATCTTTTAGAAATTTAATTAAATAAGTCATTTATGAAAAATTAAATAATTAATTGATTACTCAATAAATAATTAATCGATTAATCAATAAATACTTAATAGATGAAATGATTAATCAATAAATCAAAAATATCCTTGATAGCCACATCACTTGGTCACTCATGTCCAAATATTAGCTTCCCAGCTCAAAAGGTGCCTGAGATATTGGCCAAATGAGAAAGAAAATAAATAAATGATTAATAATGAAAATAAATAAATAATAATCATAAAAAAATTAAATTATTAATCAATTTGGTCAGAGAACACATAAACTACCACTATTTCATCAGAATCTGTAACTTAAAAAAAAAAAATTTTTTTGTCATTAATCGAATAATTAAATAATTAATCGATTAATTGATTAATTAATAAATCAAAAATATCCTTTGCAGCCAAATCACCTGGTCATTGGCATGTCCAAATATCAGCTTCCTAACTCAAAAGGTGCCTGAGTTAATAATGGTCAGAAGATAAATGAAATTTAATTAATTAAATAAGTACTTAATTAAACGCTAATAATTAAATAACTCCTCAATTAATTGATTATTCAAAAAACAAAAAATACCGTATTTGACAAAGGACTTGCTCACTACTGTGCCGAAATTTCAGCTTCCTAGCTCAAAGGATGGCTGAGATATCGTCCGGACAACCAAGAAAGAAAACAAACAAACAAGAAAACAAACAAGAAAACAAACAAGTACAAATACATTCAAAGTACACCGCCCCATGCCAAATAATTAAATATGCTGCAGCGCGGAATTGCCGGGGCGCCTCTGGCGCCCGGCAATACCGCAGTGCAGCTCATTGAGGCTGCATTGGGAGGGAGAGGTGTACACTAATTGATTGATTAATTGTATAATTAAAATCAATAAAAGATTATCACAAAATATTTTCATAATCAATTGGCTAATCGCATAACTAAACCACTAGTGCTTCATCCGAAGATGTATCTTTTGGAAATTTAATTAAATAAGTCATTTATAAAAAATTAAATAATTAATTGATTACTCAATAAATAATTAATCGATTAATCAATAAATAATTAATAGATGAAATGATTAATCAATAAATCAAAAATATCCTTGATAGCCACATCACTTGGTCACTCATGTCCAAATATTAGCTTCCCAGCTCAAAAGGTGCCTGAGATATTGGCCAAATGAGAAAGAAAATAAATAAATGATTAATAATGAAAATAAATAAATAATAATCATAAAAAAATTAAATTATTAATCAATTTGGTCAGAGAACACATAAACTACCACTATTTCATCAGAATCTGTAACTTTAAAAAAAAAAATTTTTTTGTCATTAATCGAATAATTAAATAATTAATCGATTAATTGATTAATTAATAAATCAAAAATATCCTTTGCAGCCAAATCACCTGGTCATTGGCATGTCCAAATATCAGCTTCCTAACTCAAAAGGTGCCTGAGTTAATAATGGTCAGAAGAGAAATGAAATTTAATTAATTAAATAAGTACTTAATTAAACGCTAATAATTAAATAACTCCTCAATTAATTGATTATTCAAAAAACAAAAAATACCGTATTTGACAAAGGACTTGCTCACTACTGTGCCGAAATTTCAGCTTCCTAGCTCAAAGGATGGCTGAGATATCGCCCGGACAACCAAGAAAACAAGAAAGAAAACAAACAAGAAAACAAACAAGTACACATACATTCAAAGTACACCGCCCCATGCCAAATAATTAAATATGCTGCAGCGCGGCATTGCCGGGGCGCCTCCGGCGCCCGGCAATACCGCAGTGCAGCTCATTAAGGCTGCATTGGGAGGGAGAGGTGTACACTAATTGATTGATTAATTGTATAATTAAAATCAATAAAAGATTATCACAAAATATTTTCATAATCAATTGGCTAATCGCATAACTAAACCACTAGTGCTTCATCCGAAGATGTATCTTTTATAAATTTAATTAAATAAGTCATTTATAAAAAATTAAATAATTAATTGATTACTCAATAAATAATTAATCGATTAATCAATAAATAATTAATAGATGAAATGATTAATCAATAAATCAAAAATATCCTTGATAGCCACATCACTTGGTCACTTATGTCCAAATATTAGCTTCCCAGCTCAAAAGGTGCCTGAGATATTGGCCAAATGAGAAAGAAAATAAATAAATGACAAGTACACATACATTCAAAGTACACCGCCCCATGCCAAATAATTAAATATGCTGCAGCGCGGCATTGCCGGGGCGCCTCCGGCGCCCGGCAATACCGCAGTGCAGCTCATTAAGGCTGCATTGGGAGGGAGAGGTGTACACTAATTGATTGATTAATTGTATAATTAAAATCAATAAAAGATTATCACAAAATATTTTCATAATCAATTGGCTAATCGCATAACTAAACCACTAGTGCTTCATCCGAAGATGTATCTTTTAGAAATTTAATTAAATAAGTCATTTATAAAAAATTAAATAATTAATTGATTACTCAATAAATAATTAATCGATTAATCAATAAATAATTAATAGATGAAATGATTAATCAATAAATCAAAAATATCCTTGATAGCCACATCACTTGGTCACTTATGTCCAAATATTAGCTTCCCAGCTCAAAAGGTGCCTGAGATATTGGCCAAATGAGAAAGAAAATAAATAAATGATTAATAATGAAAATAAATAAATAATAATCATAAAAAAATTAAATTGGTAATCAATTTGGTCAGAGAACACATAAACTACCACTATTTCATCAGAATCTGTAACTTTAAAAAAAACATTTTTTTTGTCATTAATCGAATAATTAAATAATTAATCGATTAATTGATTAATTAATAAATCAAAAATATCCTTTGCAGCCAAATCACCTGGTCATTGGCATGTCCAAATATCAGCTTCCTAACTCAAAAGGTGCCTGAGTTAATAATGGTCAGAAGAGAAATGAAATTTAATTAATTAAATAAGTACTTAATTAAACGCTAATAATTAAATAACTCCTCAATTAATTGATTAATCAAAAAACAAAAAATACCGTTTTTGACAAAGGACTTGCTCACTATTGTGCCGAAATTTCAGCTTCCTAGCTCAAAGGATGGCTGAGATATCGTCCGGACAACCAAGGAAACAAGAAAACAAACAAACAAGAAACCAGAGTGAAAACTGAGTACTCTCTTTCAGCGTGCGTCACTGCCAAGCCCCCTTCGGTGCCCGGCAATGACGATTTGCAATGCCTGGAGGTGGCATAGGAAAGGAGCGGTGTACAATTAATAATGAAAATAAATAAATAATAATCATAAAAAAATTAAATTGGTAATCAATTTGGTCAGAGAACACATAAACTACCACTATTTCATCAGAATCTGTAACTTTAAAAAAAAAATTTTTTTTGTCATTAATCGAATAATTAAATAATTAATCGATTAATTGATTAATTAATAAATCAAAAATATCCTTTGCAGCCAAATCACCTGGTCATTGGCATGTCCAAATATCAGCTTCCTAACTCAAAAGGTGCCTGAGTTAATAATGGTCAGAAGAGAAATGAAATTTAATTAATTAAATAAGTACTTAATTAAACGCTAATAATTAAATAACTCCTCAATTAATTGATTAATCAAAAAACAAAAAATACCGTTTTTGACAAAGGACTTGCTCACTATTGTGCCGAAATTTCAGCTTCCTAGCTCAAAGGATGGCTGAGATATCGTCCGGACAACCAAGGAAACAAGAAAACAAACAAACAAGAAACCAGAGTGAAAACTGAGTACTCTCTTTCAGCGTGCGTCACTGCCAAGCCCCCTTCGGTGCCCGGCAATGACGATTTGCAATGCCTGGAGGTGGCATAGGAAAGGAGCGGTGTACAACAAGAAACCAGAGTGAAAACTGAGTACTCTCTTTCAGCGTGCGTCACTGCCGAGCCCCCTTCGGTGCCCGGCAATGACGATTTGCAATGCCTGGAGGTGGCATAGGAAAGGAGCGGTGTACAACAAGAAACCAGAGTGAAAACTGAGTACTCTCTTTCAGCGTGCGTCACTGCCGAGCCCCCTTTGGTGCCCGGCAATGACGATTTGCAATGCCTGGAGATGGCATAGGAAAGGAGCGGTGTACAACAAGAAACCAAGAAACCAGAGTGAAAACTGAGTACTCTCTTTCAGCTTGCGTCACTGCCGAGCCCCCTTTGGTGCCCGGCAATGACGATTTGCAATGCCTGGAGATGGCATAGGAAAGGAGCGGTGTACAATAATTTCAATGTAATTCCAATGAACTTTTGGTTCTAAGTCATCTTGAAAAGTAAGTTCACCCCCACAAAAAAATATGCCATATTAAATGCCAAGTCTGTATATATATATATATGTATATATATATATATATATATATATATATATATATATATATATATATATATATAAATATATATATATATATATATATATACAGTGGAACCTTGACTTACGAGTTTAATTCGTTCCGTGACCGAGCTCGTAACTCAAATTGCTCGTATCTCAAATCAAATTTCCCCATTGAAATGCATTGAAATGCTATTAATCCGTTCCAGCCCGCCAAAAACCACACCAATTTTTAAAAAAATATACAGTATATATAAAAATATCTCGCGCTTTATATTTCACCTGTATGCAGCATACAAGTTGGCAGGATGGCCTGGACTGGAGGTACGCACACTTGACTCTAAAGTCTAAACTGTCCAGCCTGGGTTTGAATCCCGACCCAGCTATAACCTGTCATGGGTGAATCACAGGCAGGGTGATTCATCAATGTGTGTACCGCTAAACTGGGCGCCCCGTTTGCGTCCCATTAGTTGTTGGATGTTAAGGATCTCACCGTGTTTTCCACAAAGAGAAGGCGAGCTATCGCCGGCATTCTGAACAAGTTGTGGCCTGGCATGCTCTTCTCCTCTGCCGTTATATACGTCCTCCTCGACACCTCGCTCATGTTTTTCGACGATTGCGTGTTTTATATCCAAGCACATCATCCTCTTCTTCTTCTCAGCACTGCACTTGCCACTCACTTTCTTAGGCCCCATGGTTAAAACTAAGAAATTTTCCGAAATAACCAAAATGCGAAAAAAAAAATGCAGCGCTGTACGACAGAGATACGTACTGTACGTGCACGGCAAGATAACCACGTGACCGGGTGGCGAAAGCTCGTAACTCGGATCTCGGCTCGCATCTCAAAGCAATAAACCGCCCGAGCGACGGCTCGTATCTCGAAAAACTCGTAAGTTGGGGCACTCGTAAGTCAAGGTTCCACTGTATATATATATTGTTGTGGATCTGTATCTGTTGTGTTGTGTTGTGATCTGTTGTGAATATATATATTTCTAAACAGGAATCAAATTCCTGCGAGGGGCTAAGTGTGAAAAAATTCTGACTCAATGCGGGGCTCAAACCACGGACCTCCATTGATAACGCGTCAACAGCCCACTGCTGTCCTGAATGCTCTGTCCTGATATATATATATATATATATATATATATATATATACATACTGTGTAAGCCTACGGTTTACATACACTATTCGCCAAGGATCACCCCAACGATGCTAGGAAGACATTCATATTTATCGTAATAATAAGAATGACCGCACTGTGGTGCCAACCTGCAACACAAAATATATACCTTTCGCCTCCCATGTCCACTCAACTCCTCTTGATTAAACCTTAATAAAAATGTATTCCACATATGATTCGATTTTTTGGGGTCCCTCATCATGAGTAACACTCGACCCAAACAAAATCAATGGAAATCTGACGCAACAAACCGAGGCAGTGTATAATCAGCAGAGGGAGGTTGACAAGCCTGATGTCTGCGGCCCTTTGAAAAACTAAGTTGGCGGTCATATGATTTTGGCTGGGTGCCATGGTGGGTGGAGTCAATCGACAAATGTGGGCGGGGTCCGGCAGCTGTCCGACCAATGGGTGCACATTTCAAAAATCGACCGAACAAGAACCAGAACAACCACCCCCATGAGGAACTTCTGAAGAGCTGCGACATGTCGCAGGTAAAATGGGAGTTTATTAAAAGGGAATACGGGAAGAGAAGAGGGGGAAGAAGAAAGTGGGCCCGATGGTTTGTGAAAAGACCTCCACATGGTTTGTGGGATGGCACTCGTGTGTACCCGGTTAGAGCTGGAGGCGTCCTTCTGACACACCTGGGATGGGTAGGTTGTGACGTGGTGCCAGCTCAGATTTGGTGCAGGTGGTCAAATCTGAGCCAATGAACCTGGTATTTGAGCCTGCAATGTGTGTGGTGGTTGGCTCGCCTATGCAGTGTGCGGGGGAGGCCAGACCTATGCCAGTGACCTTTCTGTTTTCTACCGACTCCTATCCGGCCTACCTCCCCCAGCTCTATCTGTGCTCTGTTCCCCAAATATTCCTACAGGTCGCACAAGATCTGCTAGCAACCCTCCTCTGGTGAAATTGCCAAAATCAAGACTTTCTGCTCACCTTCACTTTTTCATTCCTGTTTACTCCCACCTCTGGAACCAAACTCCCTCACTTTCTTCAATCCTACTCCTCCCTCCAGGTCATTAAAACAGCTATTCACCACCATCTCTTATCTTCCCCCATCCTAAACCTTGATCTTTTCTACCCCCATTAATTCACCACAGATCCACTTTTTTGAAATACCAACTTCTTTCCTGGAAGTCCTAGCAGTGTCCATGTGTTTTATACCTCTCCCAGCCCCCCCCCCCCCCCCCCACTTCCCATGCCTACTCCCCCCAAGACCTCTCCCTCCCACAGATCTCCAGATGTCCCTGTTCTCTGCTGTTGTACTTGCGTGCTTCCCTCTCTCTCCCCATCTTGTCTCCGGTCCCTTTATTGTATGTTTTGTATGTCCTTTTTTTGTGATTAATGTTAGCTCTTAAACGAACCTCGATCTTGCATGCAAATAATAATAATAATAATAATCTCTTATCTTCCCCCATCCAAAACCTTGATCTTTTCTACCCCCGTTAATACACCCCAAATCCACCTCTTTCAATCTCTCACTTCATTCCTGAAATTCCTAGTAGTGTCAATTTGTTTCATACCGTGTACCCCTTTCCCTCCCTCCCCCTCCCTCCCCCCAAGCCCTGTCCCTTCCACAGATCTCCCGATGTCCCTGTTCTCTATCTGTTGTGCTTGTGTGCTTCCCTCTCTCTCCCCATCTTGTCCCCCCCTCCCTTTATTGTTTTATGTGTCTGTATATGTTTTTGGTGTTTTATGTGCTAATGTGTGCATAATGTGCTCGGTCTTACATGAGCCTCGATGTTGTATACAAATTTTTTTTTTTAATAAGCATGATTGGTACCAGCCAGACTGGCATGCATAACCTTCCACAGTTTGGGACGAAAGCCCTGGGTTAATTTGGCATGTTAAAAAGAGAAGAATGGCTTCATTTTGGGTATGGCCCTAAATCTTGTCCACTCTCCAGTGTTCCAGCCTGATTAACTGGCTGGGGCATTGTGGCCCCATCTTAGGCCTCCTCATATGGCCTTGTTTCACTTATGGCACCCGAGGCTTTGGGGCTGACATGCAACATCCACCACGTACTCCCTAACTAACCATGGGGCCCTTCCTGCCCTCTTGGCACTCACACTTCATGTGCCCTTTCTTAGGCGCCCCGGCCCCAAACTCTTGCCCTCTTCGCATTTCTGGTGGCTTTCAACCTCTCAGTAGGCCCCAAGGCTCAGTGCCTTCAACAACTCTATCCTCCTACCTCTCAGCCACACTCCCAGTCCACAAAATACACATCTGCACCCACAATTATCTTCTCACGACAAGTCTCGCCATGCACAATGATGAGCAGCTTTGCAGTTCCCATTTCCAAATTCTCTAATCCCCAACATCCTGACATCACACACCAGAGGCCCTGACTCCATGCATTCCATTATAAGAAGGATATGGTTATTAATAAAATGGAAGGGGAGGGTGAGGAAATTAAGGAACATGTAACGGATTGGTACACTCTCGCTGCTGTTGTGAATCAATCAATCAAAAGACCATCACATTCTAATGACATGCATGTAGTAGCGTGTTGGGCAAAGTGAAAACAGCTTTACCTTCTTTGGATCCCACATCTGTTTAAGTCCACCATCTTTCTCCGACATAAGCAGACTCTTCTCGAATGCACTGTCACCTATTCACAGGAAGATGTGCAGCTACATCACATAGGTATGGAAAACAGGATCATTCAGTTACAACAAGGCAAATGCTAGCATTCAGATGCACTAACAGAAGGACACACTGACATGTTTGATGTGCAAAACAAGATGTCCTTTTTTCAGTACGACTTAAGATCAGCAAATGTCACATAACTTTCAGATGACATCACAACTGCACACTACAACCCACCCATGCAACTCATCCAAACTTCATCATCCTCTCATCTCACCCTCACTCATGATCCTCACAGCTCTCTCGCCCATTCACGCTCCCCATGCGCGTTGCCCAGATGTTAACAATCTCCTCTCACCAAAGCGATACTCTTGTTGGGATGACATCATGACAAGCCCCGCAAACGGGTCTGTCGATGCCGGTGCTGCCGCTGCTGTTGCGCTCGTGTGCAGTGCAGAATCGGAGTTTGTTCTAGCAAGGAGGGACAAGGTGTTTCTACATCGTCATCATTGCTGGACTAGAAACAACTTTGATATAACCACCTTTAGAGGCTATTTTTCCCTGCAGAGCAGAGGTTGGCCTTTTTCGGGTACTGTGGTCCCCTTTTTTGAAGCAATGTTTTATGGCTGGATGCCCTTCCTGCCACCAACCCTGTTAGTTGCCTCTTGTGACACAGAGAATTACCAGTGAACTGGTACTCAATTTGCCGACCTCGGAACGATGACAGGCTGAGTCAACCCTCCTGGCGTTAATTCAGCGATCGACCGGGATTCAAACCCAGGACACCAGCATCCCGAGCAGGCACCCTAACCACTAAGCCAACACCAGGCCTAACTTTGATATAACGCATAAACACACGACATTTGTAACTTACAGAAGTGCCAAGCGATTTCCTATTTTTGGCCTAAAAGATCACTCCTTATTGAACATCCATGGGTCAAGTTTATGGGAGCCAACAATGTAAGGTTAAAAACCAATCACTACTTATTGAACATATACTGGTCAAGTTTATGGGAGCCAAGAATATAAGGTTAAAAACCAATCATTACTTATTGAACATCCATGGGTCAAGTTTATGGGAGCCAAGAATATAAGGTTAAAAACCAATCACTCCTTATTGAACATCCATGGGTCAAGTTTATGGGAGCCAACAATGTAAGGTTACCAACCAATCACTACTTATTGAACATCTACGGGTCAGGTTTACGGGAGCCAACAATATAAGGTTAAAAACCAATCACTACTTATTGAACATCCACGGGTCAGGTTTATGGGAGCCAAGAATATAAGGTTAAAAACCAATCCCTACTTATTGAACATCTACGGGTCAAGTTTATGGGAGCCAAGAATATAAGGTTAAAAACCAATCACTACTTATTGAACATCTATGGGTCAGGTTTATGGGAGCCAAGAATATAAGGTTAAAAACCAATCCCTACTTATTGAACATCTACGGGTCAAGTTTATGGGAGCCAAGAATATAAGGTTAAAAACCAATCACTACTTATTGAACATCTACGGGTCAAGTTTATGGGAGCCAACAATATAAGGTTAAAAACCAATCCCTACTTATTGAACATCTACGGGTCAAGTTTATGGGAGCCAAGAATATAAGGTTAAAAACCAATCACTACTTATTGAACATCTACGGGTCAAGTTTATGGGAGCCAACAATGTAAGGTTAAAAACCAATCACTACTTATTGAACATCTATGGGTCAAGTTTATGGGAGCCAACAATATAAGGTTAAACACCAATCACTACTTATTGAACATCCATGGGTCAGGTTTATGGGAGCCAAAAATATCAGGTTAAAAACCAATCACTACTTATTGAACATCTATGGGTCAAGTTTATGGGAGCCAACAATATAAGGTGAAAAACCAATCACTACTTATTGAACATCCATGGGTCAAGTTTATGGGAGCCAACAATGTAAGGTTAAAAACCAATCACTACTTATTGAATATATACTGGTCAAGTTTATGGGAGCCAAGAATATAAGGTTAAAAACCAATCATTACTTATTGAACATCCATGGGTCAAGTTTATGGGAGCCAAGAATATAAGGTTAAAAACCAATCACTCCTTATTGAACATCCATGGGTCAAGTTTATGGGAGCCAACAATGTAAGGTTACCAACCAATCACTACTTATTGAACATCTACGGGTCAGGTTTACGGGAGCCAACAATATAAGGTTAAAAACCAATCACTACTTATTGAACATCCACGGGTCAGGTTTATGGGAGCCAACAATATAAGGTTAAAAACCAATCCCTACTTATTGAACATCTACGGGTCAAGTTTATGGGAGCCAAGAATATAAGGTTAAAAACCAATCACTACTTATTGAACATCCACGGGTCAGGTTTATGGGAGCCAACAATATAAGGTTAAAAACCAATCCCTACTTATTGAACATCTATGGGTCAAGTTTATGGGAGCCAAGAATATAAGGTTAAAAACCAATCACTACTTATTGAACATCTACGGGTCAAGTTTATGGGAGCCAACAATGTAAGGTTAAAAACCAATCACTACTTATTGAACATCTATGGGTCAAGTTTATGGGAGCCAAAAATATCAGGTTAAAAACCAATCACTACTTATTGAACATCTATGGGTCAAGTTTATGGGAGCCAAAAATATAAGGTGAAAAACCAATCACTACTTATTGAACATCTCCGGGTCAGGTTTATGGGAGCCAACAATGTAAGGTTAAAAACCAATCACTACTTATTGAACATCCACGGGTCAGGTTTATGGGAGCCAATAATATAAGGTTAAAAACCAATCACTACTTATTGAACATCTATGGGTCAAGTTTATGGGAGCCAAGAATATCAGGTTAAAAACCAATCACTACTTATTGAACATCTACGGGTCAAGTTTATGGGAGCCAACAATGTAAGGTTAAAAACCAATCACAACTTATTGAACATCTATGGGTCAAGTTTATGGGAGCCAACAATGTAAGGTTAAAAACCAATCACTACTTATTGAACATCTACGGGTCAAGTTTATGGGAGCCAAAAATATAAGGTTAAAAACCAATCACTACTTATTGAACATCTATGGGTCAGGTTTATGGGAGCCAACAATATAAGGTTAAAAACCAATCACTAGTTATTGAATATCCATGGGTCAGGTTTATGGGAGCCAACAATATAAGGTGAAAAACCAATCACTACTTATTGAACATCTACGGGTCAGGTTTATGGGAGCCAACAATGTAAGTTTAAAATCCAATCACTACTTATTGAACATCTACGGGTCAAGTTTATGGGAGCCAACAATATAAGGTGAAAAACCAATCACTACTTATTGAACATGTACGGGTCAGGTTTATGGGAGCCAACAATATAAGGTTAAAAACCAATCACTACTTATTGAACATCCATGGGTCAAGTTTATGGGAGCCAACAATATAAGGTGAAAAACCAATCACTACTTATTGAACATCCATGGGTCAAGTTTATGGGAGCCAAAAATATCAGGTTAAAAACCAATCACTACTTATTGAACATCTACGGGTCAAGTTTATGGGAGCCAAAAATATAAGGTGAAAAACGAATCACTCCTTATTGTACTCAGTGGAAACTCTGGCAAATCCAACAATGAATCAATGTCTAAACAAGCACAAAATGAATGGAAATTGCTCCGCTAAACGTTTTGGCAAAATGCATTTTCGTGAGTATTGATGTGGAAGAAATCTTGTTAAATTTTTAAAAGCATGCAGCAAGTTGGCTAGAACCTCTGTGTTTGTGATGGCTAAGGCCCCTCAAATGGGGCAATCTATATTCTGGGAATTTTTACATTGGATGGACGAGGTGTCCAAAGGTTAAAAGGATGTTCCAGAAGCAGGCAGTTGTTTTTTATGACCTATAGCAGAAAGACATCCATTCAGACAGTGGAGATAATCAGAATAAGGGATAAAAATAATTACCAATTCCAGCAAAGAACTTGCAGTCTGCCTTGGCAGCAGGAGGGGATAAAAGCATGAGAATACCAGGCAGGCTGAATAGTTTACGTTTGGTATCCCACTGATTGGCCGGATATGGATTCTGACCTGAACTAAAATCTAATCGGCTTGTTCTTGTCACATAACCAACTCGTCCACCAAGTTTACTCATAACTCATCCATAACTTTTTAAATATCATGTTATATATCACTTTTCGCCCGATCTCTTAATGGTGAAGAATCACTTGAAAATTAAATAATTATCTTATCCGAATCCATATTCAGATCTTCACCAAAATCGAATTGATTCGTCCTCGTCACAAACCCAACCTCTCCACCAAGTTTAATCTAAATCGTCCATAACTTTTTGAGATATCGTGCTAAGTATCGGTTTTAGCCCAATCACTCAATGGTGAAGAATCACTTGGGAATTAAATAATTCTCGTATCCGAATCCATATTCAGATCTTCACCAAAATCGAATTGATTCGTCCTTGTCACACACATAACCTGTCCACCAAGTTTAGTCCAAATCCGTCCACAACCTTTTGAGATATCCTGCAATGTATCGTAATATCCATCGAAGGTAAAAATGGTTAACGTTATCCACTGTACAGTCACGTGAAAAAGTAAGTACACCCCATGTAAAGTTTTGACTTTTTCAACATATTTCATCATACAGCTATTTGATCTTCATTTCAACAATATTGATAGATAAAGGTGATATAATATAACAAATATCATGAAACATTTACATTTTGTAGTCCATTGTATAATTTAAATAAACATAAATGCAAATTTCGCATGTCGCAAAAGTAAGTACACCCCTACATTTATCACTACTTCAAATACCTAAAATTAGAATCAGGTGCACCAGCTCAGGTGCAAATGATTAGAACATCGTTAGAGAGGATCTTGGAGGAACCTATCTTATTTAAACCTCAGACATTTAGTTTGGTTTGCTCTTTGTTGTTGAAGTGTGCGGCGTCACCATGCCTAGATCAAAAGAGCTATCTGAGGCCTTCAGAAAGAAGGTTATAGAGGCATACGAGTCTGGGAAGGGATTTTAAAAGATCTCCAAACAATTTGAAATCAATCATTCGACTGTCCGGAAGATCATCTACAAGTGGAGAAGATTCCAAACAACTGCCAACTTGTTCAGGCCAGGCCGCCCCAGGAAGTTCAGCCCGAGAGCAGACCACAAGATGCTGAAATAAGTCTCTAAGAACCCCCAGAATGTCATCACGGGACCAACAGGTAGCTCTTGCCACTGTTGATGTCAAATTGCACGAATCTACCATTAGAAAGACGCTGCACAATTTGATCTAGATGGGAGGTGTGCCAGGAGGAAACCTTTGCTGTCCAGAAAGAACATCAGGGCAAGACTAAAGTTTGCCAATGAACACCTAGGCAAAGACCAGCACTTCTGGAACAATGTGCTCTGGACAGATGAGTCAAAGGTAGAGCTATTTGGCCACAGTACCAGAAAACATGTTTGGTGAAAACCAAAGACAGCATTTGACCACAAGAACCTGATACCAACTGTAAAGCATGGTGGTGGAAACATTATGGTTTGGGGCAGCTTTGCTGCATCAGGGCCTAGGGCAGCTCACCATCATATAATCCACTATGAATTCTTCATTGTACCAGAGGGTGCTTGAGGATAATGTGAGGCCATCTGTCAGAAAGTTGAAGCTCAACCGAAGGTGGACCTTGCAACATGACAATGACCCTAAACATACCAGTAAATCCACTAAGGAATGGCTGAAAAGAAAGAAATGGAGGGTTCTGGAATGGCCAAGTCAAAGCCGGGAATCTAAATCCCATCGAGATGGTGTGAGGGGATTTAAAACGAGCTGTGCATGCAAGAAACCCCTCAAACATCGCACAGCTGAAAGAATTCTGCATGGAGGAGTGGGCAAAAATTTCTCCCAGTCGATGTCAGACTGGTAGACAGTTATAAGAAATGCCTACTTTAGCTTGTTTCTGCCAAAGGGGGCAATACCACCTATTAGAGCCAAGGGTGTACTTACTTTTTCCACATGCGAAATTTGCATTTATGTTTATTTAAATTATACAATGGACTACAAAATGTAAATGTTTCATGATATTTGTTATATTATATCACCTTTATCTATCAATATTGTTGAAATGAAGATCAAATGTAAGATGTAATGTAAGATAAAATGTAAGAAGATCAAATCTAACCCTTACAATGTCTCTCCGAAAGGACCGACTGGACAACCCTCCCATCTACTTTCTCAACAATCCTCTCCAAGAAGTTCTGTCGCTCAAGCTTTTGGGTCTCACTATCTGCCATGATCTTTCTTGGGAAAACCACATTTCCAAGCTGGCCTCCAAAGCCAGTCGCCGACTGGGCATCCTCCGTCGTGCGAAGTCCTTCCTTGGCACACCTGAGCTCTTCACCACATACAAGGCTTTCATCCGCAGCTCAATGGAATACTGTTCCCCCCTCTGGGCTGGTGCTCCTGCCTCACACCTTGCTCGGCTTCACGCTGTTGAGGCCAAAGCTTTCAGAATCATTGGAATCTCCTGCGATGTAGTCAACGCCGAGGGCCTTTCACTCACTCACCGCAGGCAGGTTGGTGGTCTTTCTGTCTTCTACCGACTCCTCTCCGGCCTTGCTCCCCCAGCTCTCTCTGTGCTCTGTCCCCCCAATATTCCTTCAGGTCGCACAAGATCTGCCTGCAACCCTCTTATGGTTAAACTGCCAAAGTCTAGGCTCTCTGCTCACCTTCACTCTTTCATTCCCCTTTTCTCCCGCCTCTGGAACAAACTCCCCCACTCCCTTCAATCCCACTCCTCCCTCCAGGTCTTTAAAACAGCTGTTCACCACCATCTCTTATCTTCCCCCATCGAAAACCTTGATCTTTTCTACCCCCGGTAATTCACCCCAGAGTCCTTGCAGTGTTCATATGTTTTATTCCTCTCCCACCTCCCCCCAAGTCCTCCCGATGTCCCTGCTCTCAAATGTTGTGTTTGTGTCCTTCCCCCTCTTCCCCCTCTCTTTTGTGTCCTTCCCCCTCTCTCCCCATCTTGTCTGCCGCTCCCCTTGTTTTTTTGTGTTTTGTGTGTCGGTTTGTCTTTTTGTGTGATTAATGTTAGCTGTTTCACGAGCCTCGATCTTGTATACAAAAAAAATAAATAAATAAATAAATAGCTGTATGTTGAAATATGTTGAAAAAGTCAAAACTTTACATGGGGTGTACTTACTTTTTCACATGACTGTGGGATCACAAAGTGCTCACGTTTCGGGTTTCCGAAACGTGAGCACTTTGTGATATTTTACTGGTGTTTAACTTTAACCATTTTATTCTCAGGTTTTTCGAATAAGGGATAGTTTGTTTGTTTTAATTGATTAATTGAAGACTATCGGGAGAGCTTGAACATAAATTACATGCTGGACAACGATGTTCGGAGTGAAAAGTGTACTTTTACATTGATTATGACATTAGTGGACAAAATCAACTTAGTACAAGGGATTCTAAACCTGGGACCGTTCACTCACACTGGGCAATCTCAGTTGGGAACACAAAATCGGCCAAGGCAATGGTTCAATCAACAATGAATTGATTAAAAGCACAAACGAGAGCAATCGGTGGTGGCACATGTTTGCATGACTGAAGAAGAAAAAAAACTGTAATTATCTTCACCACCTTTTTGAACGCAATAAAGAGTGAATCAAACAATCTGACCACTTAATCACATCACTGCATTCCAAATTGCAATGTGCTTCAAGGTATCCTTTACCAGGAATAACTTACCTCCGCCAGTTGGTGTCAGGAGGTGGTGAGAGGTACACGGAGCCATAAGGTGAACTGTCCAGGTGATCTATACATTAAGGAAAGTGTATATTTACAGAACAAACCCACAGAACTGTGAAACAAAAAGTGCATTCAGAGCAATCGATTTACATGACAGTCAGGAAAAACAATTTGGCCATAAAATGAGGAAGATACTGAAACATAGGGGCAAAACCCCTGGCGCTCACCTGGTAGAATGTGTAGTTTCAGAGAAGAAAGCAAACACCGATTTTGGGGGACAACCCCCTCCCCCCACACCCCCGTAGACCTCCATAGGGGCAGATTTTTTTTAATGCCGTGAACCAACTTCGGTACATCATGCGTGATGAAGGTTGTGGTAAAGTTTTATTAAAACAATGTGTGTAGTTTCAGAGGAAAAAGCAAATTCCTATGTTAGGGGGTCAAACCTCGATCCAATTTGACCCCCGGTAAACCCCCTTAAACCCCTATTATACTTTAATGCCGTGAACAAACGTTAGTCACAAAATATAACATATAAATGTTAGTCACAACATATAAATATAATTTGTGCCAAGTTTGGTCACAATCCCATCAGCGGTTTCGGAGAAGAAGTTTCAAGTGTTTACGGACTGATGGACGGACGGATGGACTGACGGACGGACTGACGGACTTGGTGAGCTAAAAACAAGGTAGGCTCACTTATCTGGCGCTTGAAAACTTATAAGATCCAACACTCCGGTTAAAACTTTGGATTCAGTTATAAACAATTTTCAATAAGTTATTCTTACTCTACCAGAACACAGCCTAGCAGAGGGAATATAATTAAATTATTTTCAAGCATTTTTGGGCCTCATGGAGGAGTTGGTGTGTTCAAACATTGATATTAAATCTGGCACCAGAACATATTCCCAGTAGACCGTGAAGGGACTGTATCCTGGGAAGTGATATTTGAATATTTTTTATGAAGCGAATATTTGATATGAAGCGAATGTCATTTCCCCCCCCCCCCCCCCCTTCCCACGCCTCCTCCCCCCAAGCCCTCTCCCTCCCACACATCTCCCTGCTCTTAAATGTTGTGTGCTCTCAAGTGTTTGCGTGCTTCCCATTCTCTTGTCTTCCGCTCCCTCTTTTTATATATTTTGTTTGTCTGGTTGATTTGTTTGTGAAGTAAATGTCAGCTCTTTCACGAGCCTCGATTCAGTATACAAAAAAAAAAAAAAAAAAAAAAAAAAAAGTGACCCCCAAGTTCATTGGCATGGCACAACCTAATAATTCATTTATTTTGTATAGCGCTTTTCCAGAAGCCCAAAGGCGCTTTGACAGAGTGGAAAACATAATGCATAACAATACATGAAAACAACAATTGCAAAAAGACAAGAATCAAGAAAACAAACAGCAGCGATATACGGCATATATATAAGACAAGAATCAAAAAGACAAGACAAGAATCAATAGGGAAATATTTAAAGCAAAAGGAGGGAGAAGGAGAAGAGATAGTCAGGGGTTAAATGCTGTGGGTTGAATGTTGAATGCAGCGTTGAACAGGTGGGTCTTTAGTGATGTTTTGAATGTGGTGAGTGAGGAGGAGTCTCTGATGGTGTGAGGTAGTGAGTTCCAGAGGGTGGGAGCAGCGATGGAGAAGGCCCTGTCCCCCCAGGATCTGAATTTGGTCCGGATGGAGGGGGTCAGGAGGTTGGTACCAGCAGAGCGGAGGTTGCGGGTGGGAGTGTGTCTGGAGAGGAGGTCAGCCAGGTAGGATGGGGCCAGGTTATGGAGGGCTTTGTATGTCAAGAGGAGGATTTTGTACTGGATTCTCTGGGGGATGGGGAGCCAGTGAAGCTTGTAAAGGACGGGGGTGATGTGGTCACGGGTCCGGGAATGAGTGAGTAGACGGGCAGCGGAGTTCTGAATGTATTGGAGTTTATTGGTGATTTTTGAGGGTGAACCATAGAGGAGGCTATTGCAGTAGTCCAGACGGGAGGTGATGAAGGCGTGGATGAGGGTTTCTGCAGCCGTGGAGGAGAGGGATGAGCGGAGACGGGCAATGTTTTTCAGGTGAAAGAAGGCTGACTTTGTGATCTGTTTAGTGTATTTGTCGAAGGAAAGGGTTTGGTCAAAGATGACGCCAAGATTCCGGATGTGAGGGGAGGTGGATACTGGGATACCGTCGATGTTGAGGGCAAAGTTATGGGTGGATTTTGTGAGCGTTTTTGGGCCAATGATGATTATTTCAGATTTATCACAGTTAAGCTTGAGGAAGTTGATTTGAAGCCAGGATTTTATTTCAGTGATGCAGTTTGTCAGGATAGAGTGGGTGTCGGTGGAGACGGACTTGGTGGAGATGAAAAGCTGGATGTCATCGGCGAAGCAGTGGAATTGGAGACCATGACGGCGGATTAAGTGACCGAGCGGGGACAGGTAAAGGATGAAGAGGAGGGGGCCAAGAACTGAACCTTGGGGGACACCTTGGGGGAGGGGAGCAGTGGGGGATTTGCAGTTATTGATGGAGATGAACTGGCATCTGTCAGAGAGGTATGATTTAATCCAAGAGAGGGCAGTGCCGGTGACGTTAAAGGTGGATTCAAGTCGGGTGAGGAGGATAGTGTGATCGATGGTGTCAAAGGCAGCGCTGAGGTCGAGGAGGACGAGAATGTTGAGGTTGCCAGCGTCAGAGGAGAGGAGAAGGTCGTTGGTGATTTTGAGGAGAGCAGTTTCAGTACTGTGGTTGGAGCGGAATCCGGATTGGAATGTTTCATACAAGTTATTGGCAGAGAGATGATGTTTGAGTTGAGTGGCTACAGCGCGTTCCAAAACTTTTGACAGAAAGGGTAGGTTGGAGATGGGTCTGAAGTTGTTTAGGGTGTCAGGGTTTAGACCAGGTTTTTTTAGAATGGGGGTAACAGCAGCAATTTTGAGGGAAGGTGGGACGATGCCTGTAGACAGGGAGGAGTTTATTGTTGCAATGATAAGTGGAGAGAGAGCAGGGAGGGAGGCTTTGACAAAGCTGGAGGGGATGGGGTCAAGAGTGCAGGTGGCAGTTTTCATTCCTATGAGGAGTTCAGAGAGGTCAGTAGGAGAGATTGGGGAGAACCGAGACAGGGGATGGCAGGACAAGGGGGGGCAGGTGGTTGGAGGGGGAGCGGGTGCGGCGGTGGTCAAGCTGTTGTAGATGTTGTCAATTTTGCGTTGGAAGAAAGAGAGGAAGGAGATGCAGTTGTCTACTGTGAATGACTGGGTGGTGGTGTTCAGGGGGCGGAGGAGTTTGTTTATTGTCGAGAAGAGTGCTTTTGGGTTTCCGGAGCCAGAGTGGATAATTTGAGAGTAGTAGGCAGAGCGGGCGCGGGAGAGGGCATCTTTGTAGTGTTGTATGTGGTCCTTGTAGGCTTGGGAGTGAACTGTGAGACCCGTTTTATTGCGGAGTCTTTCAAGTTGGCGAGCACGAGTTTTCATCAGGTGGAGTTCAGGGGTAAACCAGGGAGCAGAATGGGTGAAAGAAACTGTTTTGGTTTTTACAGGCGCAAGCTGGTCAAGGCAGGAGGAGAGAGTGTGGTTGTAGTAGTCAGTGAGGTCGGAAGGGGTGTGGAGGTCAATGAAGGGAGAAGTGGACATTTTTTCAGAGAGGGTGGATGAGAATGAGGTAGGTGAAAGAGCGTTTAGCTTACGGAAGTTGATTGTGCGATAATGCCTTGGTGTTGGGGCGGGGATGTTGATGGTCAGAGTGATGGCTAAGTGGTCAGAGAGGGTGAGGTCGGAGCCATAGAGATGGTGCAAATTTAATCCAGTGGAGCAGACAAGGTCCAAAATGTGACCACGGATATGGGTAGGAAAGTCGACATGTTGAGTGAGGTTAAAGCAGGTGAGTAAATCAGTGAAGTCAGTGGTTATTGTGGAGTCAGTGGAGTCCATGTGGATATTGAAATCACCAAGGAGGAGGATTGAGGGGGAGAGGGAACATAGCTGGGTCAGAAAGTAGGAGAAGTCAGACAGGAATGATGGGTGTGGTTTGGGAGGGCGGTAGACGACAGCCATGACTGACTGCGTGTGACCAGAGAGTTTTAAAGCCAGGTGTTCAAATGATGGAGCAGATGAGATGGAGATGAGGTTGGTCTTGATGTCTTGACGGTGGATAACGGCAATTCCACCACCTCGGCCCTCCGAGCGTGGTTTATTGACGTAGGAATATCCATTGGGTGTGGTGAGGTTGAGTGTGTAGTAGTCCAGAGGTTGTTGCCAGGTTTCGGTGAGACAGAGAAAGTCCAGTTTGTTATCCAGGATGTATTCGTTCAGGATGAGGCATTTATTGTTGAGGGACCGGGTGTTGAACAGGGTGAGCTTGATGTTGTTTTGAACAGCAGGGATGAATTCAGGTGATTTAGCCAGGGTTCGTAGGCAAGAGGTGCGATCGTGTGGGTTGCTGTGACCAGGTGCGCTGGGACGAAGAGTGAGAGTGCGCTGAGCCGACCAGAGGACGGGGATGGAGTGACCTGATTGCAAATAAACAAACTTGCGACCGGAGCCACGGTGAATGTACCTGGGTCGTCGGAGGAGTCCATTTGATTTGATGGCAGAGATGCATGATGGGGTGGAGCGGGTATTGAGCAGAAGAAGCCTTGCGGCGGAGTACTTCAGAGCCATGCCAGGCAGGAGCGAAGGGACGAGTACGAGGCCAAGGTCGAGGAGGCAAAGCGGCAAACGCAGCGGCAAACGCAGCGGCAAACGCAGCGGCAAACGACTGCAGCCGCTAATCAAGACCACAGCGGCAAACAAGGCCACAAGGCCACCAAGACCACAAGGCCACCGGCAAACAAGGCCACGGCCACAAACAACGGGAGCGGGCCTTTCGATTCCGTATTCCGTACCATCAAAAGCAGATTCCGTTATCCAGCCGGAGAACACGCGGCACGTGCGGGTGTGAAAAGGCAGGACAGGTGTGAGATGTCAGGTCAGAAAAGTAGAAGCAGACCCTGTACATCCATCCAGTCGGAGAAGCGGCGAATATGCAACGCCAGCGTCCTCTCGCAACCGAACCCGGAAGTGATCCGGAAGGTAGGGTCAGAGGTCAGATGTTGTCAATTTTGCGTTGGAAGAAAGAGAGGAAGGAGATGCAGTTGTCTACTGTGAATGACTGGGTGGTGGTGTTCAGGGGGCGGAGGAGTTTGTTTATTGTCGAGAAGAGTGCTTTTGGGTTTCCGGAGCCAGAGTGGATAATTTGAGAGTAGTAGGCAGAGCGGGCGCGGGAGAGGGCATCTTTGTAGTGTTGTATGTGGTCCTAATGTAATGTCTGTAACCTAGTCTCTGTAATGCTTAGCCGTAGTGGGGCATTGGGGAAGGATCAATAAGTTTTTGAATGTATGGTCAGAGATTTTAGCAGCAGTGATTTATTAGCTCACCGAAGGAATTTTAGGGGAGGTTATGCGATGGTGCGTTGTCCGTCAGTCCATCCGTCCGTCTGTCAGTCCGTAAACGCTTGCAACTTCTTCTCCGAAACCGTTGATGGGATTGCGACCAAATTTGGCACAAAGTATATTTGTTGTGTTGTGACTAAAGTTTGTTCACGGCATAAAAAAAAATCGGGGTCTAAGGGGGTTTACTGGGGGTCAAAGTGGATCCAGGTTTGACCCCCCAAAATAGGAATTTGCTTTCTTCTCAGAAACTACACATGCAATTCCGATGAAACTTGACCACAACCTTCATTACCCGTGATGTACCAACGTTTGTTCACAACATTTAAAAAATCTGCCCTTTTGGGGATCTACGGGGGGGGGGGGGGTTGCCCCCCAAAATAGTTTTTTTTTTGTTTGTTTATTTAAAGTCTTATGATTATGTTAGTATGATTCTACGTGCTGCCCTGTCTTCTAGCAACCATTGAAATTGGTTTAAAATACCTTTAGTCATGCAGTATACTGTTTATTCTCCCAGGTGAGTGCCAGAGGTATTGCCCCATGTTTTTTGCATACCTTGGAGTCCCAAGTCGAAGTATATGTTCTCATGCAATCGTGAAAGCATTTGCATGGAAGTACGAGCGTCCATTGTAATCAATGACACAGGAAGTTAATAAAGTATCCCAAAGTTGTGACGTTCAAGCCCCATGTAAGGCTGCACTGCAACCAAGTCAAGCCATACTCTCATACATTTTTACCAGAAAAGTGAGGTGCACACAAGTTTATCAGCGGAAATGGTGAGAGACAACAGGAAGAATGTTATACAACTGGATACACCCTCCAAAAGCACTAGTTCCTAATTATAGGAGGATATATAATTATATAAATGGGGTGGGGGTGGGGGCAGAGTCACTCACTCCCATATTAGGAAATATCAATTAATTAGGAAGCATCCTATGTTATTTTTGGACTTTGATCCAGTAATAAACAAAATAGTCCATAAAATAACTAAATGACTCAATCCTAGATATGGAATAAATACACTGAATGAATATGAATGAATGATCGTTTTAAGGCCATTTTCCCCGCTAGAGCGGGGGTTAGCCTTGCGGGCCCCATGACAATCATGGTTCCCTGTTTGAGGCAATGTTTTTATGGCCGGATGCCCTTCCTGACACCAACCCTTAGTCACCTCTTGCGATGCGCAGGGATACGGTGTACCTATTCTAAACTGGGGTACACACCGGGATCATTCATCCCAGCAAGCTGGTACTCAATTTGCCGACCTCAGAAGGATGACAGGCTGAGTCAACCCCCCTGGTGTTAATTTAGCGATCGACCGGGATTCGAACCCAGGATCCTAGGATCCCAAGCCGGCACTCTAACCGCTAAGCCAACACCAGGCTTGGAATGGAATGGAATGGAATGGAATAAATGCACTACATGACCAAAAGTATGTGGACACCCAAACATCACACATCTCATTCCAAAATCATGGGCATTAATATGGAGTTGTTTCCCCCCCCCCCCCCGCCCCCACACCCCCCCCCTCCCCTTGCTGCTATAACAGCCTTCACTCTTGTGAGAAGGCTTTCCACTAGATGATGGAATATTGCTGCAGGGATTTGCTTCCATTCAGCCACAAGGGCATAATTGAGGTCAGGCACTGATGTTGGGGGATTAGGCCTGGCTCGCAGTCGGCGTTCCAATTCATCCCAAAGGTGTTCGATGGTGTTGATTTCAGGGCTGTGTGTAGGCCAGTCAAGTTCTTCCACACCGACCTCGACAAACCATTTCTGTATGGACCTCGCTTTGTGCACGGGGCCATTGTCATGCTGAAACAGGAAAGGACCTTCCCAAAACTGTTGCCACAAACTTGGAAGTGCACAATTGTCTAGAATGTCATTGTATGCTGTAGAGTTAAGATTTCCCTTCACTGGAACTAAGGGGCCGAGCCCGAACCATGGAAAACAGCCCCAGACCATTATTCCTCCTCCACCAAATTTTACATTTGGCACGATGCATTTGGGCAGGTCGTGTTCTCCTGGCATCCGCCAAACCCAGATTCGTCCGTCAGACTGTCAGATTGTGAAGCGTGATTCATCACTCCAGAGAACGCGTTTCCACTGTTCTAGAGTCCAATGGCGGCGAGCTTTACACCACTCCAGCCGACGCTTGGCATTGCGCATGGTGATCTGAGGCTTGTGTGCGGCTGCTCGGCCATGGAAACCCATTTCATGAAGCTCCTGACGAACAGTTGTTGTGCTGACATTGCTTCAAGAGGCAGTTTGGAACTCGGTAGTGAGTGTTGCAACCGAGGATAGACGATTTTTACTCGCTATGCGTTTCAGCACTCGGCGGTCCCATTCTGTGAGCTTGTCTGCCCTACCACTTTGCGGCTGAGCTTTCTTGCTCCTAGACGTTTACACTTCACAATAACAGCACTTACAGTTGACCGGGGCAGCCCGAGCAGGGCAGAAATTTGACTAACTGACTTGTTAGAAAGGTGGCATCCTATGATGGTGCCACGTTGAAAGTCACTGAGCTCTTCAGTATGGCCCATTCTGCTGCCAATGTTTGTCTATGGAGATGATGGCTGTGTGCTTGATTATATATACCTGTCAGCAATGGGTGTGGCTGAAACAGTCGAATCCACTAATTAGAAGGGGTGTCCGCATACTTTTGATCATGTAGTGTAGTTCTCATTAGTGGTGTAATGATTAGAGTGTCTGCCCATTGGAGAGTTCGCTAGTTCGAACCCCTCCCTCCCAAGTTATACCAGACTTATAAAATGGTATGTGCTACTTCCTTGCTTGAAAAGGTAGAGCACGGACAATCCCCATAGGTTGACATCCATGGGGAGGTGGAAATTCCTCTTGAGGAAATGCCCCGCTGAGTACGGTGAGAAAAGCGGCGCCATTGTTTTGACATCGCTGGTACCCAGAGTATCACGGGCAGTGACGGCACTTCCCCCCAAGCTCAGTGGCTGTGTTAAGTGTGTTTGTCTCGTCAATATGTCCATGTGTTATGTGTGTGTGTATGTGAGCTCTATTATGAGCCTTAGCCCTTGTATAAAAAAGAGAATGGATAAACAACCATAGGTTGGTAATAATAGCACAAACTTTCCTTTTATGGGAACCCATATTATTAGTGTTGCAGCTATTCTCCAGATGGGTCTTAAAAACATTTTCTGGTGCATCCCTCAGTTACAAAATGTATTGGTATCACAAGAAAGATTAGTATCTCAGCTTTCAGTCAAAATATGTTGCGTGAATGGGTAAGTGGCAGGTATAAATACGTGAGTGTTTGAAGCAGGTAACCCTCAGCTCGCTTTGGCCAATTTGGCGAACACCATTCACCATGATTTGGCTTTGGTACGAATCACAATCACAATCACAATCACAAACAAATGGCGCAGAAAACCATCACATTCAACAAAAGGTATCAGATTGGTTACACGCAAGAATGCTGTAGAATGCACAACAATCGATAGTTGTGATGGCTTGTGGTGCATATATGGCCAAGGGGGAGTGAATAAATGTTGCAATTCAACTACAAGTAATATAATCTCAAAAAGTTGTTGACACTATTTGAATGGCCATGGATTTTCTTATTTGATGATCTGGAATAATAAATATACTATTTATACATTTCTGTCAAATAGTAACGTCATATGGTGTTATGAAATATCAATCATTCTGGTTGAATTTTGTCATCAAAACAATTTTATCACTGTACATGTGAGAAATGCCATTATAAGGAACTTCAAGGAAAGGTGTGGTCTGGATGAATGATTCCGGCCCTCTCAAATCATGAAAGACCACAACAGTACTTGGTAGAGTGCATACCTCCCATAGGGCGAACAGTTTATGTTTTGTATCTCACTGATAGGCCGGATCTGCATTCGGACATGAACCAAAATCGAATCGGCTTGTTCTTGTCACCAACTCGTCCACAACTTTTTTTAAATATTATGTTATGTATCGTTTTTCGACCGATCTCTCAATGGTGAAGAATCACTTAAAAATTAAATAAATCTCATATCCGAATCTATATTCAGATCTTCACCAAAATCGAATCGATTAGTCCTTGTCACACACACAACTGGTCTACCACGTTTTGTCCAAATCCGTCCACAACTTTTTGAGATATCCTGCTATGCATTGTTTTTCGCCCGATCTCTCAATGGTGAAGAATCACTTAAAAATTAAATAAATCTCATATCCGAATCTATATTCAGATCTTCACCAAAATCGAATCGATTCGTCCTTATCACACACACAACCTGTCCAAGTTTCATCCAAATCCGTCCACAAATTTTTGAGATATCCTGCTATGTATCGTTTTTGGCCCTATCTCCCAATGGTGAAGAATCACTGAGAAAATTAAATAATTCTCATATCCGAATCCACATTCAGATCTTAACCAAAATCTATTTGTCCTTGTCAGACACACAACCTGTCCACCAAGTTTCGTCCAAATCCGTCCACAACTTTTTGAGACATCCTGCTATGTATCGTTTTTGGCCCTATCTCCCAATGGTGAAGAATCACTTTAAAACTTCTAGTAGATGGATCCGAATCCGGATCTTCACCAAAATCTAAACATTTCATACTTGTCACGTACACTACAACTCTGCCAAATTTCGTTTGAAACCGCCCACAACTTTTTGAGATATCTTGTTCACAGACAAACAGACACAAGCAAACAGACAGGGATTTTTTTTTTTTTTTTTTTTTTTTGTATATACTGAATCGAGGCTCGTGAAAGAGCTAACATTTATTTCACAAACAAATCAACCAGACAAACAAAATATATAAAAAGAGGGAGCGGAAGACAAGATGGGGAGAGAAGGGGAAGCACACAACCACAACATTTGAGAGCAGGGAGAAGTGTGGGAGGGAGAGGGCTTGGGGGCAGGAGGCGTGGGAAGGGGAGGGGGGGGGGGGGGGGGGGGAGAGGTATAAAACACAAGGGGACCGAAATTAGCGGGGGTAGAAAAGATCAAGGTTTTGGATGGGGGAGGATAAGAGATGGTGGTGAACAGCTGTTTTAAAGACCTGGAGGGTGGAGTGGGATTGAAGAGAGTGAGGGAGTTTGTTCCAGAGGCGGGAGAAAAGAGGAATGAAGGAGTGAAGGTGAGCAGAAAGTCTTGATTTTGGCAGTTTAACCATAGGAGGGTTGCAGGCAGATCTTGTGCGACCTGTAGGAATATTTGGGGGACAGAGCCCAGAGAGGGCTGGGGGGCAAGGCCAGAGAGGAGTCGGTAGAAGACGGAAAGACCACCAACCTGCCTGCGGTGAGTGAGTGAAAGGCCCTTGGAGTTAGCTTCATCGCGGGAGATTCCAATGATTCTGAACGCTTTGGTTTCAACAGCGTGAAGACGGGCTAGGTGTGAGGCAGGAGCACCAGACCAGAGGGGAGAGCAGTATTCCATAGAGCTGCGGATGAAAGCCTTGTATGTGGTGAGGAGCTCAGGTGTGCCAAGGAAGGACTTCGCACGACGGAGGATGCCCAGTCGGCGACTGGCTTTGGAGGCCAGATTTGAAATGTGGTTTTCCCAGGAAAGATCATGGCAAATAGTGAGACCCAAAAGCTTGAGTGACAGAAACTTGAACTTCACTTGAGGGTGAAAACATAATCTCCATCCACCTTCGGTGGTGCAGGTAATAAACATTTAACGGCAAAATAAGTGAAGATTCCAATGAAAAGCATCAGTATCTCCATCATTAGATAATTGAACTGCAATGCATACGAACATTAAAAAGTGGACAAAATAATGGCTAAATTGAAGGCATTGTTGAGTACATTGCACAGCGACAATGCGGACAATCTCTGGCATAGCAATGCCCATTCATGAAGGGCAATCACCGTGTCAGATAACTATGCAGATATCACAAAAAAATGACGACAAATAAACGCTAATAACAACAAATGGGGAATTAAGGAATCAATACAAAGTACACCGAGGAAATGCACTTTTCTTGGTCGAAACAAAGTTTTGATGTGCATGCAAATTAGAAAAACGAGCAACGTTGGTTCCACAACCGCAGCCTTATCCCAAGCTGGTTACCCCTTTATCCACACAACATCAGATACCCATATAACCCGCAACGTTATCAAGACCTACAGTGCTGCCCACAATGCCATTGAGTACAGCACGACACAATGCCAACCCAACCAAGGGAAATGGGAATTCTGCAGGTATCTCAGGCATGCACCTTTACCCACAATTCTAGGCAGGTAGGTATGGTGAAAACAAAGGCACACGGTTACCATTGTTGCCTCAAGTATTACAAATGACTGAGGTCGCCTATGTACTCAGCAATCCTGCCCGAATGGTGCAGGACTTCGGAAATACTTGGGAAATAAAGCAGAACATGAATGATGGAAGGTGTTGACCCAATGACGAGTGAATGGATAACGAAACAACACAGCGGAGTAATAGGTAGAGCATCCCGTGTGAGTCTGAGAGATTGGCAGTTCAAAACTGAGTCATATCAAGGAATTTTTTTTTTTTTAAATGGTACATACTGCTTCCTTGCTTGACATTCAGCATTTGAAAAGGATTTATTACGGACAAAAAAAAAACATATAATGGGCTAAATGGTCTCCTCCTGCATTGAAGTTCATTGTAAGGGAATCTCAAAAGAATGCATAAAACAAAATTTCCTTTCATAGGGCAAAACGTTTTAAATATTTTGAAGCAGGCCCAGTCCCACAAATATATATATATATATACTGTGTATATATATATATATATATATATATATATATATATATATATATATATATATATATACGGTTTTTGCCGCCCTTCCTGCCCTTACCAAGGGGAGATTAAGCCCCTTGTTCTTGTTGGGTCGGCGCAACCGAGAGACTTGAATCGCCCCTCCCAGGCAAACGCAAGGTAGGGTTTCGGGACAATCCTCGCACGTACCTAAATACCTGCGCTGCCGCAGAAGCGGGGAATCAAGCCTCGCACGAGCCACGCGTAATTTGAGTACACCGAGCGGATTGCGTACCACGTGGTCCGTGCAGTTATCTTTGGTATTGGAACCCGATGTGAGCGGTTTTATTCGTACCACGCTTAGTCAATGATGGAAAACACAAAAGCGGTAGAATCAAAGGAAGTACACAGGTTTAATTATTATTTACACTATTATGTACAAGGATCGGTAGAAAGCAGAGACACAGAGCAGCCTTATACAGTCTGAAGTTATCCCAGACATGGGCCCGATCACACTCAAAGGGGGAAGTGAAGGTAGGATGATATTCACACGCTGACTTGTTTGTCCAGCAACGGCTCTGCCCGGCGTGGCTCTCCCCGGTCACAGCACATCCCGCGATGAAGGCAAGCAGGTGGCGGGAGGGATCCTTGTAGCGCGTCTCTCAAACAAAGGGCACAGCAGGCAGGCGGGAGGGAAATGTATGCGTCTCTCGCCAGGCTTGGCGGTTTTCCACAGCGCGATTAATTACCGGCGCGTTCTCACTCGCGTAACCCAATAGAGGCTCTGCCTCAAGCTCAACCGAGCGTCCGATTTGTAAGAGCGCTTATAGCTTGGTTCATGCGCGTCTTCTCTTAGAACTCGTAACTTGCTCACAAGCGCCTCTCCCACCAGAACTTGGTTCAGCTCACCTCTCACAGAACTCCCGTGGGGGCTTCGCGCAACGGGTTATATTGCCAACCCCCTTAGCTCTCTCAAATGTTCTAACCACGCCTTGTGATGTAGTGCCGCAGCCACTCCCCTTCGAGCCCTGATTGGTGGCTCGCTCTTACAGTCGGCTTCTCCTCCGCCCTCCTTTGGTCTTGCCTCGATTTGCCAGGCCTGCCTCGTGTTAATTTGCGCCAAAAAGCCAAAGGCGGCATAAGGCGGCATAAGGCAATGAAAGGACCTAACTATCATTATTCTACTCAACGCAAGACTAACACAGGAAAAGGACTATACTTACATTTACGATGAAATAACTGAACTATCACGAGGCTACGTGTTGTAATGTGACTAACTATGATGGGGGAAAATTAACCTTTATTGTACAAACTCAAAACCGCAACAATATATATATTGTATACAAGATCGAGGTTCGTGTAAGAGCTAACGTCAATCACAAAAAAAACAAAAAACGGGCACACAAAACATACAATAAAGGGAGCGGGAGACAAAATGGAGAGAGAGAGGGAAGCACACAAGCACAACAGCAGAGAACAGGGACATCGGGAGATCTGTGGGAGGGAGAGGGCTTGGGGGGAGGAGGCATGGGAAGGCGAGGGGGGGGGGGTGGGAGAGGTATAAAACACATGGACACTGCTAGAACTTCCAGGAAAGAAAGAAGTCGGGATTTCAAAAAAAAGTGAATCTGGGATGAATTAACGGGGGTAGAGGAGATCAAGGTTTTGGATGGGGGAACACAAGAGATGGTGGTGAACAGCTGTTTTAAAGACCTGGAGGGTAAAAAATAAACCAGTAAATAAAAGTTGCTAAATAAACCAGTTCTGTACAAAGGCTCGATTGTGCGTTCTACAAGGAGTCGATTCCATAGACCAATCAGAAAAGCACGATTTCAATGAACGCATTGATTTGTCCAATAAGGCTGAAAGTAGCTGCTGCGACACATTCCAACATGATAGACGGCAAATCACAGCAACATTGATTTCATGACTACCCTGAACCATATGCTGACAACATTCACCTTTATTTTCCATCGATGGTAATTAATTACTAAATAACAATTTTATGCATAATAAAGGAAGACAAGCGTTACGCCTAGGTCCCCCGTCGGGGAAGTGATGTGAGTTGACAAAGTGGAAGATGCAGAAAACATGCTATGATATGATATTTCGCTCACAAGGTTCAGACATACATGGAGGCGGCCATCTTGGATTTTGACGTGGCGACCCAATTTTCAATAGCGTTCTTCCTTATGCCGAGATACACCCACACGCCAGATTAGAAGTTGGTACTTCGCTTATTTTTCAAGATATTCCGCTCACAAGGTTCAGACATACATGGCAGCGGACATCTTGGATTTTGACGTGGCGACACAATTTTCAATAGCGTTCTTCCTTGTGACGAGATACATCCACACACCAGATTAGAAGTTGGTACTTCGCTTATTTTTCAAGATATTTCGCTGACAAGGTTCAGGCATATATATGGTGGCGGCCATCTTGGATTTTGACGTGGCGACCCAATTTACAATAGCGTTCTTCCTTATGCCGAGATACACCCACACACCAAATTAGAAGTTGGTACTTCGCTTATTTTTCAAGATATTCATCTCACAAGGTTCAGACATACATGGCGGCGGCCATCTTGGATTTTGACGTGGCGACCCAATTTTAAACAGCGTTCTTGCTTGTGCCTAGATACACCCACATACCAGATTAGAAGTTGGTACTTCGCTTATTTTTCAAGATATTTCGCTCACAAGGTTCAGACATATATATGGTGGCGGCCATCTTGGATTTTGACGTGGCGACCCAATTTTAAACAGCCTTCTTGCTTGTGCCTAGATACTCCCACATACCAGATTAGAAGTTGGTACTTCGCTTATTTTTCAAGATATTTCGCTCACAAGGTTCAGACATATATATGGTGGCGGCCATCTTGGATTTTGACGTGGCGACCCAATTTTAAACAGCCTTCTTGCTTGTGCCTAGATACACCCACATACCAGATTAGAAGTTGGTACTTCGCTTATTTTTCGAGATATTTCGCTCACAAGGTTCAGACATATATATGGTGGTGGCCATCTTGGATATTGACGTGGCGACCCAATTTTAAACAGCGTTCTTCCTTGTGCCGAGATACATCCACATACCAGATTAGAAGTTGGTACTTCGCTTATTTTTCAAGATATTTCGCTCACAAGGTTCAGACATATATATGGTGGCGGCCATCTTGGATTTTGACGTGGCGACCCAATTTTAAATAGCGTTCTTCCTTATGCCGAGATACACCCACACACCAAATTAGAAGTTGGTACTTCGCTTATTTTTCAAGATATTCATCTCAGACATACATGGCGGCGGCCATCTTGGATTTTGACGTAGCGACCCAATTTTAAACAGCGTTCTTCCTTGTGCCTAGATACACCCACACACCAGATTAGAAGTTGGTACTTCGCTTATTTTTCGAGATATTTCGCTCACAAGGTTCAAGCATATATATGGTGGCGGCCATCTTGGATTTTGACGTGGCGACCCAATTTTCAATAGCGTTCTTCCTTATGCCGAGATACACCCACACACCAAATTAGAAGTTGGTACTTCACTTATTTTTCAAGATATTCATCTCACAAGGTTCAGACATACATGGCGGCGGCCATCTTGGATTTTGACGTGGCGACCCAATTTTCAACAGCGTTCTTGCTTGTGCCTAGATACACCCACACATCAGATTAGAAGTTGGTACTTCACTTATTTTTCAAGATATTCAGCTCACAAGGTTCAGACATACATGGCATCAGACATACATGGCGGCGGCCATCTTGGATTTTGACGTGGGTTGCACCCGCACACCAAATTCGAATGCGGTCCTTCGCTTACGCACGCACGCCCGCACACACGCACGCCCGCACGCACGGAGGGGAAAACCATAGTCCCCCTTTCGCTCCACTGTGCGACAGGGGACCAATATCATCCTTACAAATAATAAAGAAGGAATATTGCACGTTTTTCATAAAGAATGTTGTTGGCCGCCAAATCCAGATGCTGACTGGGCAATGGGCATCCTCGGTCGTACAAAGTACCACCACTACCTTCCTCAACTACAAGAAACAGCAACCCACTTCACACTTTTATTAACCACCACGCTCAACCACTCCCGCTCAATCCCTACTGCTTAACCACCATCCCACAGATTCAAGACCTTCAACACGCAACCACTGCAAGCACCCACGACCCTGCCTCTTTACCTTCAAAACTGTCCGCAACAGCCACACAGTATGAGGGAGGCACTGGAATTGATGCACCTTGTACTACCATCTTCAAACCCCGTTAACGGAAGGTGCAAAGGCGCGCTAACTCATCCAAAATACAAATACATTCATCCATCTGCAGCAAAATACATGTTAAGTGAGGAACCCTGAGCCGTGGCCGGGTTCGGATGCAACCGAGGACAATGCAAATGCAGCAAATTCACGGCGAGAATGACGTCAGCAAGAGGCCTGCTTGGGCCAAAGAGCATGCTGCGACAGGGCCAAACGGGGCGGCACATGAACCTTGCCCCCGGCTGCCTTGCCTGGAAGAGGCGAGGCATGAACCCTGACCCCTGCCTAGCCCCTCCCCTCTGCAGACAGATGAAAAGCGGTCCTCAATCAGCGATTAGTCAGTCTATGGTTGGGAGTCTACAAGTCTATGGTTTGGTACTGCATTTCACAAGTACAAGTCTGGCCAGGTCTATGAGTCAGTCTGGGACAAGTCTACGAGTCAGTCTGGGACAAGTCTACGAGTCAGTCTGGGACAAGTCTACGAGTCAGTCTGGGACAAGTCTACGAGTCAGTCTGGGACAAGTCTACAAGTCAGTCTGGGACAAGTCTACGAGTCAGTCTGGGTCAAGTCTGGAGTCTGGGTCTTATCCACGGTTCACAAGTCTGGCGTAGAGCGAAGTTCTGGTCGGGAGGTGGACGAGCTGACAGGGGTGCTGGATCCGACTGAGAGCCAGGAGCAGCGGACCAGCAATTATCCAGTGCATAAATAAAATAGCTCAACTAGTTATTTTTTTCCATTTACCCACTCCATAGCACGGGCAAGCAAAGGACATGAAGGTCTTTGCGCTGTGAGGTAGAGGACAAACCAACCTTGATATATATATTGTTGCGAATATGGAATTTGGCCTCCATATCCGCTTGTAAATATTCCCCTATTTTCTCCAATACTCCCCAACTTTCCCCAATCCCCCATTCCCTAGTCCCATTGCATGTAAATAACAATCAGTAGAGCCGACCTTCCCCTTATTCCCCCATTAAATGTCGTGCCCAGGTCCACCGCACCACACGTAGACAACTTTCGGACATCTTCCTAGTTATTCTTAGTCTATGTCAGTTAAGGCCTCGTTTCCATTAATTATGACTCTTCGTTGCACCAGAATGTGATTATATGGCATCAGTAGTGAGTTTAGGACCTTTCCCATACCTCCTTCCATCTTCTTCCCCAACAATTACAACAACAACAGAGGAGATGGCGGCGGAGCGGGGGAGGATGCGTCCTCACACCGGCTCGATTAGCGCCATTGACCACGCGCTCCACGGGGTTACCACGAAGGAGCTCCTTGTCAGCTCCTCGTCAAGGGCGGAGCCTGGTAAACCCCCCCGCACGCACCCAATGAGAAGCAACGTGCCGATTCCATCTGGGGCGGCGCTAACGAGCCGAGGGCGTGTCACTCCCCGCCGGATATACGCGGCCCCGCGCCGGATGTGAGGGAGATGCGCCCCGAGCTGGAAAAAGAAGGACCTGCGAGCGCTGAGAGAGAAAGGCCCGCCTGTGAAAGAACGTCCCCTCCGAGCGCTGTGAAACCTCCCGCATCTCTGGACCGGACCGGGTCGATTCTAACCTTTGAGCACAGGTGCACCTGGAGCCATCGCTACCCGCCTGTCCTTTCCATCAACCCCCGTGTGAGTCAGCCGTTGTCCCGTTTGCCTGTCGTCTGTTGGGGAATAATATAAGATTGTGTCTAAGTGCTTGTCTTTCTATGTTGTACCTCTAGCCCCTGTAATCTAACCTTTTCCGTAACGAATATAATCTCCTCCGGAGGTCTTGAGAACCGTATCCCTGGTGTCGTCATTTTATAACCCAGCCGGGTGTCTTCTTTTTCTTATTGAGCCAGCGTGGCGCGGCTTCGTCAACGTCGAGTATAATCGGTAACTTGTGCAGACGTGGTCATACCAAAACCGCTCGGTAAACTAACATCTAAGCCACGTCTGTAACAATTGGTTGTCAGGAATTGGATTCGAACCTGGGACTAAATTTATTTAGCCCAAATTTTGGACACCAATTGTGTTAGTACTGTAACAATTGGTGTCGAGGAGTGAGATTCGGACCCGGGACTAAATTAGTTAGGCCCAAATTTTGGGAGGGAAAATCGAGCCGGAGCGCGTACGGCGCTCGACCAAATCGATCCGGAGCGCGGTCCCGCGGTTACTGCGCTCGACGAAATTATAACGGCGAAATTTCGAATTTGTGTTACGAAACTCGAATTTTGAAAGTCGCGCCATGGCGGATCAAGACGGCTGGGGTCCGGTAGGGGAGAGTGAAGCAGGGTCGGTCCAGGACCAAATTGAGGGACATGAGGGACATGAGGAGAGCGAAACAGCGAGGGTAGCAGGCACGCAAAATGGCGCCTCGCAAGAGCGCGCGGTAGCCGAGCCCGCTGTATCAACGGGCTTTAACATGCAGCCGATTGACATACAGGCCCTCATTGCGCAGCTACAGGCAGCTGTACAGATGAGTATGGGGAGCCAAATTGAGCGATTGGGTGAGCGGTTGGGGAACCGGATGGATGCTCAGAGTGAGCAAATGGGGGTAATGAGGGACGAAGCGAGGGGTACCAGTGAGGGGTTAGACAATAATTTTGAGGAGTTAGACAAGAAATTTGGGAAGTTAGACAATAATTTTGAGGGGTTAGACAACGGGATAAAAGAAGTGAAAAATGGGTTAATGGGGGTAGAAAATAGAATGGCTGCCCAGGAGAATCAGATAGAGGGAGTGAAAAATGGGTTAGAGGGGTTAGAAAACAGTATGGAAGGCAAATTGAGGGACATGAGGGACCAAGCAGAAAGGGAAGTTAAACAAATGGAGCAGCAGATAGAGGGGGTCAGAATGGGGGTAGAAACCAAACTGGATGCTCACAGGGAGGAAATGGAGCAGATGAGGGTGGCATCTGGGCAGGAGATGCAAGTGATGGGAGAGGAGATCAGAAGAGGAGTGAGTGAGGAGGTCGGAGGAGTGCGCGAGGAGGTGAGGCACTGTAAGGAGCGCATGGAGAAAGAGGTGAGAAAGGGGACTGTAAAATTACAAGGGGGCATAGAGGTCCTGGCGCAGGAGGTGGAACAGCTGACGGAGGGACAAAAAGGACTAACGGAGCAGGTTCAAAGGAACACTGCGGTATTAGGAGGGTTAAAAGTGACACAGAAAGAACTAAAAGACGACTTGATAGCGACGAAGCGGGAATGTCAGATGGTACGTGAGGGACTGACAACGAGGTTGGACGAGGTGGTAGAGGTAATGGAGACGAAGGACCGGCAGGTGAGGACGCACATGGAAACGGTCAAGGTAGCCTTGGAGGACGAGCTTGAGGAGACGTACCGGGGAATAAAAGAGGTGAGGCACAAATTAGAAGAAGTGGAAGAAGGGGTGAGCGAAATTAAGAAGCGACGGAGAGGGGATAAGAAAGAAATAAAAGAGGAGATAAAAGAATTGGTCCAAAGTCTGTGTTTGGATCGTGATGATGTGCTCATTAACCGGATGAGGGATTCGCAGGTGATGGAGGAGAAGCGAAGAGGAAGAGGACCCGGTGTAAGTGGTGACCAATATGGTCGTGCGTATGATGCGCCAGGGGATTTAATAAGCTTGGGGGTCGAGATGGACCCGGGTGTTCGTGAGAGGCCATTGGTGAAGTGTGCGACAGGTCTGGTGTGCGAAAAAGGAGGTGTGCGAGAAAGTCCGACTCTGGGGTGTGTGAGGAAAAAGTGCACGCCAAGGAGTAGTGAGGGTGCTGGCGAGAGTGAGTCGGTCGTAGCGCGTGTGCGAGGAAGCACATGGAAGCGTGGTGTGGTGAGTGTTACAGAGGGTGTGACGGGAGAGTGTGCGCGAGAAAGGTGTGTGACGGACAGGTGCATGAGGAAAGAGTGCGCTGTCAGAAGTAAGGAAGAGTGTCCACCTGTGGTGAGTGTTACAGAGGGTGTAACGGGAGAGTGTGCGCGAGAAAGGTGTGTGACGGACAGGTGCACGAGGAAGGAGTGCGCTGTCAAGAGTAAGGGGGAGTGCGCTGTCAAGAATGGAGGTGAGAGTAGTGAGAGTGACAAGGAGAGTGAGTTCGTTGTGACAGGTGAGCGAGGATGTACACCTGGGATGGAAGGATGTACACCTGGAATGGTAGAGCGTGAGTGGGAATGCACGCTGGAGTTGGTGGTGAGGCACGTGATTGGGTGTGCGAATGAGGGCACACCTGTGATTGTCACAGAGGAGGTGACCGCGGAGGGGGCGCGAAGCGGTGTATTGGTGAGGTGTGCGAGCAACGAATGTGTGCCAAAGTGTTCGGTGGTCAGGTGTGCGACCAAGGCTGTGAGTGGAATGGGTGTACCTGGGTGTGTAAGGAAAGGTACGAGGAGCATGGGCACGGCTGGATGTGTGAGCAAGGAACGGGCTGCGGGGTGTAAGCGTCCAGGTGAAGCATCGACGTTACACGGGTTAGAGGTTAGAGCGACTTTTAGCCGAAGCAGGCCCTCGGTGCGTGCCGGGCCTCGCTTTGAACGGCCGCGTCCAGGCTCCACTAGGCGGAGCTGGCAGCCCGATAGAAAGGGTCGTCATGGCGACCACTTTTTGGTGAGACGTGCCGGCAGGTCGAGATCGGGGCATTGGATGGCTCCGTGCCGAGATGGTGCGTGGGATCTCGGCCCGGGTAAACCTCCTTCCCTGCACCGAATGCGGGACGCACCCAGCCGCCGGCACAAAACAACCAGCATCCATTGCTTGGCTTTACGAAGCCGGGCTTTGGACAGGGATTGGCGCACCGAGAGGTATTAGTGAGTAGACTGGGTGATGAGGTTAGTGTTTTGGACCCAAAATTAGAGAAAAACAAAATTTGATGATTGGCAAGGGATTGGCAGTAGTGATTGGCAGATGATGGGCAGTGATTGACAAATTTTTAATTTGTTGAAATTCGATGTGCAAAATTGGTAGTGAGAGACCCCCGATGTGGTGGGATGGCAAATCCACCATCCTTCCCATGTGGGGGCAAAGGAGCTATAGCTTATGGGGTGTATGGCAGTGAAAACTAGCCCGGGTGGGTTAGGATATTGTGTGTAGGGATCTAGCGAAGATGACAGTAGGTAACGTTAAGGTTAGTTAGTGACTGATACCTGTAGTGGGGACGCAGGTAGATTAGTGTGGATTATAATGACGAGGGAGCGCAATAGTTAAAGGGACGACTGGGAAGCGCAAGTTTCAGAAGGGAGTAGTTAGCTGAGATGATGCTGTGTGTGTGAGGATTGAACAGGTGTGATTGCACAGGTGTGCAACTGGACAGGTGTGTGGAGCAGTGTATGAGTAGTGAGTGTTGTGGATCAGCGCGAATGCGCTTGGGGAGAGAAGGGTGCCGGTGGCACCAGGTGTGAGAGCACAGGTGTGCAAGTACAGGTGTGTGGAGAAAGTTGGAGTAAGTGGTACGGAGTGGTGTGCATGGTGCGAAGGTGTGGATGGGGGAAGAGTGGACCCCCATCACGGATACCCGGGGCGGGTAGTGTAAGTGTTAGGTAGAGGGTGCAGGTAAATTGTGGTTGGATATTGGCATCTGTGGTGCGGTTGCAGAATGGTGTTGTGAATGGGTGCATTAGTGTTGTGGAAATGGCTGGGCGTGTAGCCTGTTAGTGTGTGTAGTTGGTTGGGCACTCCACCACTGTGAGGATGTCGGCCAGGTGAGGCCGCAGGTGGGCTCTGGGAGCCGGTAGTTGTGAGTGGGTGCCTGAGGATCCCGGGTGTGGATCGGGTAGCCCAGTGCCAGAGAGGGCACCGAGTGGGGAGAGCGCCAGAGGGCCTGCCCCAGTTAGTTAGGTTAGGGTAAGGAGCAGGTAAGCTCGGAGGCAACCACAGTGGTGGAGGTGTGCAGGTGGGTAGACCCACTGGGAGAGGTACACGCCACAGCCCAGAAATTGTGCGAGGGCACCGGGAGATGAATCGGGGGAGTGAGACCCCAAATTGAAAAGCACCACAGTTTGGCCAATGGGAATTGGTTTTTAGAACCCATAGTGTAAGAGGGCCAATGGTTTGGCCGGAGAAAGACCCCGGGTAGTGTAAAGTAGTTAAAGTCATTTAGGAAATAGTTAGGATTGAAGAACCTGTCGCACCATACGCAGCCACTTACCTGTGGTGATGATGATGACTCCACACCTGTGTTTTCTTTGTTTTGTTGCAGGAGATGAATCGCTGTGTGGATTTGTGAGACGCATCACGACGTGGATGAGACATTGGGGTGATTCCATCTCTCCCTCCCTAGGAGGGACTGATGATGAATTGGTAATGGCAAATTTTGATGTTGAGTTGAAAATGGCAAATTTTGATGAGAGTTGAAAATGGCAAATTTGATTGGTTAGGAGGGAGAGAAGACGAATTTGGTTTATGGGAGGAACGGGGAAGACAGTAGGGATGTTTGTTGATTTGTAAAGTAGATGTTTATGGGTAGTGTTGTGTTTTGTGGATACAGTAAGGGGTAAGGGAGGGGCCATGTAGGTTACCTGGTGGGGGGGGGGGGGGCGTACGATAGGAACGTACCTGTCTCACCTGGTTCCCATGTGCCCCCAGTGTGCATCACCTTACATTGCGTGCACTTTTGCGCCCTTACCACCTTACTCACTTGTCTGCTTCTTTTGTCTCCCACCTCCGAGGATCTGGCTTTGGGGAAGAGAGAGAGGAGAGAGAGGTGCTGGCTGCGCAGTTGTGGGCCTGCACTTTCGCTGTTTGCTGCCGGGATCGATACACCATATGGACCGCAATGTTTGTGGCCACCCACAATGGACCGCAGTTCGTTTGCGGCCAAGCACCACCCGGGGATGGACCTATGGGTCAACGTGGCACCTATGCCATAAAGGTGAACCACTGTTAATTAACACCACTGAAGGCCACACGAAGAGCAAGAGACACCTGCAGGGTTAGGGGTTGTCGAATTTATTTTTATTCCAATGAACAATGGTGACTGCACCGATTGGTGGTGGGGTGGTGCTTTTGATGCTCGGGAAGGGTGCTCTGCACGTTATTAAAGGCCGTCGGCCACAGAGCACTCGTGGGTTGGTGTATCGATGCTGGCAAGCGCGCTCTCTCTATGCATAACATCTGCATGTGTTCCTCCAAAAACAGGTCCTGGATCGTAGTGTAGATATCAGCGTAATCTTGTAAATAATGCTCCCTACCGGCTGTATGTTTAGTTTGCGAATTCTTTCCGGATTCGGTTATCCTGTGGGTGTGTTTCTGTGAGGAGAAGGGTGCAACGTCGCAGGGGGACATATTTACTCATTTGTGAATATCTGTAAAACTGTCGCACTCAGGGTAGAGTTAATAGTAGAGGGAACTACATTGCGTGCCACACTAAAGTAGGTAAAAATTTATCGGGTCGGGACGCCCCGAGGGTAGAGAAGGGTGCAATGTTGCGAATATGGAATTTGGCCTCCATATCCGCTTGTAAATATTCCCCTATTTTCTCCAATACTCCCCAACTTTCCCCAATCCCCCATTCCCTAGTCCCATTGCATGTAAATAACAATCAGTAGAGCCGACCTTCCCCTTATTCCCCCATTAAATGTCGTGCCCAGGTCCACCGCACCACACGTAGACAACTTTCGGACATCTTCCTAGTTATTCTTAGTCTATGTCAGTTAAGGCCTCGTTTCCATTAATTATGACTCTTCGTTGCACCAGAATGTGATTATATGACATCAGTAGTGAGTTTAGGACCTTTCCCATACCTCCTTCCATCTTCTTCCCCAACAATTACAACAACAACAGAGGAGATGGCGGCGGAGCGGGGGAGGATGCGTCCTCACACCGGCTCGATTAGCGCCATTGACCACGCGCTCCACGGGGTTACCACGAAGGGGCTCCTTGTCAGCTCCTCGTCAAGGGCGGAGCCTGGTAAACCCCCCCGCACGCACCCAATGAGAAGCAACGTGCCGATTCCATCTGGGGCGGCGCTAACGAGCCGAGGGCGTGTCACTCCCCGCCGGATATACGCGGCCCCGCGCCGGATGTGAGGGAGATGCGCCCCGAGCTGGAAAAAGAAGGACCTGCGAGCGCTGAGAGAGAAAGGCCCGCCTGTGAAAGAACGTCCCCTCCGAGCGCTGTGAAACCTCCCGCATCTCTGGACCGGACCGGGTCGATTCTAACCTTTGAGCACAGGTGCACCTGGAGCCATCGCTACCCGCCTGTCCTTTCCATCAACCCCCGTGTGAGTCAGCCGTTGTCCCGTTTGCCTGTCGTCTGTTGGGGAATAATATAAGATTGTGTCTAAGTGCTTGTCTTTCTATGTTGTACCTCTAGCCCCTGTAATCTAACCTTTTCCGTAACGAATATAATCTCCTCCGGAGGTCTTGAGAACCGTATCCCTGGTGTCGTCATTTTATAACCCAGCCGGGTGTCTTCTTTTTCTTATTGAGCCAGCGTGGCGCGGCTTCGTCAACGTCGAGTATAATCGGTAACTTGTGCAGACGTGGTCATACCAAAACCGCTCGGTAAACTAACATCTAAGCCACGTCTGTAACAATATATATATATATATATATATATATATATATATATATATATATATATATATATATATATATATATATATATATATATATATATATATATATATATACAGTATATATATATATATATATATATATATATATATATATATATATATATATATATATATATATATATATATATATATATATATATATACATCTCCTCTCTCTGTTTCTCTGTTAAACTCTGCCGGTGTGAATTGTGTCAATAACATTGTAGTAAGGGGATAATTTGACGGGTTAGCTCTGCACTGTGCTACTTTGCCCTTTTACATCGCCGCACCTTCCCTGCTGTACATACAATAAACCCATTGCTTTGATTGTCCACATAATTTTCCACTCCCCATTTTGTAAATAAACCCCATACATTTGTTCTTCCAATCTGTCTGTGCATGTCATTTCCTTCATAGATATAGCATAGCCCATACTAGTGGTTCGACGGGACGTTCCAGGTCCCACAAATTGGCTCGAGTCTATATCCAGTGCGCCACTGTCAGTTCCGCTCGACTGCATCTGATTAAAACCTAAGATAAGATCGGTGCATATTGAGAGTGTGAAACCCAGTTAGAAAACCACGTCATCCCCCAGGTAAACAGTAATCAGACAGAGGATCCTGGGGGATTGGGTAGGCTAATTGGCATTCACGGTGGATCAGCAACCCACCTGGGCGTAGAGTTATCCACGCACGGTGGCCTCAGGTTGGATAGCCCAGGAGGAACCGAGGCTCCCGCTGGTAATAGACCCCAGAACCCATGTCCGTACCAATATACAGTACTTGTACCAGGTTTGGTCAAAATCCCATCACTGGTTCACAAGTTAGCCCAGTAACAGAATTTTTACCTAACAGGACCTTTGACCACTGACCTTTTGACCCCATAATCTAATCAATTCACGTTTGCATCATTATACATACTGATACTATGTTTGACTTAGATACCTTCAGCCGTTCTCTTAAGTTATTGAGGTAACAAAAATCTACAACGGATGGACGGATGGACAGCCGGACGGACAACCCAAAAACATAATGCCTCCAGTGACGTCATCGACGGTGGCATAATGAATGCAATACGAATAGTTAAGCACATTTTGCATAAATTACTCAACACAACAAAACAACTCAGAGGGACTTTCCAAAAAATATATTCAAAATCATATAAAAAGGTCATTTCTACCACATGTATAGCACACCAGGTAAAACGACGAACACTTTTCACATTCGGGATTCTCAAAACGCGGCTGAAACAGAGTGTGAAAAAAAGTTTGGCAGTGACGCCAATGGTGTTTGGTAAGAAAATAGCACCATTCATGATGTGTGTGTTTGCAGCCATTGTTTGTTTCCATCACCTATAAATGGAGACATGGAGTGTCTTTTTTAGTTCACGGAGAGCATATCCATGAAGAAGCATTGCAAAATGGTTATCAAGTTGGGATACGTGGAGTTGTTGGGATAACAATAACAATAGTAATGCTAATAACACAACAAGTTGATAAGTCACACAATTCAAACCTTAAATGATAAAATGCCTTTGAACCTTGATTTGCGATTCCTAAAGTATTGTCTTTAAGCGTTCGTTTTGACAGGTGTGGGAGTACGTCTGACTTAACCTGGTTTCTCATTGGTGGCTCAATCTTTATCATCTTAGGAAATTATACTGATGAGCCTTTGAAGGATAGGACAGGTCTTATAAGGGGCCATATATGTATTACACCAAAAATGCAGAATTTAAACTCTCCCGAAACCTTTATCCACCATGTAAACCTCCTCCCCTTCCTTTACTTTTATCACCTCCAAATCTCCACCTTTCCTTCTCTCTTCACTTCCTCATCTTAACGCTATATTTTAGAGAATTGCCCAACTCCACAACCACCTTGCATATTTCATAAATCTGCCCTCTAATCAGTAAAGTGGACCTATGATTCAATACAAGCAATGATTTTGGAATCTTAAAATAAAAGAACCAATTTACTTTGGTGTTTGTTATTATTCCACATATTCAGAACGAATCACCTCACTGTCGTTGGTGGTAAAATGGCAGATGTGTGAAAGGACCTCATGTGTTCTTGAAATAAAACAAGTTGAGAAAATAAACTGTCAAGTTCCAGGGCCACAGTAGGTGTACAAAGATATTTTTTAACAAGTTCAAAATGCCAAAAACAAATAGCAAATTGTCAACTCCACCTCTATGGATATCAATTGCTGGAGGCCACAGAAATCAGCATCTGAAACCTTTGTAAACCAGAAAAACAGGATGAGTCTCTTGTACATTCAATGACAAGAGCATGAGTGATGTGTTTGCTTGTAATGGCATCTCGGCCTTATATCCACAGTACCAACATAGTTTTCTTTTGTGCCACAAAGATTTTTGCTTCTTCATTTTAGGATGAGATGTGAATGAGATCTTAAATGACAAATAGTGGAATAACTTAGCAGTATTTTAAATGTAGGAACATCAATTATATGAAAGGCAAATGAGACTTTTCAAGGAAAATGGAAACCAAATAATTTCCTCTTTTTTAAGGAAAGGAAAAAAAAAATCACGATGAATCAAGATGTTTGGATAGAATACAGAAACGTGGATGGGAAGGAGAGGTAACCCCACTTGTGAATTCGTATGAACGCAAATACTGCTACGTTTGCAGAAGTACTTTGTGAATGTGTGTTTGTCAGTCAACTTATAACTGATATATTCGAGGAAGTAACTGAAGTGTTCTTGTAACTGACGGGTATGTGCTTTATGCCTAAGCATTCAGTTTATTATTATTTAAATTGTGAGAAACATCTGACCTTTAGGGAGCACAATAGGGGATGGGTATGTGGAACTTTAAGTTGGAGGTCCCATCCCAACTTACTTAGTGGAAACATTCTCATGTGGAACATTCTCATGTGGAACTTAGTGGAACATTCTCATGTGGAACATTCTCATGTAAAACTTGGTGGAACATTCTCATGTAAAACTTGGTGGAACATTCTCATGTAAAACTTGGTGGAACATTCTCATGTGGAACATTGTCATGCACACCCTGAGTACAACCACCAAGTTTCAACTCATTTCTTCCCACAAACTGGCATTTATTTCAATTAATTCTCCAAATCCCCCATGTCTATGATGACTATAGTTTTTCTTATACTATAAACAAAGTAATGGTACGTACTTTAGAGTGATTTGTACAACGTTCAGGAGTTTGATTTATTTTTTAGCCATGACATCCAGTGTTGAAGTAATTGTATTTATCAGTGCAGGAGTGCATTAGCAATTTAGCAGGTATGATAATTCACCCACTTCTTATGACGATTCTCCACCTTAATATAAAAGTTAAATCCTAAGTTGAAGGTGGCTATCCAAACTTGGTAGAACATTGCTGTGCACACCCAGAGTACAACCACTATTTGTCAACTTGTTTTGTCAAGCAGTTTAGTAGTGCATAAGATACAGAACACATACAGTCACGTGAAAAAGTAAGTACACCCCATGTAAAGTTTTTACTTTTTCAACATATTTCAACATACAGCTATTTGATCTTCATTTCAACAATACTGATAGATAAATGTGATATCTATCTATATAATTATAAAATTGAAATCTTGCGTGTTTGTATGTAACATTCGATCGGTCCGGGGGCGTGGCTTACCCCTTTGAGAGAGTAGTAATATCCACCATTTTATTAACTCGCATAGCTTTGAGGCCTGTTTTGTAGGCCCGTGGTGTCTTGCTCTCTCTCTCAGTTTTATTTCAAATCAAATTCGATATATCATTTCATTTTTCACAGTCGCTAACATAGTTTTAGACTCGGTTGAAAAAAAACGGGAAGAAAATCCGATGAAAGTTTCCGTTTATAGAACGAAATGAATTCTGAAAGGCTTGTATCTTCAAGGCCATTGAGTCTGTCTCACGCCTTTATCTTCAATGTAAGTCGCCATCTGATTTCATTTTTATCGATGGTTTTAGACTCGGTAAAAGAAATAATTGAGAACATTCACGCACACACGGGAAATTGCAGATATATTTTAAAAATCGCGCCACGTTGATATACGAAAATACACCGCCTAAAATAACAGGCATACAGTATATATCTTCGTTATTTCATTCAACATTATTACCCGGAAGTAAAATATGTTTCAGGAAATTACCGAGAGATATTTCTTCGATTTCTTTTATTACTTATATGCGCATACACTTTAAATAGGTTTATTTGAAATCTTTAATTTTCACAATGTAATTTATTTGTCATTTGATAATCGGCAAAACGATAGCACAAACACAATACTATTTGCAGGAAGAATGTCGTATCAACCCTCCGACGGCGCTACGGACGCGGACAACGAATCACACCTCACGTCTATGGACGCGAATAGCAACATCCGCACGAATCAGTCAATGATTTTCATTGACGCGCCTGGAGGCACAGGGAAGACGTTTCTTATTAACCTGATTCTCTCTAAAGTGAGAGCGAGTGGAGAAGTTGCCCCCTGCGGTGGCCTCATCTGGCATAGCTGCTACCCTCATGCCTGGTGGAAGAACAGCGCACTCAAGGTTCCAAGTCCCTCTGACACCGAGGGAAGATGGCGTATGCAACATCGATAAAAATTCCACTATCGCAGACCTCTTTCGAAGTACAAAACCCATCGTGTGGGATGAGTGTCCTATGATCAGGAGAGAGAGTTTCGAGGCTGTGGATCGCACGTTGCGTGATGTATGTGACAAAGACGAGCCTTTTGGAGGGATCTTGACGATATGCTGTGGTGATTTTTTCCGTCAACGTGATCGGAGATAAGGGCCGAAATCACGTGTCACAGGTAAGTGATTTAGAACGCTGGAGAGGTGAGCCTTATGGCTTGCTGGCCCAAATAATCTCCCTGATGATGTCCAGCGTTCGCTTTAGTTCTATTCTCATATCTATTCAAACTGACATTGACCCAACGGGTCATGGGTCGTCTAGGGGTAGCATCATCATCATCATCATTGGCTGAGGGGTCACATCATTGGCTGAGGGGTCACATCATTGGCTGCGGGGTGGCATCATTGGCTGAGGGGTCTTCTCCTCACTGCTCATTACTAAAAACTGCTCTTCTATGTGAGGATTGATAAATAAAAGCAATTAGAACCAGTAAATTTAGTTTTATATGGCATTTTGCCTCTCTATTAGAAAGTGTGAGAAAATGATATATCTTCACCATAGGTTGACCTTTGACCCCCACTGTAACCATGGTAACCCCTTAATTATATACAATAACATTGACCCAACGGGTCATGGGTCGTCTAGTAATATAACAAATATCATGAAACATTTACATTTTGTAGTCCATTGTATAAATTAAATAAACATAGAGCTCTTTTGATCTAGGCATGGTGACGCCGCACACTTCAACAACAAAGAGCAAACCAAACTAAATGTCTGAGGTTTAAATAAGACAGGTTCCTCCAAGATCCTCTCTAACGATGTTCTAATCATTTGCCCCTGAGCTGGTGCACCCGATTCTAATTTTAGGTATTTGAAGTAGTGATAAATGTAGGGGTGTACTTACTTTTTCCACATGCAAAATTTGCATTTATGTTTATTTAAATTATACAATGGACTGCAAAATGTAAATGTTTCATGATATTTGTTATATTATATCACCTTTATCTTTCAGTATTGTTGAAATGAAGATCAAATAGCTGTATGTTGAAATATGATGAAAAAGTCAAAACTTTACATGGGGTGTACTTACTTTTTCACATGACTGTATGTAAGTTGGCCAAGTATGATTTAATTAGGTTTTCATACACAGATACTATTATAATGTATAAAAATATGCTTTAAGTACGACAAAACTTTAATATAGACATTAACAGAGACATCTGAAGGACATTTCCATAAAACAGAATTGAGTAAGTACGGACGTACGTATGTACAGTTGTGGCCAAAAATATTGGCACCCTTGCACTTTTTTCAAAATAATGCACCATATCTTCCAGAAAATTGTTGAAATTTTAAAATCTTTTGGTTTCCACATATTTATTTCCTTGGTTTGCAGTGGAACAAAAAAAAAACAGCTCAAAAATTACTAAATCTTAGCTTATTCCACACAGAAATCCTAAAATAGCCCAGATAATATTATTGGCACCTTTTATAAACTGTTAGAAATAATTAGATTTCAAGCAGGTGACTCTCCTTTACTTTGGAATTGAACTCATCTGTGGTGAGATGCCGTTGCCTGCATTATAAAAGTCACTCATTCAACCAGTTTGAATAGAGAAAAGGAGTCATTCTGCTGTTTTGTGTGACTGTGTGCATGGAGAAAAGAAAGAAAACCAGAAAATTGTCTGAGGAGGTCAGACACAAGATTGTTGCCAAGCACGGACAATCTCAAGGCTACAAGTCCATCTCCAGAGACCTTGATGTTCCTGTGTCCACCGCACCCAATGGTATCAGGAAGTTTAAGTCCCATGGCACTGCAGCCAACCTCCCTGGATGTGGCCGCAAGAGAAAACTTCATCGAAGATTGCAGCAAAGGATTGTTTGAATGGTGGAGAAAGCACCTTGATAAACTGCCAAACAGATTCAAGCTGACCTTCAGACACATGGTACGACAGTTTCAACTCGCACCATCCAGCGCCAACTCAATGAAAGGGGGTTCTATGGTAGGACCCCACTGCTGAGAGAGAGACATAAGAAATCTTGACTGGAGTTTCCCAAAACACACCTGAACAATCCAAAATCCTCTGGGAGAATGTCCTGTGGACAGGTGGGACCAAATTAGAGCTTTTTAGTAAAGAACATCATCTCTATGTTTACAGAAAACAAAATGAAGCCTTCAAAGAAAAGAACACCTTCCCTGCAGTCAAACATGGAGGAGGTTCAGTGATGTTTTGGGGTTGCTGTGCTGCCTCTGGCCCTGGGTGCCTTTAATGTGTCAATGGCATCATGAAATCAAGAGATTAACAAGGCATCTTGGAGCGCAATATTTGGAGCGCAATTTTGGAGCGCAATGTTTTGGCGCAATGTGAGAAAGATGGGTCTCCGTCGAAGGTCATGGGTTTTGCAGCAGGACAATTACCCGAAACACACTTCAAAAAGCACTCAGGAATGGTTCACGACAAAACGCTGGACTGTTTTGTCACTGCCATTTCTTTTTATTTTCTGATTTAAAAGGACATATTAAGTCATGAATAAAAAAACAAAGGTTCTGTAATATTAACAGTGAAATAAAGAATTGTGGAGACCAAATATTTTGTCAATTTCAACTTCTTTTTAGACAATTGTGACTTATTTGAAAAAGTGCAAGAGTGCCAATATTGTTGGCCACGACTGTATGTATGTATGTCCTACTGTACATGCGAGTCTGCATTTTTAGAATTCATTTTCTCAGAAACCATTGGTCCGATTTGACATGAAATTTTCACCATTGGAGCGCCTCCTCCTGTAGAATTTTTAAATGATAATTATGACGTCTTATGTCACGTGGTACAGGTGCCATTTTGGAAAAAAGTTTTTCATGCCGAGAAACTTCCCAGGCACACCCAAAATACAACCAACAAATTGCAACTCATAACGTGCAGTGCTTTAGGACTGCATGTCAAATGACGTCTTATGTCACGTGGTACAGGTGCCATTTTGGAAAAAACTTTTTCATGCCGAGAAACTTCCCAGGCACACCCAAAATACAATCAACAAATTGCAACTCATAACGTGCAGTGCTTTAGGACTGCAAGTCAAACACGTGCACGTGCGTACACACACACACACACACGGATTAATATTTTTTGAATTACATATAGTACGATTGTTATATTGTTTAGGCCAATTCGTGAGTCTGCTTTCTTGCACTGTCGTCTTGGCGGCAAGGTCAGCTTAGGAAGCAACCTTTGGTTCACGTGCGTACCTGGTGGCCACATGACAGTTTGCTTCAGTGCCGAATATACACGGCACTGGTTTGCGTGCTCAATTCATATTGAGCAATCAGGCCACTTGGTTTCATTTCTGGGTCAGTGTGACAGTGGTCTGTCAACACCTGGAAGCTAGAAGGTAAAACAAACAACCTGTTAAACCTAAATGTTTGAACACTTGAATGAGGAAAGTACATACAGTGTATATGTTCATATCTTAAATAATTCTTCCAAAGTAAACTGCTCTCTCTCATGCACAGATTTATCCCATCTCGTCTTCAGTTGTCTTACCCTTCCTCCCGTCCATGGTACAAAGAATCTTGTGGTGAGGCAGTTTCCCTGAAACAACTTGCCTTTGCCTCATGGAAGGCTAATCCAACTGTAGGCAATCTCAGTTACTTTCACAAAGCTCGGAACAAGTGTGTGTCTTCCCTCAGGAGATTCAGGAAACACTATCTCTCCACTCTCAAGAATGAACTCTCAAACCTGTCTCCCTCATCCAAATCTTGGTGGCGTCTGGTCAAATCTGTTTCTGGTGTTTGTTCCCCCTCCATCCCCTCCTTTACCTCAAACGGCTACACAGTTGACACCGCACATGACAAAGCCGAATGCCTCAACTCTGTGTTTGCCTCAAAATCTTGTGTCCCAAACCCATCTCTCTCTTTGTACCAACTTACCCAGTCGAACCCAACTGCTCCTGGACTCCGTGTCCTTCTCTCTTGACAAGGTGGAGAAGTTTCTATCAAACCTCGACTCTGATTCTGCAACTGGAACAGACAGCATCAGCCCACGGGTCGTAAAATCCTGCTTTTCCGCTCTTTCACACACTCTCTCAATTCTCTTCACCGTCTCTTTTGCTCAAGGTCATCTGCCATCTGCTAGGAAATCAGCAAACATCACCGCTTTACACAACAAAGGTGAAAAAACAGATCCTTGCAACGACAGACCAGTCAGCCTGCTCCCAATAATCAGCAAGGTCATGGAATCGATCATCGCTTCTGACATCAAATCCTTTCTCTTCTCCAATGGCTTGATCTCGGATCATCAATTTGGATTCAGACCAGGTCATTCGACTCTGGATATGCTGCTTCTGCTGTCTGAACAATGGATGGAGGTCCTCAATGCCAAACAGGAAATCAGTGCTGTCTCCCTTGACATATCACGTGCTTTCGATACGGTCTCGCACCCCGCCCTGCTCACCAAACTCTCCTCCTATGGTATCCATGGAAACCTCCACACATGGCTTGCAGACTTCCTTTCTGGTCGCAGTCAACGTGTGGCCCTGAATGGAATTCTCTCTTCTCCCCTTCCTGTTCAGGCTGGAGTTCCTCAAGGCAGTGTTCTGGGCCCTGTGCTTTTTCTGGTCTTCATTAATGATCTCTCCGACTCTATTTTTTCTATTTCCTCTTTATTTATTTGCTGATAACTCCACTCTCTGCCGCTCCATATCCCAACCCTCAGATCAGCAGTCTGCAGCCTCTTCACTCTCTGCAGACCTGGACAATATCACAAACTGGTCAAACAAGTGGAACATATTGTTAGGAATCTCAGAGTACGGCACTCCCGTTAGCAAGGGGGGGTTAATCCCCTTGTCTTGTTAGGCTGGCCGTCTCCGGTCCTGCAACTATCCCGCTCCTTTGCGGGGTGAGATTGGCCAGGGTGATTGGTCAAAGGTTTCCCAAATACCTTCACCAATCTGTTCGCAAAGCAGGGAGATGAGTCCCTGCTCGAATGTGATGGTGATTGCCGAGCGGTTTAGCAATCCACGATCCGAGCCGTTAACAAAAGGACTAAAACCCGATTAAAAGCGGTTGGCCAAATCGTGCCACATCTACTCAATTTGGGACAGGACGCAAGCGATCGGATGAGAGGAACCAAAGAAGAAGAAGGGTGAAGGAAGAACAAATATGGTTTATTTACTACACTACAAGAGGAAACGAAAGAAGGGAATATACAAGAAGAGGAAAATAAAAGGACATCGGGCAAGCTTATCTAAACAGTCTTAACTTATCACGACCCCAGGACAAACAGACAGACTCACACGGAATGGTAGCTGAAGGTCCAGGCAGATGGTTCCAGGCAATGGGATCCGTCCAGGCTCCGGATCCGCGGGCGAAGAACGGCAGGCAGCTTCGCGTATCGTTGGCGCGCGACCGGACCTTACATATGCGAGGGGCTGGAATCTGCGTACGTATAGCGTGCCGAACACTCTCAAAACCAACGGCAGTTCGTGTCAAACGATCGTCCCAAGCGATCCTCCGCGCAATGTTCTTATCATTCGCCGCCTCTGCGCTGTTCTCTCGAGTTTGCCGATCATCTGCCGATCTTCTCTCCTCCCTCGATCTTGATCATCTGCTCATCTCCCCCGCATCTGCGTAAAAGGGCTTCGCGCTCGTGCTTTTATTACAAGCCTCGCGTATCAAGCCGCGTCCGCTTTGCTCCGCCTACCGGTGAACACGCCTCGGCCCGGATTGGTCAAGAGGGTTAATTGGTACCTCCCCTCGTGACGTGTTGATGGGGCCACGCCTATGTTCCTGGCCGCTCCTCCCTTCTTCTCCCACTCTGCCACGTGACTTATGGTGGCGGGCAGGAACAAACCAAAAGGCAGCGAATGCTGAGGTGGCTGCGGCTGGTACAGTAGCGCAATATGATTTGGAGGGCAGATTACGCCACAAAATAAATGGAATGGGAATTTGAGAAGGGGCCTAGGTTATTTGATTAATACAACGCAGATTCAACTATCGGAAACAGATCCTTACCTGAAACACATACTAATGAAATAACTAAAGAAGACTATGGTGTGCTACATGTTGCTCGTGGCCTAACTAGGGTGCGACCTTTGACCTTTACAGCAAAAATGGGAGTATTTACAGGGAATTATTTATAAGGGAACATTTACAAAAATTTACCAAGTGGAGGGTTCTAAAAACCACAACAATATCTTTCAATCCTGACAAATATCACACCCTCACTTTGTCTCTCCGAAAAGACCGTCTGGACAACCCTCCCATCGACTTTCTGAACAATCCTCTTGAAGAAGTTCAGTCACTCAAGCTTTTGGATCTCACTATCTGCCACGATCTTTCCTGGGAAAACCACATTTCCAAGCTGGCATCCAAAGCCAGTCACCGACTGGGCATCCTCCATCGTGCGAAGTCCTTTCTGGGCACTTCTGAGCTCCTCACCACATACAAAGCTTTCATCTGCAGGTCAATGGAATACTGCTCTCCCCTCTGGGCTGGAGCTCCTGCCTCACACCTAGCTCGGCTTCACGTGATTGAAACCAAAGCATTCAGAATCATTGGAAACTCCTGCAATGAAGCTGATTCTGATGGCCTTTCTCTCTCTCACCGCTTGCAGGTAGGTGGTCTTTCTGTCTTCTATCGACTCCTCTCCGGCCTTGCTCCCCCTGTTCTGTCTGTGCTCTGTCCCCCAAATATTCCTGCAGGACACAAAAGATCTGCCAGCAACACTCTTCTGGTGAAACTGCCAAAATCAAGACTCTCTGCTCACCTTCACTCCTTCATTCCTCTTTTCTCCCACCTCTGGAACAAACTCCCTCACTTTCTTCAATCCCACTCCTCACTCCAGGTCTTCAAAACAGTTGTTCACCACCATTTCTTATCTTCCCCCATCCAAAACCTTGATCTTTTCCATCCCCGTTAAAACACCCAAAATTCGCCTTTTTAAATCCCCAACTTCTTTCCTGAAATTCCTAGAAGTGTTAATTTGCTTTATACCTTGTGCCCCTCCCTCCTCCCCCAGCCCTCCCCCTTCCACAGATCTACCAACGTCCCTGTTCTCTGCTGTTGTGCTTGTGTGCTTCCCTCTCTCCCCCTCTTGTCTCCCGCTCCCTTCATTGCATGTTTTATGTGTCTGTGCATGTTTTCATGTTCAATGTGTTAGCTCTTACACGAGCCTCAATTCTGTATACAAAAAAGAAAACAAACAAGGTTTCACTTTTCATCGTATCATAATGTCTTATCCTTCATGTTATATGTGCGAAAGCTCCTCCATAAGCTTTGCTAACAAACACATCATTGTTCTGAGGAAGTAAATACCCAGAGGAAGTACTTTATTGGCTTTCCAATCTCAGGACTTGCATACGAATAGTGGTCAACAAGTTCTACAAACCAGATACTCATAGTGCAAGACACGCCAATATTTTATTTATTATTCAGGAGATAATTATATATTATTCGCAAGATAAAAACGTGTATTTTATATATATTTATGCATAAATAAATATAAAATACACGTTTTTTTCTTTGCATTTCTAGGCATGTCTTGGACTATTTTGAGTGTCTTGTTTGTTGAAGCTCTTGAATGAAAGGCATACATATTGCATATGTGAGGGCCAGGAGGTAGGAGGCACGGGAGGCAAGCTGTCAAAACTATTTAAAAAAAATAAGGGGGGAGCGAGGGGGTCGGGGGTGGGGTGTGAAATGTGAATAGAACAGAAATATGAAGGTAGGAAAATGTGTGTGAAAAGTGAGGAAGAATATAGAAGTGATACGTTTGCAGGAAATGGAATTGGTTGACCTTCGTAGATGAAAATGGCTGTTCACATGAAACATGCAAACTACCTGATGAATTGTTTATAGCGCAATGCTGCTTCCTAGACTGAAACCACATTGTAATACGGCAAGCAGTGTTAGCAAGCGGTGCCCAGCTGATGATCCGGGTAGTTGGAAAATCAGTCAATTGCTTATAGGTCAAGGTTATTACTTCAAATATAAGATAGCTTTTACAAGTACTTACAAGTACTTAATATATCTGTGTATGTATATTTGCATATGTACGTTTACATGTACATGTGCATGTGTAAGTGTGTGTGTGTGTGTGTGTGTGTGTTTATGTGTATGTGTTTGTATGTGTTGTTAATGTCCGGCTTCCTTCTTGTGACTACAGTGCATTAATTGGTTTTTGAGTTTTTGATTACCTAGTGTCAAGGACTCTTCTAGAAGACCAGTCCACTTCCTACGTGGTTTTGGCAGAAATTTGGAATTTGGCTAGGGTCCCGGTGATAACGGACGTCTTCTTCACGAAAGAGGTGGGTCCTCTGGTGTAACATCATTCTGATGGCACACACATTGAGGCCTCAACATGCCTGAGAAACGCTCAGGTTTATAGCCAGGTCGTGATTTGAATTCAGGATACAGCTCAGAGGTGATTCCACATACAGTACCTCGAGGCTATCCTTCTAGTCTGGCAGGAGATAGGAAGAATAAGAGCATAATGATTGCAAAATGGGCTCAGATTGTTGCCAAATGAAAAATACAATGAATGATGACAGTACATATATCGTTTCCCTTAATTATGTCCATCACAAGTATCCTGAAATTCTTACTTCAATAATAGATTTTCTATTTGGGGATTCATTTGTAAACTGCTAGGACTGGGTGGGCAGCAATGAGGCCATTACATATGTGGAATGCTGAAAAGGCCAGCCAAGGCCATGTGAGGTTTCATGCTCATTGGGATTCAGATCTATCTTGAATAACATTTTAAAGCCTTTATTGCATAGAAAAACAAAGCAAGAATGGTTGTTGAAAGAAGAAGACAGGAAGTTCCAAAAACGTGACATGCCTCAAAAGAATTGGTGGACGCAACAGGCAAGCATATTCTGTATGAGAAACTACATTATTGTACAGATTATATATACTATATATTGTTTGCAAGAAGTGCATCAAAGATGCTATCAGACATATTGCTTATAGATCTTGCTTGTCGACACAAACTTAATTATAAACGCAGGTTCTTATTTCAGATTTTTAAAAATAAGGGCATGCTTACATAATGCCACACAACCTCATACTCAACTGTGAGCAAACAAATATAAAAACACACACTTGTCACATGATCAGAGGTTACGACCACTCACAAAGCACACTTTTATGACCACACACAAAAGAGGGGGCTAGAAAGAGCAATCAGAGATTGCAGACCCACGCTAGGACATGTTTTTAAGGCTTTTGTGTTAAAACAAATATGGTGGCCAAACCACGTGACCGATGACATCATTTTTTTTTTCTCCAACAATTTATCCCTAGATGATGTTCAATAAATTTCATCTTGATCGGATGAAGTTTTGCACTTGTCGAACTATGACGTCATAATGGAGGCACCTATGACATCATCATTACTATATTTTATTCCCCATGGAGAGTTCTTTACAATGAGCCATGTCTCAATTTTTTTGATGCAGCACTTTCGGAGATATAGAGGTGCAATTTTTCTTGTTTTTTTTCAAAATGGCGTCCGAACCACGTGACCAATGACATCATCATTATTTTTTTTCTCCACCAATTTATCCCTAGATGACGCTCAATAAATTTCAACTTGATAGGATGAAGTTTTGTACTTGTCGAATTATGACGTCATAAAGGAGGCACCTATGACATCATTATTAACATATTTTATTCCCCATGGAGAGTTCTTTACAATGAGCCATGTCTCAATTTTTTCTATGCAGCATTTTCGGAGATATAGAGGTGCAAAGTTTTTCGTTTTTTTCCAAGATGGCGCCCATACCACGTGACCTATGACATCATAATAATCATTTTAAAAATTATACAGGTGTAGTTGCAGCTATGGTGAAAATTTCCTGTCAATCGGACCAACAGTTGCAGAGAAAATCATATTTATTCTGTGCGGACAAACAAACAAACAGACAGACAAACAGACAGACAAATGAAAAATCACTCATAGTGACACTTGGCAAAACAGAATGAAGTAGAATGGCACTCAGCAGAGCATCCTTTTTATCTCAAAATTAATTGGTGGTTGAATTAAGTGACCTGATATACAAATCGTCTTCAAATTTTAAGTCAATCGGATAAAAATTGACAATTTTAGAAATCTGGCCTATGTTGACCTTTTGACCTCAAAAATATATAGGATTTTGTCAGACCACGAACTCTACCATTTGGTGAAGTTTCGTGAAGATCGGTTTAAAATTGTGACCTGTAGACAAGTTTAAATGAGCGGACAGACAAACACACAAACACACAAAAACACATACAAACTGGAGTGATCAACATACTTGTAAAAAAAAAATGTTTTGTAACAAACGGACTCAAATGCAATACCCTCTCCTCAAGCGAGGGTAATTACAGCCCAGATTCAAACCAGTTAGAGAAAATGGGACGTTCGACCAAATACTAATGAAGCAGGACTCTTGCCACAATGTTTGTGATCAACAACAACAACAACAACAACAACAACAAACATTTTACGACCATTCTCCCCTTTTTCTGGGGGTGGTCGAATGAAAAAAGAAAGGGGATAATGGCGGTATAACCTTTGTTGTTGGTGATGATAGAAAACTAACTCGACGGTACTTAAAATGAATATAATTTCTCCCACTTATCCAGATTATTTTAAACATAGCCTTCAATAAGCAAATATACAAACACAACAGTTCCCACAATGCATCAGCACAGTCACCATATTGTTAAACCAAGGAAGCAGTCACAAGTCAATGTTGTGTACAATATGATCGACGGTGCTGTGAGCAGAAGAGGCAGTCACAAATAATTTACAACAATTACGAATTTGAAGCACAGGATGAAGCAGTGCTGGAAAAATACATTATAAATTGTGTAGGGTGCGGTGGTGCTGAGAAATGGTGCTTTGTTTACTGTTCCTGTGCAAAGTGTACCGATTTGGGCTCACAATATCAGCCACAACCAGAGGGATGGTCAAGCTGTCAAGCATTGCAAGAAGAACATGCTCCTGACTCGCCACAGTGAATCACGAGTGTGATGAACAACCCTCCAAGGCCCATAGGGCCCAAATTTTTGAAGGGAAAGTCTCCCCAAGCATGACACCAAAGTGCACTAGTGTCTCGTCTCCCTGGTGTAGCCCTCTCTTGTATATATATATATGTATATATATATATATATATATATATATATATATATATATATATATATATATATATATATATATATATATATATATATATATACGAGGTCCAGTCAATAAGTAACCTTAAAATGGCTATATAAATTCGAGAATGTAATGCGTGTAGTTGTAGACGACATATGTTATATCCATGGGTAAGAGTCATGTTTTGCCTGTTTTAGATCTGGCAACATTGAGTGTATGACATCAGTAGAGCAGTTCCAAGATGGCGGCTCCCTTAGAAGCATGCACCAGGGAGGAGCAGCATTCTGTCATCCGTTTCTTGGCAAGTGAGGGTGTGAATCCGAGTGAAATCCATCGCAGAATGAAGATGCAATATGGTGACGCATGTTTATTGCTGCAGCAGGTGTGCGACTGGGACAGGAAGTTTAAAAGTGGTGTGTCCAGTGTGGCAGACGCTGCTCGCTCGGGCCGGCCTCACACAGCCGACACACCAGAAAGTTGCAGGAGTTGGCGCATGCTAAGGGAAAACCGTCGCATTACGCTGGATGAAATGGTCCCCGAATTGAACATTAGCCATGGTTCAGCACACCATATCATTCACATCGTGCTGGGGTTCAGCAAAGTGTCTGCAAAGTGGGTGCCTATACAACTCACACCCGAACTGAAAAAACGGCGAGTGGACGCATGTGAAGAACTTCTACGACGTCACGAAACAGAAGGCGACGATTTCTTACAGCGTGTAGTGACTGGTGATGAAAGCTGGGTCCACTACTTTCAGCTAGAAACGAAGAGGGCAAGCAAAGAGTGGCACCATTCAACTTCACCGAAGCAAAAAAAATTCCACACACAGCCGTCCGCTGCAAAAGTGATGCGGACGCCCTTCTGGGATAGCTTCTTTTTGTTTGTTTTTTGTATACAAGATCGAGGCTCGTGTAAGAGCTAACGGGGATGTCCACTTAATATATCCTTTTAAATCAGAACAAAAAAACAAATGGCATTGACAAAATTATTGACACCCTAGACTTCTTAATATTTGGTATCACAGCCTTTAGACAAAACAAGTGAATCCACTTGGATTCCGCCCAGGTTGGCACATGGAAATTATGATGTAGCATAATTATCATCTCGGGTCAAGATTTGAAATTATGCCATGGTTTTTGTAAAATTGCTACTAGTATTCACATTATGTTCACATTCATTCACATTCACAGGGTCCTCTGGGTCCTCTGGGCATTTGGGTCCTCTGGGTCATTTTCTGGTCTGGGTCTGGCAAATTTTCATTGACATTTGCCCAGTTTCAACTTTTATTGACCCAGAGGGTCATTTGGGTCCTCTGGGTCATTTGGGTCCTCTGGGTCATTTGGGTCCTCTGGGTCATTTGGGTCCTCTGGGTCATTTGGGTCATTTGGGTCCTCTGGGTCATTTGGGTCCTCTGGGTCATTTGGGTCCTCTGGGTCATTTGGGTCCTCTGGGTCATTTGGGTCCTCTGGGTCATTTGGGTCATTTGGGTCCTCTGGGTCATTTGGGTCATTTGGGTCCTCTGGGTCCTCTGGGTCATTTGGGTCCTCTGGGTCATTTGGGTCCTCTGGGTCATTTGGGTCCTCTGGGTCATTTGGGTCCTCTGGGTCATTTGGGTCCTCTGGGTCATTTGGGTCCTCTGGGTCATTTGGGTCATTTGGGTCATTTGGGTCATTTGGGTCCTCTGGGTCATTTGGGTCATTTGGGTCCTCTGGGTCATTTGGGTCATTTGGGTCATTTGGGTCCTCTGGGTCATTTGGGTCCTCTGGGTCATTTGGGTCCTCTGGGTCATTTGGGTCCTCTGGGTCATTTGGGTCCTCTGGGTCATTTGGGTCATTTGGGTCCTCTGGGTCATTTGGGTCCTCTGGGTCATTTGGGTCCTCTGGGTCCTCTGGGTCATTTGGGTCATTTGGGTCCTCTGGGTCATTTGGGTCCTCTGGGTCATTTGGGTCCTCTGGGTCATTTGGGTCCTCTGGGTCATTTGGGTCCTCTGGGTCATTTGGGTCCTCTGGGTCATTTGGGTCCTCTGGGTCATTTGGGTCCTCTGGGTCATTTGGGTCATTTGGGTCCTCTGGGTCATTTGGGTCCTCTGGGTCATTTGGGTCATTTGGGTCCTCTGGGTCATTTGGGTCCTCTGGGTCATTTGGGTCCTCTGGGTCATTTGGGTCCTCTGGGTCATTTGGGTCCTATATTCCTATCCTATAACATATATATCCTATAACCTATCCTATATATATCCTATATCATATAACATATATCCTATATATCCTATAACATAACATATAACAAATATATCCTATATTATGTACTAGCGAGCGGCCGCGTACCAGCCAAAGGGGTAGCCCATGGTTAGCCTAAATATAGATTTGATGACGTCATGTTTACACATCTGAGCGACAGAAACTGTCTACACATCTGAGCGACAGAAACGTCTACACTGTTGGAGCTTCACTTTTGGAGCGACAGAAATTCCCAGGCAAACGCTATAACGCACCAGGTTTACAACCTGTGCGTTAATAACTGCAGTCAAGCGATTCCTATAGCCATGAGCTGAGGCCCACTTGTAGAGCATTACATGTCCAGAGGGAGCACAGTCACCAGTGCATCATACTGCGACCTCCTTAAAAATCATCTAAAACCAGCAATCAGATCAAAACGTTGTGGACTACTCACTACCGGTGTTTTGCTGCAGCATGACAATGCTCGGCCCCAAACTGCCCGCACTACAGCTGCAACAATCTAGGACCTGCATTTTGCGTGTCTTCCTCATTCACCAAACTCGCCAGACCAAACCAAAAACCAAACACCAAACCGGTAGTTCACCAAACCCCTTCGGATTACCACATATTTGGGTCACTTAAAGAGGTAGCTTGGTGGAACCACTTTCCGATCCGACGAAAAGGTCCAAGAGGCGGTGCACGAATGGCTACACGAGCAGCCCAAATTTTTTTTTTACTAGAGGAATCCAGGACTTAGTAAAGCAATGGAAAAAATGCATTGAACGCAATGGAGATTATGTTGAAAAATAACAGAGTTGTTACACACGTACATGCAATAAACAATTTGTGAAAAATATTTTGAGGTTACTTATTAAATGCCCCTCATATACAGTCGTGGCCAAAAATATTGGCACCCTTGCACATTTTTCAAATAACTCACAATTTTCTCCAAAAATAAGCTTAAACAAGTCAGGAGACAACGATGGTTCACAAGCGAGCGGTATTCAATGACAAAGGTCAAAACCGACATTGAAAATATATAAACAGGAATGTATTATCTGTTATGAGACTAGTTAGCTAAACAATACCGAAAATTCGGTTCGATTCCGACAACTTTGAAAATTTGACCTTTGTGACCTTGAAATGTCAAAACGAAGGTTACTGACCTTGAAATGAGATATAAAATAATGTATAGTCAGTTATGAGGTTAGTTAGCTACACAACACCGAAAATTCGGTTCGATTCCGACAACCTTGAAATTTTGACCTTTGTGACCTTCAAAGGTCAAAGGTCGAGGATTCTGACATTTTTTGGAAAATTTGTATTTCAGTATGTATGTGATAATATAAGATCATGTGCGACATTTCACCCTATCAGGAAGCGAACAATGTAATAAAACCATCAAAAAATCAACTTTTCTAAATTTTGTGACCTTGTGACCTTGACCTTGGGGCGAAAATGAAAAATAGAGCTCCGTGGGGCTAGACACATGACATTGGCCTAACCAAATATCGAAACCCCTCGGAGAAGATGTAGCTTGAAATCGATTACCTCCAAAAAAGACATCTATTTCGGGTGTGGCTCCGCCCACAATGGGTGCAATACGCCCACTCTAGGCAGGACACAACTAGATCATGATATCAACCTCCCACCAAAGTTTCATCAAGATCGGATGATATCATCGGGTAGTTATGCTGCGGACAGACAGACACACACACAGACACAAACACAGACAGATGCACACACATGACGAATACAGTGGTCACTTGATAGGTCGTGAACCAATTGACAATAGTATTTGGTCTCCACAATTCTTTAATTCACTGTTAATATTACAGAACCTTTGTTTTTGATTCAGAACTTAATATATCCTTTTAAATCAGACAAGTCAGGAGACGACGATGGTTCACGAGTGAGCGGTATTCAATGACAAAGGACTGACTGTAACCGAAACAGACCCGGACAGGCCAGGCCCGGAAATGTCAAAACGAAGGTTACTGACCTAGAAATGAGATATAAAATAATGTATAATCAGTTATGAGGTTAGTTAGCTACACAATACCGAAAATTCGATGAAAAATGAAATGAAAAAAATAAATAAAAATAAATAAATAAATAAATTTTAAAAAAGGAAAAAATGAAAAAAAAATGAAAAGTTGAACTCCGTGGGGCTAGACACATGACATTGGCCTAACCAAATTTTGAAACCCCTGTCAGATTCCACCAAACCCCTCGGAGAATATGTAGCTTGAACTCGATTACCCCCTAAAAAGACATCTTTTTCGGGCGTGGCTCCGCCCACAATGGGCGCAATACGCCCACTCTAGGCAGGACACAACTAGATCATGATATCAACCTCCCACCCAAGTTTCATCAAGATCGGATGATATCATCGGGTAGTTATGATGCGGACAGACAGACAAAGACACACAGACACAGACACACACACAGACAGACGCACACACATGAGAAATATAGTAGTCACTTGATAACTCGTGAACCAAAAATAAAAAGAAATGGCAGTGACAAAATTATTGACACCCTAGACTTCTTAATATTTGGTAGCACAGCCTTTGGACAAAATAACTGCAGTCAAGTGCTTCCTATAGCCATGAATGAGCTTCCGACACCTCCCGACCTGCAGTTTGGACCACTCCTTTTGTGCAAACTGTTCCAGTTCTCCCAGATTTGAAGGATGCCTTCTCCCAACTGCTGTTTTCAGATATCCCCACAGGTGTTCAATGGGATTTACATCTGGACTCATTGCTGGCCACTTCAGAACAGTCCAGCTTTTTGCCTTGAACCATTCCTTGGTGCTTTTTGAAGTGTGTTTGGGGTCATTGTCCTGCTGCAAGACCCATGACCTTCGACGGAGACCCAGCTTTCTGACACTGGGTTGAACATTGTGCTCCAAAATGCCATGTTAATTTCCTGATTTCATGATGGCAGGCACACATTCAAGACACCCAGTGCCAGAGGCAGCGCAGCAACTCCAAAATATCACTGAACCTCCTCCATGTTTGACTGTAGGGAAGGTGTTCTCTCCTTTGAAGGCTTTATTTTGTTTGCTTTAAACATAGAGATGATGTGCTTTACCAAAAAGCTCTAATTTGGTCTCATCTGTCCACAGGACATTCTCCCAGAAGGATTTTCGTTTGTTCAGGTGTGTTTTGGAAAACTCCAGTCGGGCTTTCTTATGTCTCTCTCTCAGTCCTGGGTCTCCTACCATTTCACTGAGTTGGCAACGGATGGTGCGAGTTGAAACTGTCGTACCCTGTTTCTG
>NC_136270.1:27309339-27344339 GCF_964187855.1 Myxine glutinosa | reverse complement strand
AAAAATTTGTATCGAAAATTAAGACTCGTGGAAGAGCTAGTACACTGAACAGCTCAGGATGTAACAGGACAAAAGGAACAGGAGAGAGGGGAGGGAAACACCAACAGCAGAGGTGAAGGACAAGATAGAAGGAGGCGTGGACACAATGGGTGTGGGTAGGAATTGGGGATAGGAAAGGACGCATTGGGTGTACAATATGGATAGAGACCCTGGTACCAGTAAGCGGGTACTCATTTTGCTGAGATCGGAAGAATGACAGGCTGAATCAACCCACCTGGTGTTATTTAACGGAACGACAGGGGCATAAACTCAAGACCCTAAGATCTTAAGCCAACCACCTCAACCGTTAAGTCAACACCAGGCTTTACGATGGGAAACTGATAGGCCAAGAGACTCAGCTTCAGCCTGAAGGCCTTGGTTTCCATGGCATCAGGAGGAGCAAGATGTGAGGCAGCCAGAGGGGAGAGTAGTACTCCATCAAGCTGCGGACGGAGGCCTTCTAAGTGGATAGATGGTCAGATGTACCAAGGAAGGACTTTCTACTACGGAAGATGCCCAATCGGTGGCTGGCTTTGGAGGCCAACCTTGAAATGAGGTTTGCCCAAGAGAGATCATGGCTGATAGTGAGACCCAGAAGTTGGAATGACTGAACATCCTCAAGAAGATTGTTAAGAACATAGAAAGGAGGGTTTGCCAGACAGTCCATTGAGAGAGAGATAGTGAAAGTGTGAGATTTAAAAGGATTAAAAGACATACTGGTATTCCAAGTGTTTGACCATCTTGTAATTTTGTCAAGGTCTGAAGAGAGGGAAAAGGCTGCAGCCTTCATATCAGAAGGATGGGGGAAGTCACGGCAGAGGGTGGAATCATCAGCAAATAGAGAAAGGGGATTTTCCAGTCAGAGAGATCATTAATGAAGATCAGGAAAAGGACTGTGCCCAGAACACTGCCTTGGGGCACTCCAGTCTTGACATGGAGAGGACATGAAAGGATTCCATTGTGAGCCACACGTTGGCTACGAGAGTAGAGAAAGTTAGGAAGTCATGTGTGGAGTTAGCCTGGGATTCCATGGGCAGACAGTTTGGAGAGCAAAGCGGTATGCCAGGATGTATCAAAGAGACGGGATATGTCCAGAGAGAAGGCCCTGATCTCTTGTCAGGCATTGAGGCCTCCATCTATTGTTGGGTGAGTAGAAGCAGCATGTCCAAGGTAGAGTGACCTGGTCTAAATCCAAATTGGTGATTTGAGATGACGTTGTTGGAGAAAAGGAAGGATTTCATGATTTACATCAATTTGAAAAATGAACAGAATATAATGTGGACTCATAATACTGGCATTGACAAAATGAAACACCAATTTTGATGCAACAAATTCTTTGGAATTAGAAATGTGATTTTATGGAATTGATTAACTCACTTTCTGATAAAATATATAAAAGCACTAATAATCAGTCTGCACTTTCATCAGTGAAATGTTAAAGTACACCAGGGACCAAACTTCTTCGGCAACACTTGTGAATCTTGTGAATCCAAAAGTAATCCTAAAAACTCCCAAAATCCAATGAAGAAGATCAAGTCAATATTCCAAGAAAACATGACAGAATGCACTTTATAGTGGATTAAAACAAATAAATAACTAAAATCTTATTAAAGACAGAGCTAAAAGCATCGGACTTATTCAATGCATACAGTCACGTGAAAAAGTAAGTACACCCCATGTAAAGTTTTGACTTTTTCAACATATTTCAACATACAGCTATTTGATCTTCATTTCAACAATATTGATAGATAAAGGTGATATAATATAACAAATATCATGAAACATTTACATTTTGTAGTCCATTGTATAATTTAAATAAACATAAATGCAAATTTCGCATGTGGAAAAAGTAAGTACACCCCTACATTTATCACTACTTCAAACACCTAAACTTAGAATCAGGTGCACCAGCTCAGGTGCAAATGATTAGAACATCGTCAGAGAGGATCGTGGAGGAACCTGTCTTATTTAAACCTCAGACATTTAGTTTGGTTTGCTGTTTGTTGTTGAAGTGTGCAGCGTCACCATGCCTAGATCAAAAGAGCTCTGTGGGGCCTTCAGAAAGAAGGTTATGGATGCCTACGAGTCTGGGAAGGGGTTTAAAAAGATCTCCAAACAATTTGAAATCAATCTTTCGACTGTCCGGAAGATCATCTACAAGTGGAGAAGATTCCAAACAACTGCCAACTTGTTAAGGCCAGGCCGCCCCAGCAAGTTCAGCCCAAGAGCAGACCGCAAGATGCTGAAAGAAGTCTCTAAGAACCCCAGAATGTCATCACGGGACCTACAGGTAGCTCTTGCCACTGTTGATGTCAAGGTGCACGACTCTACCATTAGAAAGAGGCTGCACAAATTTGATCTACATGGGAGGTGTGCCAGGAGGAAACCTTTGCTGTCCAGAAAGAACATCAGGGCAAGACTAAAGTTTTCCAATGAACACATAGGCAAAGACCAGCACTTCTGGAACAATGTGCTCTGGACAGATGAGTCAAAGGTAGAGCTATTTGGCCACAGTACCAGAAGACATGTTTGGCGAAAACCAAAGACAGCATTTGACCACAATAACCTGATACCAACTGTAAAGCTTGGTGGTGGAAATATGATGGTTTGGGGCAGCTTTGCTGCATCATGGCCTGGGCAGCTCACCATCATAGATTCCACTATGAATTCTTCATTGTACCAGAGGGTGCTTAAGGATAATGTGAGGCCATCTGTCGGAAAGTTGAAGCTCAACCGAAGGTGGACCTTGCAACATGACAATGACCCTAAACATACCAGTAAATCCACCAAGGAATAGCTGAAAAGAAAGAAATGGAGGGTTCTGGAATGGCCAAGTCAAAGCCTGGATCTAAATCCCATCGAGATGTTGTGGGGGATTTGAAACGAGCTGTGCATGCAAGAAACCCCTCAAACATCGCACAGCTGAAAGAATTCTGCATGGAGGAGTGGGCAAAAATTTCTCCCAGTCGATGTCAGAGACTGGTAGACAGTTATAATTATAAGAAACGCCGACTTGAGGTTGTTTCTGCCAAAGGGGGCAATACCACCTATTAGAGCCAAGGGTGTACTTACTTTTTCCATATGCGAAATTTGCATTTATGTTTATTTAAATTATACAATGGACTACAAAATGTAAATGTTTCATGATATTTGTTATATTGTATCACCTTTATCTATCAATATTGTTGAAATGAAGATCAAATAGCTGTATGTTGAAATATGTTGAAAAAGTCAAAACTTTACATGGGGTGTACTTACTTTTTCACGTGACTGTATAATTGCAAAATTGGTCAGTGTATGAATCAATTTATTCCTTTACCCAGGAGGGTCACCATGGAAGCCTCAAGGACAAGCTAAACCACCAAATCACGATAGTTATAGACCAGTAAAGAACCAGGAATATATATATATATATATATATATATATATATATATATATATATATATATATATATATATATATATATATATATATATACATACTTGGCATTTAATATGGAATTTTTTTTTTCCCTTGACTTGCGTTTACTTTCTTAACTCAGTATATCAATCTAGTGAGTTTCTTTTACACTTTGGTGATTTATTTGTTAAAAGAACCATGTCACTGATTGTCTGTCGCAGCAAGAAGTCAACAACAGGATTATATCACAGGTGGCGTGGCAAAATGTACGGACAGGTGCATTTGATGATTGGCTTCACAGTCGGGTATACAAGGGTTGTTGCGTTCTGTATTAGTGGAAAACAACTGCTGCACGTCTCCAAAAGTTATTGCCGCTTCCTCTGGAGATGGTCCGTCAACTCGACAATGCTGTTTGTCATGGAGTGGTGGCTTTACGAAATTACGGCATGAAACAGCATGCTATTGCTCGGCAGGATGGCATCACTCAAGGTCAGGTGTCAAAGATCCTGAAACGAAATGCTCAGAGGGGTGTCCCTACTCCAATACCGAGGCCAGGACGTCCCCGCAGAACCACAAGGAGGGATGATCGCCAGCTGCACCGGTTAGTCCACAATGGCCGTACCAAGTCAGCTAATCGGCTTAGGGCTGAGTGGTAGCAACTGACAAATGAGCCTGTATCCAGAAGGCTAGTCAACCAACGACTGGTTCAAGCAGGCTATCGTGCCAGGCGTCCCCTGAGAAAGCCACGCCTGACCAGACAACACCGCCAGCGCCGATTGCAGTGGGCCAGAGAGCACCGTCAATGGCAGCCAGGACACTGGAATCACATGATCTTCAGTGACGAGTCTAGATTTCTGGTCTATCGTCAAGATGGCCACGTCCGACTGCGCAGACAAGTGCATGAAGCCTACAACAAAGATTGTATAGTGCCAAGAGTCCAAGCTGGAGGTGGTGGGGTGACCGTTTGGGCTGCTTTTCATGCAGGGGGCAAAACTGACCTGGTTGTTCTGAATGGAAACCTGAACCAGTTCAAGCACAGGGCCATTCTGGAAGAAACATTGCTTCCATTTGCTCGTGCAGCCTTTCGAGGAAACTTTGTCTTCCATGATGACAATGCACGGCCTCATCGTGCTCGCATGATCCAACACTTTCTTGCTGACCGTGGTGTAGAGCATATGGAATGGCCTGCCATGTCCCCGGATATGAATCCGATAGAGAACTTGTGGGCAGAATTAACGCGTCAAATCGACCACTTGGACCAGCAGCCGACCTCTGTGCGTGAATTGCAGCAGGCTATTGTCACTGCATGGCAAGCGATTCCTGTCCAAACCTTGGCAAATCTCGTGAACAGCATGCCTCAACGTGTACGTGCTCTCCTGAATGCTCGTGGGGGTTACACGAAGTACTGAACTGTAATTTTACTGTCCTTAATACCAGTCGTAATTTAACTTTGGTTTTTGTTAAAAAAAATTTTGGCTAATGTGCAAAATAAAGAGATACTTCTGGAAAACGTACAGACGTTTAACACAGTACTGTCCATGAATTGAGTTCGATATCAGTTTACATCACTTTCAAGGATCAATTTATTTGTTTCGAAATGTCAAATGTGGTTTTTGTTTGTTTTAAAGGTCACATTAACAAAATCTAGAATAATTTCAACATAATTCCAATGAACTTTTGGTTCTAAGACATCTTGAAAAGTAAGTTCACCCCCACAAAAAAAATATTCCATATTAAATGCCAAGTCTGTATATATATATACTGTATATATATATATATATACAGTATATATATATATATATATATATGTATATATATAATATATATACATACATATATATATATATATATATACACACATATATATCTATATACATATATATATATATATATATATATATATATATATATATATATATATATATATATATATATACACACACATATATATATATATATATATATATATATATATATATTTATATATATATATATATATATATATATATATATAAAGTATATATCTATAAGTATATATATATATGTATTTTCAAGCTCAGCGATGAGCTTTCTAAGAACTGAAATATCTTATGCACCCAACAAACAAGATTTGCAATCATGATTAAAAACAATCTACCAACGCAATGAATGTTTAACTCAAAAAAACTGAAAATGGCATCCAAATATGAATCGTAGTCTTCCTACATTTGGTCTTTATGACTGCTTTAAAAGTGTATGCTCAAGCATAAGTGAAAGAGGTACTGATATCAGGTAGTAGAAATAATGAGGTGATGGTAATGAAAGGATATCTGTCGGGCATGCTTGTCCAAGGTTCCCTGCCGGCGGTGTGGGAAGAGCAGGCGGCTGCGGCTGGATGCTCTCTCCACCAAACCATGATGCCGCGTGCTGCGTCCACCATCCAGATTTGAATAGAACGCAGCCTATGAAAAGGGGAGTACCACGTCACAAGTATAATTTGATTTTTCGCTTAATCAGATACAAAGGCCTACGGAGGGCCAGCACACTGAAAATGGCGTGCAGAGGAAGACTCGGACAAGTAGAATACGAACAACAAGGCAACCACATCTTGTCAGTACTCCCAAAAAGTAACATTACACCAGTCATAATAGTTTCAAAACAAAAAACAGAACACATGTCAAGTCTAAGTTACGGCAACATGATAAATGTCATCAAGTGATAATTAGTATAAATTCTCCAAAGAGATTTAGCATAAACAAAATGTAAAGAGGGTAGCTGTGGGTAGGTTCTTTTTTTAAATCATCTTAGAAATAATGCTGCATCCCAGAGATTCATCAACTCGATTAATTATTGAGAAAATGGCTGAAACACACACACACACACTCGCCTCTAAGCTCTCTACGCCAGGGTTTGAATCCCGACCCAGCTATAAACTGCCATCCTGGTGTTTCAGAGGCAGTGTGATTCATCAATGGGTGTGCGGTCCCTAAGATGGACGTTAACCTGGTCGTTCCACCTGCTGGCATTAGTTGGTGTTTGGGCCAAAAACTCCCTCCACCCCTCTTCCCCCCACCCTCCTTTCTCCTCCCCCCCCCCTCCCTCCTCTCTCTGCCCCCCCCTTTCCTTTTTCCTCTCCCGCCCCCTCCTCTCTCCTCCGCCCCCCCCTACCTCTCCCCCGGCCAACCTCACAAGAACGTGGGATGTTTGTTTTCCTATGGACATATTCTCATCCTGTTCAACACAAAACACTCCAGGATTTCAAAGACACTCTTGCAGGTTTCGCCGACACATCTAATCGGTGGAACTCCTTTCGCACCCAAAGCTCCAGTTTACATCTCAGGAAAACCTAAGAGACGATTCGATAGATGCCTCAGCAGCTTATATCCACTTGTTGAAAAGACATCTCAACATATTAGGTGAATTAATACATTGTACAAGTCGACAACACGAGCAAACAAAAACACACACAAAGAGGGAAAGGAATTAATGAGAAAATTTGAACAAAGGAGTTCAAGTCTATAGTGGTAAAAAAACAAACAATTAAGAGGGCGGGGGGACACGCCCCCCCCCCCCCCCCAATGTACTTTTTTAGGTGAAATCTCTTGCACAAACCAACTGCTCTTCCTACACCGCCAGTAGGGAGTTCGCCATCAAATAGCACAGCTGAGCACCGCAAACATAGTATAATGAGAGCTTTATTACAGCTTGTTGTGTTTGGATTTGAGGCTCCATCTTCTGGGTTTGGGTGTATTGCTGAATTTAAAGGGCCAAGATTACAATGCCTAAATCGCATTATTTAAGGTGAGCTGACAAGGGGTGCGGGACGAAGGAGGCAGTTGTGTGGTAGGGGTGCAGCAGCATGTGGTTACTGCAAATGCAACATGTTGGTGTCAAATCGAAATGTGCTTATGGGCTGCTGCATCCGGCAGAGGTTCGGTGTCCCGCATGAGCGCTTCCACGGACACAAGTTGCTGTACATCAGAGGTGAGAAGTGTTTGCACATCGCCGGACAGACAGTCGAGACCATGTCCATGTACATGACTGTCATGAAGATGGCTAGAAGTGCATGATCTAAGGAATAATGTTATATGCAATTGTGTTATATCTACAAAATCAGGGTGTATAGCCGTTTCAGGTTACTCTACATCATGGCGCTATATATTTGCACACTCCAGATTCCAGCTGGGAATGAAAGCCATTTTAATTGGTTGTTGGCTCACTTGACATTGCAATTTGATCATCAAGAATAAAGAATTCGACATACTCAAAAACGAGCTGTGCTTAACTTGAGACGTCGAGAGATTGGTTAGTACAGAAATAGCTCGTCTTTATGGGAAATGTTCAACAAGTACGACATTCCGAGCTGTGCATGAACAGAAATTCCAAAACAGGAAGTTAAAAAGCCATGCGTACCTAAAAGCTTATGACATACAATGATTTCTTTAAAACAAAATTGATGACTGGCTCGTCACGGATTTCCTTTCAAAGCTGCCATAGCATATATTCTAGATTAGTACTTACAGTCACAGGATGACAATATCATGCTTAGTAGCTTACTGCTATAAAACATTGGAACTATGCTTCTCAAAATAAGCTGGAACAGTCTCAAAATAATGCACAGGAAAAGGTAGAAAAATGCTTGTCAATACAGCCTATCAAAAGCAGTCCCATGAGGGCCGAGCACCTTGTGAAAAAGTGAAAACAAATTTGTCGAAGCAAAACCCTATACATGGTATATTTGGAAAACCAGTTGCTATTTCCAAAAAAAAAAAACAGGCTTTCTCAGTGTTGACGGCTAAAATAAACTTGTATGGAGATGAAACAAGGACCAGCACCAGCATTTGCGTGATAAAAGTACAAGTTCTGGATTATTATATTGTGCATAATCTAACCACGCACACACTTTCAAATGTCACCCTCCTCCTCCCAGATCCATTACCTAATACAAGGACCAAAACTTTTTCTCTCTCTCCAAGATCGAGGCTCATGGAAAAGTAAGGTAGCGGAGGAGCGGAGCAACCCTTGGACACGCTAAGCGAGGGAATGAACGGCCAGGAAAAGAAAAAGAGAGAGAGAAGTGTAGGAAAACTGCAACCTGCAAGCAAGGACGTGTTGGATGAGGAAGGGTTAATCAGAGTAGAAGATATTGTGAGCAAGGATAAGAGATGACATGGGAAGGCAATGCACCACCAGCTTGAAGTCCTGGAGGGAAGAGTGGGATGGCACAGTTTCTAAAAGTCCGGTTCCACATGTGGGAAAAGCAAAAAACGTGTGTAGTCAGCCTGGATTTTGAAAATTTAAGCACGAGGAGGTGATTGAGTGCATGCATCTAAGAGTTGTTTGGGAGGATCAGAGTGTTGAGAAAAAGCAGAGGCAACTAAACCAGAGGCAACTAAACCAGAGGAAAAGCAGTGAAATAAAAAACAACAAGCATTCTGAGTATTGCACTGCAATACATGTCCCCTACCGGCAGTCTGTCGTCCGGAAAACTGTTGGGGAAATTACCAAAGTTCAAAGTGCCATAGCTTTGTCAAAAATGATCGAAACGTCGTGAAGTTCGAACTTGATCTGTAACTTATCATGAGGAAACCATGTACCAAGTTTGAAATCATTAGCATTAAGAGTTTAGAAAAAAAGTCCGGAAAACTGTTATTTGCGTGACGGACTGACAGACTGACAGACGGAGGGACGGAGTGCAAACCTATAGTCCCCTCCTGTGTACACCGGTAGGGGACTAATAAGCCCGCAAGGTCGCTCCGTTGAGCAGCCTGCACGTATTGCACTGTGTGTGAATTATATAATTACCAACTCACGGTCTGAGGTAACTCGGCTAAAAATTATCCAATTTGCACCAAATGAAGTTTATGAATGGTTGCACAGACCCATACTTCTCACTAAAAGTGGAAACAGAATGTAAATTGGAGTTAAAACAAGGAATATTAACAGCTTTGACTTACCGCACTCCAAATTATAGTCTGGAAAACTGTTGGGGAAATTACCAAAGTTCAAAGTGCCATAACTTTGTCAAAAATGATCGAAACGTCGGAAGTTCGAACTTGATCTGTAACTTATCATGAGGAAACCATGTACCAAGTTTGAAATTATTAGCATTAAGAGTTTAGAAAAAAAAGTCCAGAAAACTGTTCTTTGCGTGACAGACTGACGGACTGACGGACAGACTGACGGACTGACGGACTGACAGATGGACAGATGGAGGGACGGCGTGCAAACCTGTAGTCCCCTCCGGTGTATACCGGTAGGGGACTAATAAAACAAAGAAACCACTGACTTGCCTGTGATGTGAGAGCAGTAGACCTCATATATGCATCTGGATCATCACTGGAGATTGCAATAATTTTGAGAGCTTAGGGTATGAAACATTCAGTGTTCAACGTTTTTCATTCAGTGTGAAACACAAACAAACCGATTGTTAAAATGACTATCAATTATCGAAAACATAGCGTTACGGATCTTCCAATGACACAGTATGTATAGGCATTTGGCTGCATGCCTCACCTTCAGGCCGCTTCGGACAAACTAGCCCAGGTTTCTTAATACAGTGACATCGTCTTCGTAATAATAATAATAATAATAATAATAATAATAATAATAATGTTAATAATAATATAGTAAATATAATCGTAACACTGCACTCCCTTTGTCGTGATGCGAAGTTACTGAATTTGAAGCGGTGTATGGTTAGTTCATTGTTAATTCGAAACATATAGAATAAACCAGTGTCTCAATGCAATCTCTTCACTTCCATGGTGACAAACAGCTCAGAGACTTAGAGTACTTCAAACAAATTTAATACTTACATTATTTGCTAACTGGTATCTCCACCCACGTCATACTATCCTCTTCAACTAAAGTATCAAACAAGCCCGACTACGCCGCTGTTAGACTTTCGGTCTTGTTTACAACTAAAATGGCCACTAGTCGGCCATATTTTTATCGCCTCGCGAACGAAAATGATGTGCATATGTATCGCATCATGTATTGCCTTTGTGCCAAGTATGAACAAAATCGGTCCATACATCACCGAGATATGGTTGCAAACAGAAGGACGGACGAGACCCAATCCATAATACCCCGTTTCAGACTAAGTCCGTCATCTGCCCTGACCTGTTTTTTTGAGATCTAGGATTGAGGGTCAGAGATGAGGCTGTTTTGAAAAAAAACGAGGGTTGGATAAAACACTGTTAACACATTCTGCCTTATCTCAGGCTGAGTTTACAGATATGCCATTTGAGGTGAGAGAGTAGGTGGAGGGGAAGACAACACCAGAGACAGGTTTCAAGGTTCCACCATGACATTGACAAAGAAGATTAGTTGGAGAGTTCGGCCTTGAGATTTGCAAGACAATGTTTCCTGCCTTACCTCAACATGGACACACAATTGTGAGTCTGAGGGGTTGACCTAGCATTACCCTCACTCGGCTTTCTTTCCTTGTTCAAAAAGCAAGCCCCTTGACCGTAACCGCCTCTCCACAGGATTCAGTGTACCAGGAATGAGAGAATGAATAGCATAACCGCAGATGGGATGGGATCAACTGGTGCATGAGAGGAAGTAGGCTTTGTGAAAGTATTCACAGGCAGGATCAATGGTTAAACATTATTTTTATGCCATTAAAGATTTAACAAATCACCAATGTTAAATAGCCACTCTTTTCATTGTTTATGACTCATGGAAAGCTGCACATACGTATATCACATTCATGGACATTAGGTGACATCAGTATGCTTTTACAATGCTTGTTAACAGTTTTATGTTAATTTTAGCTCTGTTTTTACACATTGTATGCTACATTGTAATGTTTAACAGGTTTGTGTTAATTTCAGCCATGCTTTAACACATTTTGTGCTACCTTGAACTGAGCACGATATGCATTGGTATTTAATGAAATGAAGGGATGGTTATCAAGTTCAAATTTATATCACCTAAAACCAATGTGGCTTGGCCCATTTGTTGTACCCATCTGAGCACACAGCTCATGATGCCAGGATTTCAGCTTCAAATTTCATACACTATGCTGTGCAATGTATCCATGTGTCCATGTTAAATATACATATATATATATATATATATATACATCCATATTGTTATGTGAATGGGGGTAGGCAACGAAATACCTTAGTCCAGATAGGATTGTATAGATTAGCGTGCGCCGTATGCCATGTAGCCACCTTCATGCATGTAAGTCAGGGCCGGATGTCCGGGTAAGCGTTATGTGTCTCCATGCGAGGGGTGGAGCTATGCTAATTAGTTATGGTATAAGGATAAAATTCCCAGTGTGTAAATTGCCCTTGTGATTTTTTTTCCTTTGTTCTTATAAAACACACTCGGCCAGCCATGCGATCAGCACGTAATTGCAAATAGCACAAGCACCGCCGATACCCAGACGCGATTACACCACCTCGCCGAAACATCTCGATGGGCGCCAAGAGTGGCTGTGAGGCCACGCCCCGAAAACTGATTGGTTAAAGAACGATGGGGTGAGCGGGAGGCACTCAGTGATTAGAGCAAGTGTGACGTCAGGGAGAACGTTCGAGACCGAGGAGTAGAAAGGAAAAGTCCCGCCATTTTCTCTCTCTCTTGGTCCTGGCTTTGGTCGCAGTCGGACGCATTTGCATTCTCTCTCTGTGCTAGGTTTCATCGCGAGCAGTTGCAATCACTTTCTCTGTCCTGGGGCGTCGGTGGAAGCGGCTGCATATTTTCCCTCTCTTTGGTGCTGGCTTCATGACGGCTGCGCTTCATACCGGGTGCGCCTGAGAAAAATCGGAGCTTTTGGAGTGTTGGACAATCGGAGAAGGAGGGAGTTTGGCCTGTCGCTCCTCGGGTCGGTGGCTGCTCTGGGCGCGACTGCGTGCCAACTTGTGCGGTTCCCGCACGGTGGTTCCGAGACCGGTCAAGGACGCCAGGCAGAGTATCAGCCAACGCACGACACCACATGTTATTTTTATTTCATCATCCCCTTGTGTTGTATAAGAGTCTGAGTGGAGGGTCCCTCACTTCAGAATTTAGTTTACCGTACCTTTTGTTATCCTGGCATTGATTTTTATTAAACCTTTATTTGTTACATTATTAATCTCTTGAGTTCTGTCTTGTTTATGTGTCGTTGGCTCGAGGACGCCCAGTGAAATCCGTGCAGGTAAGGACCTTGCTACCCTCCACCACCCCTGTGCATGCAAAAGGTACCGCCATAGTTTGGTGTACGCCTCGGAGTTAAAGCTCGTTTGGTCAGCTGTCGCCCTGAGGTCTTCACCACAGGGTAGACGCGACAACTGGTGTCGAGAAGTGGGATACAAACTTTCTGACACCACGTGACAACTGGTGTCAGGTAGTGCTATTCGGACCAGGCGGACACTCGGTGTCCGAGGGTTGCGAGTTCGACACATGCTGAGTGCAAATTGCACTCAGCATTTGCACTCAAAAATTTTAACGGTTGTCTTTCTCTCATCAAGGAGAAGGTGATCGTAGTGACCGGGGTGTCAAAATTGTTTAGTTGATTGGTGTCGGGAAGAGCACAAGGAAAGCTAAAAAAAAATTAAAATTGCCTGAGATAAAATTAAGCGCGCGTGGGAACTGCTTTGTCAGCACGTATGGCGGACTTGAATGAAATGACGGAGCAGATGGAGGGCTATGAGGGACACGGAAGCGGGCCGGGGGTAGAGTTTGATGAGGATAGTGTTGAAGTTTTCCCCGTCCCAAGTGTTAGTCCACCCCCCTCCCCAATGAGGGAGCCTGGGACACAGGAAACGGGTGTGATGCTCGACGAGGTCTGGATACAAATGTTAATGGAACAATAGAGGGAAATAAGAGGGGATATTAATAAAAATGGGTAACAGATGGGAGAATTGAGTGACAAAATTGATGGAATGGTGGGAAAAATGAACACCCAAACGAATGAATTGAAAGGGGAAATTAATGTCTCTGATTCCATAATATCTCTTCCTGGTTATTCCCTCCTCCGGTATGATAGAACTGAGCCTCGGCCTGGTGGTGGGCTTGCTATTTTTATCAAAACCTCTCTTCCTCACTCTCCTTGCACTGCCGTCTCTCCACCCCACCCCAAGGAGTACCTCTGGCTACAGCTTCCTCTCCGCTCCCACCTTTTGTTCATATGTGTTCTGTACCGTCCTCCAAACAGTGAAGACTGCATTTACATGTCGCTGTCTAACAACATGGACCAAATTCTATCCACTCATCCCAACTCTCTCTTACTCGTATGTGGCCACTTCAACTGTCATCATGCCAGCTGGCTGGTGTGGGTTCCTCTCACACCAGCCAAGGCACCTCAGCAAAGGACTTATGCGACTCACTGGGACTGACACAATCTGTCAATTTCCCGACCCGGATCTCAGTCAATGGAGTATCTTCTCTTCGAGACTTGGTTATGACTAACTTCCCTGCAAATGTCTGCTGCTCTTCTTCTGCTCCAATCGGTTCTTCTGATCATTTCCTTGTTAAAGTGGACATCTCTCTGGCCATTCTCAGAGAGCCTCCTCAGCGTCGACGAGTCTGGCATTTCACTCAGGCCAACTGGCACGGTCTTCAAGCAGCCATCAGTCATCTGGACTGGTCTTCCATCTCTACTGCCTCTGACATCAACGCTTCCTGGGAATTCTTCCAAAGTAAACTGCTCTCTCTCGTGCACAGATTTATCCCATCTCGTCTTCAGTTGTCATACCCTTCCTCCCGTCCATCGTACACGGAATCTTGTGGTGAGGCAGTTTCCATGAAGCAACTTTCCTTCACCTCATGGAAGGCTAATCCAACTGAAGGTAATCTCAGTTCCTTTCACAAAGCTCGGAAATAGTGTATGTCTACCCTCAGGAGAGCCCGGAAACAATATCTCTCGACTCTAAAGACTGAACTCTCAAACCTGTCTCCCTCCTCCAAATCCTGGTGGCGTCTGGTCAAATCTGTTTCTCGTGTTTGTTCCCCTTCCATCCCCTCCCTTATCTCAAATGGCTACACAGCTGACACCGCATGTGAAAAAGCCGAATGCCTCAACTCTGTGTTTGCCTCAAAATCTTGTGTCCCGAACCCATCTCTCTCTGTACCCACCTTACCCAGTCGAACCCAGCTGCTCCTGGACTCTGTGTCCTTCTCTCCTGACAAGGTGGAGAAGTTTTTGTCAAACCTCGACTTTGATTCTGCAACTGGACCAGACGGCATCAGCCCACGGGTCATAAAATCCTGCTCTGCCGCTCTATCTCACCCTCTCTCTGTTGTCTTCACCCACTCTTTTGCTCAAGGTTATCTGCCATCTGCTTGGAAATCAGCAAACTTTACCACTTTCCACAAAAAGGGTGCAAAAACAGATCCTTGCAACTACAGACCAATCAACCTGCTCAAAATCATCACCAAGGTCATGGAATCAATCATCGCTTCTGACATCAAATCCTTCCTCTTCTCCAATGGCTTCATCTCGGATCATCAATTTGGATTCAGACCAGGTCATTCCACTCTGGTCATGCTGCTTCTGCTATCTCAACAATGGATGGAAGTCCTTAATGACGAACAGGAAATCAGAGATGTCTCCATTGACATATCACGTGCCTTCGATATGGTCTGGCACCCCGTTCTGCTCACCAAACTCTCCTATGGTATCCATGGAAATCTTCACGCATGGCTTGCGGACTTCCTCCCTGGTCATAGTCAGTGTGTGGCCCTGAATAGTTTTCTCTCATCTCCCTTTCCTGATCAGGCTGGAGTTCCCCAAGGCAGTGTTCTGGGCCCTGTGCTTTTTCTGGTCTTCATCAATGATCTCTCTTTTCACTCTTAGGAAAATCCTCATTCCTCAAACCCTCAAACTATCTCTTTGCTGATGACTCCACTCTCTGCTGCTCCATACCTCATCCCTCAGATCGGCAGTCTGCAGCCTCCTCACTCTCTGCAGACCTGGACTAAATCACAGACTCGTCAAACAAGTGGAACATGTCTTTCAATCCTGACAAATCTCACACTCTTACTATGTCTCTCCGAAAAGACCGACTGGACAACGCTCCCATCTTCTTTCTCAACAATCCTCTCCAAGAAGTTCTGTCACTCATGCTTTTGGGTCTCACTATCTGCCATGATCTTGCCTGTGTTACGAATTCATGTGAATTACTATTCAGGTCTTTGCTTATCAATGTGTAGTCGATTAAAGGTTGTTGTGATTAAAGGGTCAGGAGCCCTTCTGGGAAAAAGGAGACCGGAAACGGAAGGAAGAAGACACGAGGTCCTGGAGAAGCGACGATTCTTCTTCTTCCTCGCCGAGCTCGGACGCGAGCGGTATCGCTATTGAGCAACGTAAGAGAATCGGCGTTTTCAAGCCCATCTGGCGAGAGGAGTTACCGGGACGTGTAACTACCCTTTGACACGTCAAGTCACTGTGGGTTCGTGCACGGAACCAAGCGTCCGGCACAGTTCGCCTCACCGTCTACAAGGCCGCGTACGGGTCGCCCCTTGGGTCTCGCGCGCTGGGCAAGCCGCGTGTTGCTTTGCCCGCTTTGCTTTACCCGCTTTGCTTGGCCAGGAGGTGTGCGCTGCAGCCGTTGTTCCCGGTACGGGACGTGCCCGGTGGAAGCACGTCAGGAAGGGTCCGTTCAACCGCCCACGTGCGGACATCGAACTACAGGAGTACGGAGACAGTGAGAGAGACATTGACCATGGAGGGAGTCGGGAGTGGGGCTCACGTGAGGAATGTATAAGATGGCCATCTTAGAGTTACTGTAGATGAGTTTACATCTTTGTAAGATTGATTGCTGATGGTTGATGGTTGTTGATTGCTCTGGGAATATATCCTTGATTATTCCGGATCCTTGGTGTGGGGTTTCTTATTGATTGGAATTCATATTGATTGCGTTACGAACATGCATAACTAATAGATCTTTCTGGCGGAGTTCCTCTCACGGTCCGGGGGTCACCGAGACCAGGTAGTCACCGGGAGGACCACGTAACACCTGGGAAAATCACATTTCCAAGCTGGCCTCCAAACCAGTCGCCGAATGGGCATCCTCCGTCGTGCGAAGTCCTTCCTTGGCACACCTGAGCTCCTCACCACATATAAGGCTTTCATCCGCAGCTCAATGGAATACTGTTCTCCCCTCTGGGCTGGTGCTGCTGCCTCACACCTAGCTCGGCTTCTCGCTGTTGAATCCAAAGTTTTCAAAATCATTGGAATCTCCTGCGATGAAGCTAACTCCGAGGGCCTTTCACTCACTCACCACAGGCAGGTTGGTGGTCTTGATGTCTTCTACCGACTCCTCTCCGGCCTTGCTCCCCCAGCTCTGCTTGTGCTCTGTCCCCCAAATATTCCTACAAGTCACACAAGATCTGCCTGCAACCCTCTTATGGATAAACAGCCAAAATCAAGACTTTCTATTCACCTTCCCTCTTTCATTCCTCTTTTCTCCCGCCTCTGGAACAAAAGTCCCTCACTCTCTTCAATCCCACTCCTCCCTCCAGGTCTTTAAAACAGCTGTTCACCAACACCTCTTATCTTCCCCCATCCAAAACCTTCATCTTTTCTACCGCCGTTAATTCACCCAGCTCCACTTTTTTGAAATACCGACTTCTTTCCTGGAAGTCCTAGCAGTGTCAATGTGTTTTATATCATTGCGGTACACACAGTGACACAAAACAGCAGAATGACTCCTTTTCTCTATTCAAACTGGTTGAACGAGTGATTTTTTTATATTGCAGGCACCTGCAACTCACCACAGATGAGTTCAATTCCAAAGTAAAGGAGAATCACCTGCTTGAAATCTAATTATTTCTAACAACTTCTAAAAGGTGCCAATAATATTGTCCGGGCCATTTTAGGATTTCTGTGTGGAATAAGCTAAGATTTAGTAATTTTTTCAGCTTTTTTTTGTTTTGTTCCACTGCAAACCAAAGAAATACATATGTGGATACCAAAATATATTTTAATTTCAACAATTTTCTGGAAGAAATGGTGCATTATTTGAAAAAAGTGCAAGGGTGCCAATATTTTTGGCCACGACTGTATATATAGAATAATAATAATAATAATAATAATAATCTATTGTGCCCCGAACAAAGTCCATAACCCTCTCAAGTTGCAAACTTTCAAATCTCTCAATCTTTCTACGCCCTTACCTTTTTGTTCAGATGTTCTCCACACATCAATTTCCAGAGAGTAGGCCTGTCCTTCGGCTTCCCTCCTCTGCCTTTTGGCCTTACTTTGTTCCCTAGTATGAATTAGTACTGTATATGTAAATGTTCAATTAATTATCGAATCCTTTTGTTTGTTTTTCAGATTTTACCAAATGAAATTCGACTAGCGCAAAAATCGACTTGACCTAAGGGTCCCAGGAACGGAACGCTTATGTAAGTCGAGGACTGTCTGTATATTGGAACCTTCTCAAAATTATGATGTGTTGTGATCAATAAAATTTCTTTCAAAAACGACAAAAAAATTATAAAAGTGCATTTCCAAGAATGTGTCGTAGAAGCACTGAAGGTGGGCCGAGAAGGGTATTCCTGCCAGGAGGGTGGGTGTACCCGCTAGTATTTATAATAAACTACTTACATTAAAAAAAATTATTTAATTAAATGTCTTACTAAATCGTCTATAAATTAATATTTTTCAAAAGGGCACAATATATTCTGATGGAAATTTTGCAAAAATGTATTTCTATGGATAAATTTACATATTTCACCAAATTTGACATTTTTAGCAATGATTTGATGAAATGTATTAAAATATTTCTTGTCATATTAACATTTCAGAGGCACAGCCGCATCGCATCCTCAGCCAATGATGCTACCCTGCAGCCTTGTGCTGCTTACGGAGGAAGAAGATATTTGCATAAACTATGCTCCACAAATTATTACAGGATGTTTTTTCTAAGTATTTAGCATTCAGCAAGCAAGGAAAATAAAACAATACTAGATTTTCCTTGATTTGCCGAATTTTCCGTTTTGGGGTAGGAGTAACAATTTTAACAATAACATTTTTTATATTCTTCTTACATGAAATTAATTTTGTTAATCGTATTTCTTATTAAATTCCCTTCAAATCCGTGATTCTAAACATGGTAATCATTCTTTAGTTTATGCACAAAATAAACTTTTCTGTTACACCTTTTATGAAAACGAAAAATTTATATTTTCTGCAGTGTATCGCCACGGTGCTCTCAGTGCCTGAAATGGATAACAATGAATGAGAGGTATTATATTTACCATACAAGTTTTCTGGAAAGAAAATGGGCTGAGTTATATGCCGAACAATTATCAAGGAGATATGGTCTATAATAAGAGATTTTTATTTATTTATTTTTGGATTCGATTTTGCTTTGTTTAGGTTTTTTTTTTTTTTAAGATAAATTTGAAGTTGGATTCTGTACAGATTGGATTCTGTGTTGAAGTTGGATTTTAGAAAAGTTTATTTTAGAAGAGGGTTATAAAAATGGTCATAACACACAAAAGCTACCAATGTTTCAATGCTGTCATATATTTAACAACTCTAGGAGTGCATACCTTGCCAAGAATCCCAATGAGTATTATTCCCCTCGGATGGTACTGGTGGCCAAAATTTGCGAGCCTGGCTCATGGCCTATTATATATGGATGTGTCGAGTTCACGGATCCCTGCCTTCTCTTCCACATTAGATTACCTGGGGGATTGAATGAAGGCATTAAGTACCTAGGGGGGGGGGGGGGGGAGGGGGTTCTCTGTAATGAAAACGATGTTTAAAAAAAACAAAAAACTGGGAGGGTTTGATAGTTGCCCTCAAATACAGACTAGTGAAATTGAGTGCCCTGCTTGTTCAACTGTCTTACAAGGGAAAGGTGTTAGTGCTCATCAATTTGGTGGCATCGATACTTTGGCACCATTTCAAGGTTGCACACCCCCGGAAGGGTTGGTAAAAATGTGCAAAAAATATTGATGAACCGTTGGAATGGCAAGCCAGGGTTTGACCTGGTATTGCGATCCTTCCCCAAGAAAAAGGAGGTCAATGCCGCGTAGATCTGGTCAGTAAGATTATGCTCTTCCACCTGAATGTGGTTAAGCAGCTGCTGCATAGGCCTTCCTGCCTGGCTTGGAGTGCGTTGACTAACTCTCTCTTGAATCAAGCTGCTGGGCTGTGCTATTCGCAGGAGGTCTTTCAGCTGGATGTGCAGCACTTGGACTTGTCCCAATTACCACCTTTCTACACCAGCATGCTGAATGCCCAGCAGGCCTTTACAGTAACCCGTCTGCACTTATCAAATACAAAAGTGATGTTCCTGTGTGAACCCGATTTGATCATCTGCTTTTCGAAAGTATTTCCATAGACCAGAGTTTTGTTCAGAATTTAATTGGTGTATGGGGCAGGTAGATGGGTGAGTCCTGCTGAATTTGTTCAATCCGTAGGCACCAGGTCAGTTAGACTGGTTACCTGAGTGTTTGCATAGTGTCTCGGAAGTTATTGGGACAAAGGGCTGGCAGGATGTCCTTGATGTAAACACACATGCCTCTAAGCTGTCAAGCCTGGGTTAAAATCCCGACGCAGCTATAAACTGTCATCCCAGTGCTTCACAGGCAGGGTGATTCATCAATGTGTGTGCCATCCATTGGATGGACGTCAGACTGAGTGTCCCGTCTGCCATCCCGAGTGGGTGAGCTATCAACAGCATCATGGTCAAATTCCAACTTCCTGCTCTAACCTTCAAGCGGCACTGCATCAGCGGCACAGCCGTGCTCCCAGCAATGATGCAAACAAGCAACCTCAGGCTGCACATAAAACGAATGGATGAGTTGTGACAAAAACTTCCACGGGGGGCAGGCTTACTCCGATTCTGTTTTACCTGCTTCCAGTTTTACAGATCTTGTGCTCACCCCAAAAAAACTGCACAATTAACTCATCTTACTATAATTCACCAAATGTCTGTCTGTCTGTTCCCAGGTACCGAAAAAACGGCTGAACCGATCGCCACGATATTTGGGGTGGGTAATCCTGGGACCCCCCTGGAGTAAAATAGGCTATATTGTTTTTCAAATTTTTCCAATTTCCAATTTTTCCAATTTTCAAATTTTCCAGTTTTTCCAAACACGATGCAATAATATTTACCGATATGAACAGTGATGTGGCTTTTATTGAAATTCTACAAATACTGTTTAGATTTTGATGATTTGCATGTGATATGATTTAACGGATGTTTATATACGGTTTATAACGGATGTCTCCAATACATTCAGAACTCCGCTGCCCGTCTACTCACCCATTCCCGGACCCGTGACCACATCACCCCCGTCCTTTACAAGCTTCACTGGCTCCCCATCTCCCAGAGAATCCAGTACAAAATCCTCCTCTTGACCTACAAAGCCCTCCATAACCTGGCCCCATCCTACCTGGCTGACCTCCTCTCCAGACACACTCCCACCCGCAACCTCTGCTCTGCTGGTACCAACCTCCTGACCCCCCCCCCCCCCCATCCGGACCAAATTCAGATCCTGGGGGGACAGGGCCTTCTCCATCGCTGCTCCCACCCTCTGGAACTCACTACCTCACACCATCAGAGACTCCTCCTCACTCACCAGATTCAAAACATCACTCAAGACCCACCTGTTCAGCACTGCATTCAACATTCAACCCACAGCATTTAACCCCTGACTATCACTTCTCCTTCTCCCTCCTTTTGCTTTAAATATTTCCCTATTGATTCTTGTCTTTTTGCAATTGTTGTTTTCATGTTTTGTTATGCATTATGTTTTGCACTCTGTCAAAGCGCCTTTGGGCTTCATGAAAAGCGCTATACAAAATAAATGAATTATTATTATTATTATTATATAAATCGTTTAAAATAAAAAAGCCTTCAATTTCTGATATTTTGCCTTTTCATTTGGGTCTCCCAATTAAAGCCCCGCCCATAGGGCGGATACCATTGCTAGTCCTATAAAATTTCAACTCTGCTCTTTTGGAAGGCACTTCTCCCGTTAACTGATACCCATCCACGCAACTTGTATCAAGTCTGCTCAGATTTCATGTACGTCATCCCGAAGTTGAACGTTATAAAGTTGATTTCTTTGTTGCCAGTTCATCATCATTTCATATGCAGCCTGTGGCTGCTGGTTGCATCACTGCTGGGAGTGCGGCTGTGCCGCCAATGCAATGCCCCTGTTTCCAAGTAAGATGGCACTCATTTTGCTGACCTCAGAAGGATGGCGGGCTGAGTCAACCCACTAGGTGTTATTTAACGGTACGACAGGGCCTCGAGCTCAGGATCCTAACTAAGATCCTGAGTTAAAAGCACTTCTTGCCGGTGTGCGTTAAAACCCAGATATATGTTTACATGGATATATATTTATACTCCCAATTTTTATTCTGTGCTGGCCGGGCTGGTTCCTCCAAAGCCCACCGCCTCCCCCCACTCTCCGCCCCTCTGCCCCAAACCCACCATTTTCTGCTCTCAGATATTTTTTCCTTTCTTTTGTAGTTTTCCAATAACAGTCTTTCTGTCTCAATCAAACAGAAACACAGAAACACAGAGAGCCTTTTCTCATTTTACCACTCCATATCCATTCCCGTGCATACATGATGAAGAAAAGAGAGCAAAATTTCAAAATAGGAAAGGAAAAAAACAGCAAACTCAGGCTAGACAAAGTTCAGCACATCCCACAAGGACTCACGTGAAACTCCAAAGGAGCATTGATGATTTGGTTGACGTTTGGTAGGGATCCACCGTAGAAGTTTGAGCGGCTCTGAGCGAGCTGCAACTGCTGTGCTTTAAAATGCAGCTGAATCACAGAGTGAAGAAGGGAAGGTGGTTTGGGGGTTGGGGTGAGGGGTGAGGAGGAAGGTAGCTTTTAGCACTTTTTTTTTTTTTTTTTTTTTTTAACACAAACTATATTTCATACACATCACCTGGAGTATCTTACACATCAATTCACAGATTTCAAATGGTATTCAACAGATGAGTCAAAACAACTGCCTCTCAGTCATATGGCTCTCATTTTATAATATTTTATGCCCCCGCCCCCGAAGGTTCCTGGAGGCATTATGTTTTCGGGTTGTCTGTCCGTGCATCCGTATGTCCGTCCGGGCTAAACCTCGTTTTTCTCAGCAACCACATGTCCAATTGAGACAAAACTTTCAGGGTAGGAGTTACACCCATGCAGAATGTTTTTATGATAATTGTGATGCCATAGGTCACGTGGTATGGCAGCCATCTTGGATTAAATGCAAATAATTAAAAAATTATTTCTCGGAAACCGCTGAAAGGAAGAATTTGAAACGTGGCACATTGTAAAGAACTCCCAATGGGGAACAAAAGCATGACAATGATGACATCATAGGTGAAGTGGTATACCAGCCAAAAATGTTTTAATCAAATTCCTTATCCTAAAAATCTGAAATTGCATGCACATGATCTAAGACCCATTTGTATTGGAATATTAAATTTATGACATCATAGGTCACATGGTTTGGCAGCCATATTGGAGTGAACCTAAAACCTATTAAAAAAACAACTTCTCCCAAGCCACCAAATCGATTGACTCGAAACTTTACGTGTGTCATTGACTAGGCATGGCGATTAAAAGATGATCACAAAAACAACATTGGTCACACATGGTGTGGTAGCCATATTGGATTGACGGAAAATATTACATAATTATATCTCTGAAACCGCTTACCCTATTGATGCGAAATTTTACAAATATCATCTAACACTATTGTTGCATATAGTCTGGTGTTGGCTTAGCGGTTAGGGTGCTGACTTGGGATCCTAGGATCCTGAGTTTGAATCCTGGTCAATCGCTGAATTAATGCTAGGGGGGTTGACTCAGCTTGTCATCCTTCCGAGGTTGGCAAATTGAGTACCAGCTTGCTGGGATGAATGATCCCGGTGTGTACTCCAGTTTAGAATAGGTACACCGTATCCCTGCATCGTAAGAGGCGACTAAGGGTTGGCGTCAGGAAGGGCATCCGGCCATAAAAACATTGCCTCAAACAGGGAACCATGATTGTCATGGGGCCTGCAAGGCTAACCCCCCACTCTAGTGGGGAAAAATGGCCTTTAAAAAACGATCATTCATTCATTAGTTAGTGGGGGACTCCTCAATATAACTACCTCGTAGTTATATATATATATATATATATAATTTTATATTTATCTATCTATAATTCCAGTAATCTCTGTGTGTATGTTTGTATGTTTGTATGTTTGTATGTTTGTATGTCTGTATGTCTGTGACCGCTGTTTCTCGACAACCACGGGTCCGATATACTTTAAACTTGCCAGGTATATTGCTGGGGACCCGAGGATGTGCCTTTTCAAGGTTTCATATTAATCGGAGAAGTAGTTACCGAGCTATGTCCAAAAAACGATTCAACCAATCAGAGAGCAGCGAGCTATCACGTGTGCCGAACGTGGCGAACAGACTCTGCCTCGGACGGCACATTTGAGAGCGTATTCATTTATTTCACGTTGGAAAACTATGTTGCCGTTAAACTATGTTTTAAAACTAATTAAAACTAATTTGCGATTCATCGTAACTGCGATTTGCGACCTTCCGGACAGTGAAGACTGCACTTCCGGCAGCCAATCACAGAACGCGTTGTTGCGTAGGCGTGGCCGATGTGAGAGCGAGCCGAGCCGAGCGCGTGCGCCATTACGGTTCGTAATTCGATTTCTTCCGGAGAAAATAATAATTTCTCGATTTCTTATGCGCATTATTTCTCCCAATTCAGTCAGAGCGAAGGGCGGAAGCGAAGAGCGTTGTTTTTTTTGTTTACGGGCGTACGGGCGTACGGGCGGGGGTAGAGCGTACGGGTAGCGTTTTTTTTTTTTTTTGGCAAGGAACGGGCACCCACGTACGGGCATGCCCTAGTAATACTATAATAATAATAATAATAATAATAGACAGGACATAAAACCTCAAAAGGCCCTTATATAAAATGCTTGAGGCATTTCTTGTTAAAAGTTGGTAACAAGTGTTTTTAACATAATTTGGGTATGCTGAATCCGAATCCGGTTGTTACCAAGCTGGCAAATGCTTTATAGTGGCTCAAAATCGCAATTCAAAATGGCCGCCAAAATCGCACATATTTGATGTGTCAAATTTTGTTATTTCATGCTTTAGGTTAAACCTATGTTAGCAGAGTAGGTATTTGGTCTTTTGAAAACACTTTCAGCATGGATAATTCAAACTAAGTTGATACCAAGCAAATACAAGCTGCTGGCACCCCGCCAGAGGACAAAATCCAATCAAAATCCAATGATTGCGGTAAGATCATCAATCGAATCTGACGCATTGTCCAGTTCATTTTTCAGCTGCTCGTCATGCTCCTCAAGGTAGCTTGTAAGTTGTGGTAGAAGCACTTGCCAAAATGCCTGCAATGTTAGTTTGTGAGCTCGCATTCCTCTAGAATATGACTTGCCTGCCATACAGTGTTCTGTGGTGGACGGTCCCATAATTCCACTCTCGGACCAGATATCTGCTAACCCCGACGACTGCATGTGCTGGCCAATAGCTTTGAGAAAGTTCAAGGAGATATGAAGACCACCAAGGCGAGAGATGAGAACTTCCTTGAACTCCGGTATAGCAGATTTCAACTCCAGTAATTTGCAATACAATGCTTGGTCTACCGTGAGTACTACATACTTTTGACCTAGCTTTGAGCTGATGTGCATGCAGCGTTTTATGACCGTAGTAAGAGTGTCAAGCTCATGCGCCGGGGCTTGAATAATTGGTAAGTAGCCAATCGTTGTCATTTCTGGATCCGTCGTGCTGTAAAACTGATTGTGTTGCATCCATCCCAACTGTGGATTTTCATTTTGCCGTTTCATGAAGAAAGACATATCTGTAGCTCGCGCCAGTTGCGCTGATGCGTTTTCATGTTCAGCTTCGGTGTACCATTCTGGCTGGATTTCTGCAGTAAACGCTGGTGTACGTTGTGTTTCCCTGACATTGGCTTCTATTATGTTATTCATGGCATCTGGCACTGAAAGTGATTTATGCTTCGATGGTACAAGATCATGGAAGTTGAAGTCTGGAGCAGGACCTCGTTGCCACACAGCCATCTGAGTGGCATGGAACGTGTTCTTTCCATCCATCGATGAATCATTGATGTCAATGTTATCTGCGGGAAAATGTACAAATTTTCCTGGTGTCAAATTAGGGGGAATGACTGCACCATTTTCAGTATCCATGTTCTGGATGGTATGCTCTGCCAGAGCATTATCCACTTGTAGGATGGAATCGTAGCTGAGGACATGACCTGCACTATTAAACAGTTGCACCAGATGTTTGGACCTCGTTGCCTGGTGCAATGTACTTCCAAGTCCAATGTGCTTTGGGGTTCACTTTTTCCCATGGCTGACTGCAAATACAATATCTTGTGCAATGTTTAGGACGTTTGACCGAACTTTTGCCTCAAGTACTTCGTCGTCATTTTCATCAGTGTCACCATCAAGAGCTGACTGGCCTTCAAACAGAAGACGAAGGAACATATATAGGGAATCTGGTATACATGCAGCTGCATCATCTTCACTGACGTTGAATCCTTTGTGGCCTGGCTGTGACACGAGTTCTCCTCTAATCTTAAGGGCTACGTGGACTAATGAAAGGAAAATGTCATCTCCAGGTTGATGGACTGGCGTGAATAGTTCATCGTTGTCTTGATCTTCCATCTGTGAAATGGGAATATGGCGATATTTTGTGGGAACGAGAAGCGTTTTGTTTCCCGAGGGTGCCCTATCTAGCATAGGGATGAACTCGTAGATCTCCGTCAAATGATGTTTTAGCTTTTCTGTGAAAGAAGCCCTGCGGCTGAGAAACGATGGTGGAATCTCAATGTTTGCATCCTTGGTCAGGCAGCAGTACCGATTGAAAACATCATGTAGTTCCAATACATGTCCTTTCTGAGCTGAGACTTGCAGCTCTGAACATAGCCACGCCATGGCTAGATCAGTTCTATGACTAATGCTTTGAATAGCTTGTGTGGACCTCGTAAAGTTCACATAGCATTGAAGGTGGTATTTGCCTTCTGACGCAATCAGATCGTTAACACATGCAACTCGAATACGTAACCCTTATCAAACTGTGCCGCCTCGATTATCTGCGCACTCATTTTCTGTGTTGTTACAGATGCAAGTATATGCTTTATATGCACAGTTTGACAGAATAAGCATTTGTCCCAGTCAGTACCCAGGACAGATCCTCGCAATATATGTGTTGATCTGGAAGAGATGCATGTTTCTTTGCTGCTCGATGCTTGCTCTCCATCTGTGTCCAGACTACATCCTGATGTTTTCTGATGCTGGTGCAACCGCTGAATTTTTCCCTTGTCAGTAAATTGTGCGTAGCAATGTCTATGCCACACAACTGACTCTGCATCTGTTGACTGAAGCACAACTTCGAGTCTATCAATAACATCTCTGTTGCTATCATCTCTGAGTTTACTTCGTGCGGTTACAGCATCTCGGAGTGTCAGCAAACCCTGCTTCCCAGCCTGGTGCACATCCTTGTCGTCCTTCTGACAAATGATACAGAGACTCAGGGATGGTGATGAAGATCGCCTCTTGAGACTAAGCACTGGGTCCATTTTTCTGAAAAGAGATAAGCCATGGTTAACACTCGTACCCAATAAGCATGTTCTCAAATATACAGGTTATAATACTATACTTATAATTAAGTCTTAAATAAGCCGCTCCGAGTGTACACATTTAAACTGTAGCTTAGACAACAATATGTTAGCATGTATATCTTACCTAATGCCATTGCGCTGATTAAGTATGTTAAACAGTAAACACCTTAACTAAGTCCACGGATTGTCGTCCAGCATAAAATGATTCCAATAATCTGAAAGAGAACTTATGAAAAGCAATAACATGAATGAGGCAGTATAACTACCACTACTCCAGGTATCATCCAATATGTTTGCTGTTGTAGAAATAGTCAGTATTGTGATTAATGAGTTGTTTTAACTCTAAACCTTAAGTACTACATTCAGACACCAAAAACATATCTGTGGCTAGTGGGAAACCAAATATATGCATTTTTCAAATTTTACTGTGGCCATCTTGGATTTTGTCCTCTGGCGGGGTGCCAGCAGCTTGTATTTGCTTGGTATCAACTTAGTTTGAATTATCCATGCTGAAAGTGTTTTCAAAAGACCAAATACCTACTCTGCTAACATAGTTTTAACCTAAAGCATGAAATAACAAAATTTGACACATCAAATATGTGCGATTTTGGCGGCCATTTTGAATTGCGATTTTGAGCCACTATAAAGTATTTGCCAGCTGGGTAACAACCGGATTCGGATTCAGCATACCCAAATTATGTTAAAAACACTTGATACCAACTTTTAACAAGAAATGCCTCAAGCAGTTACAAATGCTGACTTTTCCTCCTGTCTATAATATGAGTTTCCTGACTAGGAATTCCAATGTAGGCGGCCATTTGGCCAATCAAGCCTGTGCAATGGTTGCTTGCTCTACTTCCTTTATAAATTGTAAGCAACACACAAGGAAACAGCAAGTACCATTTTTACAGTCTTTTGAACGAATCAGCCGGGGATTGAACCACTGACCTCCAAAACTCTGAGCTCTAACCATTACGCCATCGAGTTTGGTATAGTAATTAATAATGAAGATTATAACATCACTCTCAGGAAGAAACAGGTGTGAGAAATTGAACTAGGCTGTTGTAAAACGATTTGTAGGTTTCATGGAGTAATACAACAACAACAACATGCATTTTAAGGCCATTTTCCCTGCTAGAGCGGGGGTTAGCCTTGCGGTCCCCATGACAATCTTCTCCATTTTGCCCTATTTTCTGCATCTCTCCTTGTTAACCCCCTTGCCCGCATTTCTTCTTCCACCATCTTTAGCCAAGTCTTTCTCGGTCTTCCCCGTCCTCTACTTCCTTCTACATTCATTTCCATCACTCTTCTCAACCAGTCACTTTCATCCTTCCTCAACACATGACCAAACCATCTCAACCTGTTCCTCTTCACAGCATCAATCACAGGCTCTATTCCCATCATCTTTCGCAATTCATCATTTGTCTTCCTCTCTATCAACGATACTCCGCACATCCACCGAACCATTCGCATTTCCACCCTTTCCAGCCTTCGTTGCTGCTCTACATTCATGACCCATGTCTCGCTCCCATAAATCATAACACTTCTCACACATGCAGCATACACCTTTCCCTTCAGCTACAACGACACTCCCCTCCTCATCAGCATGCCACTCAGTTCCCAAAACTTCTTCCATGCACATCTCACTCAAGCAACCGTTGCCGTGTCTGATCCACCTTCTCCATTCAGCATGTCTCCGAGGTAGCAAAATGTTTTCACACCTTCCAGCTTCACGCCGTCTCCAAGATCCAACTCAACATTTCCTCCATCTGCAGCTCCCTCTGTGCACACCTTACATTTGAATGTAGCTGCCACACTGGTTAATGACCCTCTCAGACCACTACCTTTTTGGTGAACCCACTCAGCGCACATTGTACATTGAATGGAGTTCACTCCGACACCCTTCCTGCACACAGCACATGGCCACTTCCCAGTTCTATCCACCTCACCACATGCTTTACCACTTGCCATCACCTTCGTCTTTCCTATATTCACCTTCAGACCTTTTGTCTCCATACATTCCTTCCACTTGTTCATCTTTTCCTTCAGTCCATCCATACTTTCCGCAATCAACACCAGATCATCTGCATTCAACAACTCCCACGGTAAACCCTCCTTTACGTTCTGAGCCAGCACCTCCATCACAGCTACAAATAGTAGTGGACTAAGTACCGACCCCTGATGCACTCCCACCTTCACCTCAAACTCACCACTATTCCCGTCCTTCGTCCTTACAGCTGTGCGCGCTCTTTTGTACATTGCCATCACCACTCTGATCAACCATACCTCCACTTCTAACTTCCTCAATGCCCATGTCAATACTTCGCGTGGAATCCTATCGAATGCTTTCTCCAGATCAACAAACCCAAGAAACAACTTCTTCCTCTTCTCCATGTACTTCTCCTGCAACTGCCTCACAATAAAGAGCGCGTCTGTCGTTCCTCTTCCTGGCATAAATCCAAACTGCATTTCGTCGATCTTCACCTTCTTCCTTTTCCTTCTCTCCAACACCCTTTCCAATACCTTCATTCCATGCTCCAATAGGTTTATCGCTCGGTACGAGCCACACTCCAGAGCGTCATCTTTCCCCTTGTATAGAGGGACGAGGGTACTCAGTTCCCAATCCACTGGAATGCGGCCTTCTTTCACCACCAGATTACAGATCTCTGTCATTCTCTTCACACCACAACTTCCTGCTGCCTTCAACATATCTCCCACAACTCCCGTCGGCCCTCCCGCTTTTCTACTCTTCATTGCTTTTATCGCTTCCTCAACTTCCTTCTCAGTTATCTTCTCTGCTGGTCCTAAAACTGGGTTACTCTCTATGTTGCCATCCCATTCATTCTCTGTATTCAACAGCATTTCCATATATCTTTTCCATCTTCCTTTAATTCCATCTGGGTCCACAACGATTTGTCCCACTTCATCCTTCAAGCAACTCACCCCCATCACATCACACCTCTCTTTCGCTATCTGCTTTGCAATCCTGAATACCGCTCTGACCCTCTTCGGAATCCAAGCGTTCTCCGAACATTTTCCTACATGCCTCCTGCGCCTTTGCTACCTCTTTCTTTGCAGCCTTCTTGGCTGCCTTATAACTTTCATGCTCTTCTTTTTCTGCTCCCGTGCCCTTCGCCTTCTGCCACTCCTTGAACTTCTTCCTCTTCTCGTCAATCCTCTTTCCAACTTCATCATCCCACCACCATGTTCCCGAGTGCCTCGGTGGTCCTTTTGTCCATCCACATACCTCACCAACGGCTCCCAACAGACTATCTTTCATTGACATCCAACCACGTTCAAGCTCAACCACATCATCCTCTACCTTACTCAGCCTCTCTTTTAATGCCTCCCTTACTGTCACCTCTTTCAACCTCCACACCTTCATTCTCGGTTGGTACTTCACCCGCCGAGCTCTCCTCGCACCCTTCACCCTTATGTCGCAGACAACCAAGTGGTGCTGTGAAACAGCCTCCTCCCCCGGGATCACATTTGTGTCCCGGAGGTGCCCCCTATCTCGCCTACGCACCATCAGGTAGTCAACGGTTGTCGTCGACCCACCTGACATGTATGTAACAAGCTTATTATCCCCTTTCTGGAACTGAGTGTTACAAATCAACAAATCAGCTCCATCAGCAAACTCCAAAATCCTTTCACCTTCTCCATTTCTCACACCATATCCGTAACCCCCATGAACTCCCTCAAAACCGTCCATACTCCTTCCCACATGTCCATTTAGGTCTCCTCCTACCACAACAACTTCCTCATCTTTCACATTTTCCATCAGCTTCTCTATCGCACACCAGAACTTGTCCTTCTCTTCATCGCTCCGACCAACCTGTGGAGCATATCCCGAGATGACGTTCACCAAGAGCTTTCCAATCATCATTTTCACCATCATCAACCTATCACTCACTCTAGTCACACTCACCACACTGTCTACAAACTCCTCAGAAAACAGGACACCAACACCATTCACGCCCTCTGGGCACTCTTGCCACACAAACTTGTATTTCTGTCCCTGCCTACCCTTCACCATTCTCACACCACTTCCCTTCCATCTCGTCTCTTGCACACAACATATGTCCACTCTTCTTCTGACCAATACTTCCACCACTTCTCCTGATCTCCCTGTCATTGTCCCTACATTCCATGTCCCAAACCTCAGAAACCGATCTCCACTTCAGGCTGTACCCTGCCCATATGTAGTTGTGATTGTCATGGTTCTCTTCTTTGAGGCAATGTTTTTTTTATGGCCGGATGCCCTTCCTGATGCCAACCCTCTTTGTCGCCTCTTACGACACGCAGGGATACGGTGTACCTATTCTAACCAAGGTACACACCGGGACATGGAGTAATAATAATATGGAGTAATAATACTTTGTGATAATAACAATAAAATTTCGGTTTCATGGAGTAATAATAAAAAGAATAATACTCAGAACTAGAACTGCCACTTTATAACTGCTGGCGGTGATGACCGGTTTCCTCCGCCTTCCCGCTTTGATACAACCCCGCTTTCATTGGACACGCATGACACATGATGTCCTCTTTATAACACTAAATTCAGTATTGTATTTAAAAAAAAAAATCTATTCAGGGTCTATTCATCATCAGAGTCTATTGGGGTCTTTTGGGTCATCGGGTCTTTTGAGTCCTCAGGGTTCACTGGCTCTTTTGGGACCTTGGGGTATTTTGGGTCCTCAGGGTCTTTTGGTTCATTGGGGTGTTATGAGTCCTTGGGGTCTTTTGGGTCTTCAGAGTCCTCAGGATCTTTTGGGTCTTCTTGGGTCCTCGGGGTCTTTTGGGACGTTTGAGTCCTCAGGGCCTTTTTTGTCCTCGGGTCCTCTGGTTATTCGTTGTATTTAAGGGTCTTTGGGGTATTTTGGGGTCTTGGTGGTCTAAAGCGTCTTGGGGGACATAAAAGTTATTCAAAGGTCTTATGGGTCTTTGCAGTCCAAAGGGTCGAAAGGTACATTCTGATAGTACATAATTAATCGACTACGTAATTAATTGAGAGGATGCCACTGACTTCAAACAGCACAAAATTAATAGATATACTGAAAAGTCAAATGGCTGGAGAAGATAAAAATGTAGAAGTTCTTCTTCTTCAAACAATAACAACATCCGGCTGCAAAACCGTACAATCAATCAGGTTGAAATTTTAATAGGATAAAGGATAAAGGATAATATTCACTAGCCGAAACCCGTGGAACATCCACGGAAGGGAGGATGTGGTGTATGGATAGAGTGTACCATTATGGATGGCATAGGGGATTTGCTTGTCCGAGTAAGAGTTAGGAAGAAAGATGAGAATGAAGAGTGCGTATATGAACAACGTATTTATTGCACACAAATGCATGCTCAGGATTGTCCACTCAGTGGACGGCTTGCTGTCGCCTTCGACAGTCCAATCAGCGGACGGCTTGCTTCGCCCTCACCCAGCAGACGCCAATAAGATGGCGTCGTATCGGCAGTTAATCGGATGCTTTTGGGCCCCAACGTCGGCTAATTCAGATTTTTCGAGTATGGCTGTACGTGATGAACAAAGAGCGCGGTTCGTAGATCATAAATCCATTAGTGCCGTGGGCATCGGGTCACTGGGTGCGGCGTAAAAGGGATAACAAAGTCGAGTCCTTACGCTATTATTATATAGACTAGCCGAAACCCGTGGAACATCCACGGAAGGGAGGATGTGGTGTATGGATAGAGTGTACCATTATGGATGGCATAGGGGATTTGCTTGTCCGAGTAAGAGTTAGGAAGAAAGATGAGAATGAAGAGTGCGTATATGAACAACGATCGCCGACACCGGCACAAATGCATGCTCTGGATTGTCCACTCAGTGGACAGCTTGCTTTCGCCTTCGCCTGTCCAATCAACGGACGGCTTGCTTCGCCTTCGCCCAGCAGACGCCAATACGATGGCGTCGTAAGATGGCGTCGTATCGGCAGTTAATCGGATGCTTTTGGGCCCCAACGTCGGCTAATTCAGATTTTTCGAGTATGGCTGTACGTGATAAACAAAGAGTGCGGTTCGTAGATCGTAAATCCATTAGTGCCGTGGGCATCGGGTCACTGGGTGCGGCGTAAAAGGGATAACAAAGTCGAGTCCTTACGCTATTATTATATAGATAGGATAAAGGGTAATACTCGTCGAATTATGACGTCATAACGGTAGCACTTTTGATATCCTTAATGAATACATTTGTTGGTCCCAATGCAGAGTTCTTCACAATGAGCCATGACTCAATTTTTTCCATTAATCCGTTTCAGAGATATAGAGGCAAACTTTGAAGGTTTTCCAAGATGGCGCCCATACCACGTGACGTATGACGTCATAATTAGCAGTAAAAATTAAAAAGGTCTAACCGCTCCTTTGGTGAAAATGTGCCAATCGGACCAACAGTTGCAGAGAACATTAATTTTAAATGTTTCGGACCTCCAAAATCAAGGCGGAATAATAATAATAATAATGATCTGAACAGAAACAATAGGTTTCTCTCTGCAATGCATGCAGAGGAAAGCTAATAATAGCAATAACTAGAGCAAAGTCGATGGCGCACCATCGCAAATCCCCACGCTGTCCACCAAAAGCAAAGTTTTTTTTTTGTTTTTTTTGTATACTGAATCGAGGCTCGTGAAAGAGCTAACATTTATTTCATAACGTGACAAGTTGAATGAAAGATGGCAAAAAGTTCCCCCAGGAATGACCCACTATCAAATTTTGAGTTTAACATTTTTCGCCATTTTGACCTCCGTGACCCCAAGTCCCCAGCCCTGGGACATAAACAGGGAGTCCAACTCAAAAAAATCGTCACATTTTTCATGCATCTCCCAATGTTGATTGCATATACAAAGTTTCCTTTTGAAATGTTTAAAAATATGCCCGTAATTGAATTTTTCGGCATTTGCCCTTTTGACCCCGCTACAAGTGGCACAGCCAAAAGTGACACTGCTCAGCACTACCAAGTGTGGTGAATTTCTGCCCAACCATTTAGGAGGAGATAGCATGATGGACGGACGGACAGACAGACAGACGGAGCTGATTACAATATCTCCCCCTTTGTTTTTTTTTTCAAAAGGTGTGGGAATAATAACCCGAGAGTTCACAGAACACCTTGGACATGAAAAGGGTCTTTTCAACGCTTGCTCCACGTTTACGAGCATGATCGATGTTCTCTTTCTTTGTTCATGAACTTTGGAGAGCAGGCATGATGGCAAACATACACAGCCGATGGGTCAGACGGAACAGTCCAGAGCTAAACCTTCTACCAACTATTCTCGGAGGGACCGACGACTTTGGAAAGACCTTTCAGAGAAAGATGCACGAAACATACAGATCTGAGCTCCGTGGTGGTTGCATCGCCAGGCACCGACATGTTTGGCTGAATCTAACTGTTTCGCCGCCCTCAGAGCGCACAGCAAATGTGATTGGTTGGGACCGTGTAACGTTTTACCCAAGGTGCTGCTAAAGTGGAGGTTTTTGGAAGTGCAAACAAGACGATTTCTGTTCTGCAATGTTCAATATACAATTCAAATGAAATAAAAGAAAAGTTTTATGAAAAGTCTGTAAAATAAAATAAAATAAATAAAAGCGTTTAATTGAAGTTTACCGCCATTGATGCACCATCTTTTACACCACCTTATTTAACACTTACTTTAGATATTTGTGCCTGTTGTATGTGTCCTTCAAGATGTCCTTAAAATCAGGAAGTTACGTGTTTGGAATGATTTTCAATTTTATTTCACTGCCAGACAGGCAGACAGACTAAAGTAATTCCCTCTAGAATCTAGATCTTCAGGCCACCTGTTCTCCACCATCTCAGATCGTCCCGAATCCAAAACCATGATCTTTTGCACCCTCGTTAACCCCAACCAAATCCCTCCTCCTTCCAATTTTCCCTCCTTGGAGTGGCTGTGCCGCTGATGCGGTGTCCCCTTGTTGCCAGTAAGCTGGTACTCATTTTGCCGACCTCGGAAGGATGACAGACTGACT
>NC_136270.1:27136839-27301839 GCF_964187855.1 Myxine glutinosa | reverse complement strand
GTTAAATTTAATTAATTAAGTTAAAAAAGACCTAACAAGGCCTTATACTATATTGTTACAGCCACGGGTTTTGGGTCTACTACGAGGGGATCCTTGGTTCCCTTTGAACTTCCCAGGCTTGAGGCCAATGGTCACAAATAACTCGTACCACGGCGGGTTGCTAGGCAACCGCGAACACCATTTGGTCAACCACGAGTTCCCAGGGTTCCCGTCTGACAACCGTTTACCTGAACCACGTGGTGGCTTTCCAAACGGGTGACGCACCCTCGGCTATGCACCAATCTTATCTTAATTTGGATATTAATTAGGGCTGCCAAGCTTACCGCTGGTGCATGCCGGACCTGATGAGCCAATCAATTGGGGAATTATAACCTCACAGTCTAACTTATGTGTGAACAACGCTGGATCAATAGGGAAATGATGAACATGGACAGATTGAAAATGGAGTTTAACAAGAGTGAATATATTATGTACAGTGAGATCGTGCAAAAAGGGGGGAAGGAACTCAAGGACTTTAATGGACAGCAAGGGTAATCAAAATGGATCAAAAATGGGGAATGCAATTCAAAATGTACAAGCAATCACGAGCAATGGGGAGTGCAGCAATATTTGAACAGCAAAGAAAATGGACTTAACAGAACGAAAAATGAAAAGAGCAGAACTTAACCTATGCCTTATCTACCGGCTATACATGACATGGGTACCCAATCAGATCATCCACGGAGGGAGATAAGAACAGAAAGTGTGAGGGTTATTGGCCTCTTTATCTTATCGGGTGGGAGCCGTCATGCTCCCGCAACCCAAATGTTAAAGGTAGGGGTCAATGGCGAAGAAATACTGTGGTGTCTAGGGTGCATGGGGTCGTAGAGTTGCAGGATGTCGTGTGTGTCATGTGTGTCAGTGCATGTGGTGCGAGAGAAACTGCGAAGGTGCATTATCAGTAATTGTCACTTCGGAGGAGTCGGATGTGGAGACAAAAGAGTGTGTTTGTGTGGCTTGGTTTCAGCCATAACTGGCGTGCTCGCTCCGTCCGCCCCAAGGCTTTGGCTCCCAGCTCGACCACACCTGCGTCAATTCTACCACTCGAGTCTCAATCGCCACTGGTGAAGTACACAGGACAATCACCAACCATGACCCAATGTAGGACCAAAGTCAAGAACCAATGTGCTGAGCCTTTGCCCTTGGTGCTTTTTAATCCCTTAGCAGGGGCGGGGCTTAAAAGTAAATCAAACGAGCTCTTGGCAGAATCCTGGATGCCTATTGGCTATTGGCACACCTCCTCTTAACCCCACCCTTGCCAGACCTCTGCAGCCAGTTTTGTCCAGTCGGTCGTTCAGCTTAGACACGCAGTGGAGCTCAAGGATTTACTTGGGCCAGCATCTCGTGATGCTCTCAGGCACGTGGGCAAATTCTGGGAGCGCTTAATTACTTATAGGGGGCAAACAGAGCGATTATGTATGGACAAGACCCTCATGGCCGCTGCTCTCTGCGCTACCCTACCTGTGCATCCAAAGCTGCGGCACGCACCGTGGTATGCATAGATGAGGTTATGATGGAGGAGGAAGGTGAAAAGTTCGTGTATGGTTGAGGCTTTCTAGTCTGAAAGCAAAGAGCAAACTACAGCAAGAGGGCCCTACCATGGAATAAAATGTTGATGCAAGTTGATACTTCTCCCATCCCCCCCCCCCCCCCTTCCCACGCCTCCTCCCCTCAAGCCCTCTCCCTCCCACACATCTCCCTGCTCTTAAATGTTGTGTGCTCTCAAGTGTTTGTGTGCTTCCCATTCTCTTGTCTTCCGCTCCCTCTTTTTATATATTTTGTTTGTCTGGTTGATTTGTTTGTGAAGTAAATGTTAGCTCTTTCACGAGCCTCGATTCAGTATACAAAAAAAAAGAAAAAAAAGTAACAAGTTACACTGTTGTTACCTCCGCCACCAAAGGTGGATGGAGGTTATGTTTTCATCCCTGTCTGTCTGTCTGTTTCTTTGTTTTTCCGTTTGTGAACAAAATATCTCAAAAGGTTGTGGACGGATTCGTACGAAATTTGGCAGAGATGTAGCGTATGTGATAAGGACGATATGATTCGATTTTGGTGAAGATCCGGATTCGGATTCGGCTACTAGAATTTTTAAAGTGATTCTTCACCATTGGGAGATGGGGGCAAAAACGATACATAACAGGATATCTAAAAAAGTTATGGACGGATTTGGCCGAAGCTTGGTGCGGTTGGGTGTCTGACAAGGACAAATATATTCGATTTTGGTGTAGATCTGAATATGGATTCGGATATCAGAATTATTTAATTTTTAAGTGATTCTTCACCATAGAGTGATATGGCCAACCAGGCGTAGGTATGCTCTCCACTGAGTGCAGTTCTAGTTTGTTTTTGATATTTTACTGTCCTCATTTACATAATACATTAGCATAAATAAATTCGCTATTTTTGCCACTTTAAAATACACTTTCAGCACAGGACTCTGCCTCGGAATGCCAAGGACTCGGACTCGGAATGCCAAGGACTCGGACTCGGAATGCCAAGGACTCGGACTCGGGACGGCTAGACTCGGACTCAGACCAGGTGGACTCGACTACAACACTAGTGGAATCACTTTGGAGAAAATAGGTGGAGGGGATGAGGAACCAGAAGCAGAAGGAAACTCAAGTAGAAATGAGAATCGTTATGGAGTGAAAATTTGAGTTTTTGTTTGTTTGTTTTGATTTATTGACGAGAGGGGAGGATATTAGGATAGTTTTTTGTTGTTGTTGTTGTTGTTGTTGTGTTTCTCCAGTCAGTTCTGGTTGAACAGAGTAGCGGCACGGAGACAGCTGATCAATCTCACAGGAGCGACCCAGAGATCCCTCACGTCCAAGATGTCGTGGTCTTGCCTATGTGAAGCCAGGACTGTGTGGTCTTCGATGATATGTGTTATTGCGTGTGGAGAGGCCTGGCAATGTTTGCAGGTGTCGTCAGTGGTGTCATCAAGTCTATGTTTGTAGTGTAAAAGTTGTCGGTGGTGACCACAGTGAAGGTGCGAAAGGTGAACACGATCAGACCTAGGGAGTAGTTTCTCTGTGTCATCGATGGGTGGGGGTTTTGTGACCAAGATACTGTTTGGGTCCAGATTGTTTATTGCGTTTATGGGAACTAGTGGGTTCACCCGTGGGAATCCCACGGGCATGGAGGTGGGCATGGAGGTGTATCGTTGCGATCGGTGCAGCCGTTTTTGCGGTCCCTGGGACAATAACGTTATGTGAGAGACCAAACCTGAAAATGCTGAAGACTAAAGCTGAAATTGGAAAAACAACATAGCCTATTTTACTCCTGGAGATCCCAGGATGACCCACCCAAAATATCGTTGCAATCGTTTCAGCCGTTTTTGCGGTACATGGGAACGGACGGACAGACAGACAGACGGACATTTGGTGAATTACAGTAAAATGTGGGTGTGGATGTGTTTTTTGTAGTTTCCGTTGTTTGGTGGGGGGATGTTACAAAATATGTCACTGTAGTGTCTTTGTGGTGTAGTTTTAATAGGATAGTGTTGAGGATATAGAAACAAGATACCCTGGAATATTTCCAGGATAACAACAACAACAACAACAACAGGCATTTTAAGGCCATTTTCCCTGCTAGAGCGGGGGTTAGCCTTGCGGTCCCCATGACAATCTTTTCCATTTTGCCCTATTTTCTGCATCTCCTCTTGTTAACCCCCTTGCCCGCATTTCTTCTTCCACCATCTTTAGCCAAGTCTTTCTCGGTCTTAACCCGTCCTCTACTTCCTTCTACATTCATTTCCCTCACTCTTCTTAACCAGTCACTTTCATCCTTCCTCAACACATGACCAAACCATCTCAACCTGTTTCTCTTCACAGCATCAATCACAGGCTCTATTCCCATCATCTTTCGCAATTCATCATTTGTCTTCCTTAAAACGATACTCCACACATCCATTCGCATTTCCACCCTTTCCAGCCTTCGTTGCTGCTCTACGTTCATTACCCATGTCTCCCATAAATCATAACACTTCTCACACATGCAGCATACACCTTTCCCTTCAGCTTCAGCGACACTCTCCTCCTCATCAGCATGCCACTCAGTTCCCGAAACTTCTTCCATGCACATCTCACTCGAGCAACCGTTTCCGCGTCTGATCCACTTTCTCCATTCAGCACGTCTCCGAGGTAGCAAAATGTTTTCACACCTTCCAGCTTCACACCTTCTCCAAGATCCAACTCAACATTTCCTCCATCTGCAGCTCCCTCTGTGCACACCTTACATTTGAATGTAGCTGCCACACTGGTTAATGACCCTCTCAGACCACTACATTTTTGATGAACCCACTCAGCACACATTGTACATTGAATGGAGTTCACTCCGACACCCTTCCTGCACACAGGAAGGTGTGAAACAGGATAATTAACAGGAAACAGGAAATTCCTGGATAACAACGAGATAGCAAAATACACTTTCTATCCAAGGGAAGGCCATATCAGCTAGACTTTTAGCAATACAAAATTAATAGCACAAAACCGCTGTTCACCCGGTTACCACACTGAGGAGGTTGGACTTATAAATGGGACACACCACACCACACACCACAAAATAACAAAATAAACCAGAAAACAAACAAACAAGTTTTCTTTTTGTTGTGATCCAGCAGAAAAATCCGTGTCTGTGGTGGCACTTCCACAATCTGTGAGAATCCTTTTGAAGACATAAACCTGAACAATTTTGATTGGGTAGTGGCTGAAACTCGGTCATTCCTAGGTGGAACTTTTTGCCATCTTTCAACTTTCCTTTTGGTGGGAAGCGCGGGGATTTGCGATGGCACGCCTTCGATTTCGCTCCAGTTCTTTTTTAACACCCTGGTGATGTCGCTGAACCTGCCATACATTTTTCATCCTTACTCCTTCGCACCACCCCCTCATTCCCACAATGAAATGAAGTTTGATTGATGGATATACTTTCAATCTGGTGTTGGTGTGGAACAGGTATGATGGGCCAAATGACCTGCTCCATCATTTAATTTTTTTAGTTATTTATGTACAGTACATGAGCGTGACTCCGCGCACCTCACCACACGTCATTTCAGATGGATTGGCATCTTTGACCATTTCGTTGTCTTTCGGGTCTTCAGGGTCTTTTGGGTCTTCATGGTGTTTTGGGTCTTCAGGATCTTTTGGATGCTCTGGGCCTTAAAGAGTATTTGGGGTCTTTGGGGTCTTTGGTGTCTTCAGGGGCTTTTGGGTTTTAAGGGTCTTTTGTTTCCTCTGGGTCTTTAAGGGTCTTTGGGGTATTTTGGTTCTTTTGGGTATTTAAGGGTATTTTGGGTCTAAAGGGACTTTAAGGGTCCTTGGGGTCTTCAGGGTATTTTGGGTCTCCAGAGTGTTGTGGTCTTCAGAGTCTTTTGGGTCTTCGGGGTCTATTGGGTCTTCAGGGTCTTTTGGGTCTTCAGGGTGTTTTGGGTCTTCAGGGTGTTTTGGGTCTATGGGGTCTTTTGGGTCTTCATGGTCTTTTGGAGCCTCTGGGCCTTTAAGGGTATCTTGGGACTTTAGGGTGTTTTGGGGCTTTGGGGTCTTATGGGTGTTTTGGGTCTTCGGGATATTTTGGGTGTTTTGGGTCTTCGGGGTATTTTGGGTCTTCAGGGTATTTTGGGTCTTCATGGTCTTTTGGAGCCGATATATATATAATGTATGTATGTATGTGTATATATATATATATATATATATATATATATATAATTATATATATATATATATATATATATATATATAATTATATATATATATATATATATATATATATATATATATATATATATATATATCTATATATATTGTTGTGGATATGAGGACTGCATATATATTTTTTTTATTGTGTGCTGTATGATTATTATTATTGTTGTTGTGCTGTGCCTCCTGCCTCCGGAGCTGTGTAAGATCAAAAGGGCGTCCCATAGTCCACAAGCATACACGTCAGCCAATCATAGGATATTCATGTTCGATAGTTATATCTTATTCTGTGTTTTAGGATAAGGCTGTGTCTCCCATTAATTGAAGTACTCCATTGCACCAGTGAAAGAGAATAGATCCCCTTCCATTCCCATCCCCAAAAATCCCCATTTCCTTCACATCCCCCTTTCGTGATTGCCGACCCTCGATTGCCATATTACATCCCCTCTCGTCATTGCTGAGCCCTCGATTCCCAATCACCTCCCCTCCAATAACCGCCATTGACCACGAGGCTCGAGTCAGGGAAGAAAGGCGTGTCTCCACCTCGTCAGAGGAGGGGAGGGGCGCGCCCGCCCGTCGTCGTCCGGGGCGGAGCCCGAGGGTCGTGCGACCAGCCAGGGCCGAGGTGAGCGCCCCGATGGGCGTGTCCAAAGCGCCGGGGGCGTGATCGCTGGGGGCGCTATAAAAGGGCGCAACCGGAAGTGGAGCGGAAGAAGAAGAGAGGGAGATGCACTCTGGGTTGGTCGGAGAAAGAGAGAGAGAGGAGGAGTTGGTTGCACCGAGAGAGAAAGAGAGAGAGAAGAGTTGGTCTGAGTCGGGTGCCAAAAAGGAGGGTCAGTGGTCACAGTTGGTTGCGGTGGTGAGAAGTCGGTGGTGAGAAGCGAGTAAGACAAGGCCTGGCAAGGCAACTGCAGGCCGCCGCAGCAGCGACACCCGGCAACCGCAAAAGGGGGCAGGAACGGCGGCTGCTGAACGCGCCGGTTGTGCGGCGGGACCCCCCCTTGGACCTCTCCCTCTCCCTCCAGCCATCCACATCCTGCGATTCCTGCAATTCCCCGTGTGAGTCGTCTTTGTTTGTTCTGTCCTGGGTAATAAGTTAAGTCTGTAGATAAGCTAAATTTGCACTGTGTCACCTGCGTCTTGTACTTGTAAATAAACTGAATTGCTTTTTGTTGCTTGTGTGTAAATAGTAGAAATAAATTCAGTAGTAATATTTCAAACCTTTTTTTGTCTCCGTTTTCCTCTTGCATTGCGTCGCTTTTGTCTTTTCCCTCATTGAGCAGCTAGGGTGCGATACAACCAACGTTCGGGTGGAATCGGGTGAGTTTTGTTAGGTCGCGGTTTTAAACCACTGCTCGGTCTATAACATCCTAACCGCGATCTATAACAATTGGTTGTCAGGAGTTGGATTCGAACCTGGGACTAAATTTATTTAGCCCAAATTTTGGAACACCAATTGTACTATTAGAATAACAATTGGTGTCGGGGAGTGAGATCGACCCGGAGTGCGCTTCACGCGCTCAAAATTATAAAGTACGAAATTTGTTTTGTTTTAAAGGAAAAGCCCGAATTTTGAAATCGCGCCATGGCTGTCCAAGGCGACGGGATGCCGGTGGGAGAGATAGAGGGGTTAGAAGTAACCCAGGACTTCGGGGAAGAAAGGGAGGAGGAAAATGGCAATGTGGTTGCGGGAATATCAGGCGCGCAAAATGGCGCGCTCGCTCACGTGGTTGAAGGGTCCCAAAATAGCGGCGCCGCGGAGGGCGAGCCTGCGGTGGCGGCTGGGGACGCTGGGCAAACCGGGTTTGACCTCAGATTATTCTTGACCCAACTGAATGCAAAAATGGATAGAATGGGAAACCAAATGGGGGTAATGGGGAACCGGATGGATGCTCAGGGTGAGCGATTGGAGGGCCAAATGGGGGTAATGAGGGACGAAGCAAGGGGTACCGTTGAGGGGTTAGACAATAATTTTAAGGGGTTAGACAATAATTTTAGGGAGTTAGACAAGAAATTTGAGGGGTTAGACAATGGGATAGAAGGGGTGAAACATGGGTTAACGGGGGTGGAAAATAGAATGGCTGCCCAGGAGAATCAGTTAGAGGGGGTGAAAAATGGGTTAATGGGGTTAGAAAATAGGATGGAGGACAAATTGCGGGAAATAGGGGAACAATCCGCCCGGGAAATCGAACAGATGGGGAACCAGATGGAGGAAATACGACGAGGGGTGAGTGAGGGGGTCTCGGGGCTACGCGAGGAGGTAAAGCGAGGCGAAAAGCGTATAGAGAAAGAGGTGAGAAATAATACGGCTAAGTTACAAGGGGGAATAGAAGATCTGACGGAGGAGGTGGAACAGCTGACAGAGGGACAAACGAAGTTAGTGGAGCAGGTTCAAAAGAACACTGCGGTACTAGGAGGGTTAAAGGCGACACAAAAAGAAATTAAAAACGAATTAATAGCGACGCAGAGGCAATGTCAGATGGTAAGGGAGGAACTGACAATGAGGGTGGACGAGGTGACAGAAGTAATGGAGACGAAGGACCGGGAGGTAAGGATGCACATAGAGACGGTCACGGTAGCCTTAGAGGACGAGCTTGAGGAGACGCACCGAGAAATAAAAGAGGTTAAACAAAAATTAGAGGAAGTGGGAGAAGAGGTGAGTGAAATTAAGAAGGGACGGACAGAAACTAAGAGAGAAATCCAGGAGGAGGTAATGGAATATGTGCAAGGTCGGTGCTCAACTCATGATGTGATGCTCACTAACCAAATAAAGAGTTTGCAGGTGGCAAAGGAGGTGCGGGGACGAGGTGCCAAGGTGAGTGGCAATGTATATGATGTGAGGAAAGCTTCAGTCGGCTTGGGGATTGGTTTGGATCCGGGTGTTCGTGAAAGGCCGTTGGTGAAGTGTGTGACAGGACAGGTGTGCGAAAAAAGAGGTGTGCAAGAATGTCCGACCATGGGGTGTGTGAGGAAAAAGTGCACGCCGAGGAGTGAGTGTGCCGTCAAGAGTGCGTTGGTCGAAGCGCGTGTGCGAGGGGGTACATGGAAGCGCGGTGTGGTGAGTGTTACGGAGGAAGTAACGAGAGAGTGTACACCTGTGGTGAGTGTTACGGAGGAAGTAACGAGAGAGTGTACACCTGTGGTGAGTGTTACAGAGGATGTAACGAGAAAGTGTACGTCTGTGGTGAGTGTTACGGAGGAAGTAACAAGAGAGTGTACACCTGTGGTGAGTGTTACAGAGGATGTAACGAGGAAGTGTACGTCTGTGGTGAGTGTTACGGAGGAAGTAACGAGAGAGTGTACACCTGTGGTGAGTGTTACGGAGGAAGTAACGAGAGAGTGTACACCTGTGGTGAGTGTTACAGAGGATGTAACGAGAAAGTGTACGTCTGTGGTGAGTGTTACAGAGGGTGTAACGGGAGAGTGTGCGCGAGAAAGGTGTGTAACGGACGGGTGCATGAGGAAAGAGTGTGCCGTCGAAAGTAAGGGTGAGTGCGCGACCGAGAGTGGAGGTGAGAGTAGTGAGAGTGAAACGGAGCGTGAGTTGGTTGTGGCAGGTGAGCGAGGATGTACACCTGGAATAGAAGGATGCACACCTGGAATGGTAGAGCGTGAGTGGGAATGCACGCTGGAATTGGTAGTGAGACACGTGGTTGGGTGTGCGGGTGAGAGCACACCGGTGATTGTCACAAAGGAGGTGACCGAGAAAGGGGCGCGAAGAGGTGTGTTAGTGAGGTGTGCGAGCGACGAATGTGTGCCAAAGTGTTCGGTGGTCAGGTGTGTGACCAAGTCGGTGAGCGGAGTGAGTGTACCGAGGTGTGAAAGAAAAGGTACGAGGAGAATGGGAACGGCTGCATGTATGAGCAAGAAAGAGGTAGCGTATGCATGTAAGCCTGCAGGTGAAGCGTCGACGGTAACCGGGTTAAAGGTTAGGTCGACTTTTAGCCGGATCGGGCCCTCGGTGCGTGCCGGGCTTCGCGTGCCGCGAGAACCAGCGGAGATCCGAGCCACGGCGGGTTCGAAAGGACCGCCGTGCGCGATCCACGCTGGGCCTCGCGTGGAGCGGCCGCGTCCGGGCTCCACTAGGCGGAGCGGGCAGCCCGATAGGAAGGGTCGTCATGGCGACCACTTTCTGTTGAGACGTGCCGGCAGGTCGAGATCGGGACATTGGATGGCTCCACGCCGAGGTGGTGCATGGGATCTCGGCCCGGGTAAGCCTCCGTCCCTGCCCCGAATGCGGGTCGTATCCAGCCGCTGGCACAAAACGACCCGCGTTCATTGCTCGGCTGTACGAAGCCGGGCTGTAGATGTGAATTGGCGCACCGAGAGGATGTAATAAGTAGACGGACAGTGATAGTAGTGATTTGATACAAAATTTAGAAAAGTGAATAGAATTGGCAGTAAATAGAAAATTTTTGACTTGTGGAATCTGGACGAACAAAATTGATAGTGAGAGACCCCCGATGTGGTGGGATGGCAAATCCACCATCCCTCACAGAGTGGGGGCAAAGGAGCAATAGATTATGGGGTGTATGGCAGTGAAAACTAGCCCGGGTGGGTTAGGTTATATTGATAGGGCTCTAGAAGATGACATTAGGTGACGATAAGGGTAGTTAGTGACTGATACCTGTAGTGGGGACGCAGGTAGATTAGTGTGGATGATAATGACGAGGGAGCGCAATAGTTTAAAGGGACGACTGGGAAGCGCAAGTTTCAGAAGGGAGTAGTTAGCTGAGATGATGCCGTGTGTGTGAGGATGGAACGGGTGTGATTGCACAGGTGTGCAACTGGACAGGTGTGATTGCACAGGTGTGCAACTGGACAGGTGTGTGGAGCAGTGTGTGAGTAATGAGTGTTGTGGATCAGCGCGAATGCGCTTGGGGAGAGAAGGGTGCAGGTGGCACCAGGTGTGAGAGCACAGGTGTGCAGGTACAGGTGTGTGGAGAGAGTTGGAGTAAATGGTACGGAGTGGTGTGCGTGGTGCGAAGGTGTGGATGGGGGAAGAGTGGACCCTTTTCACGAGTACCCGGGGCGGGTAGTGTAAGTGTTAGGTAGAGGGTACAGGTAAATTGTGGTTGGATATTGGCATCTGTGGTGCGGTTGGAAGAATGATGTTTGGATGGGTGCATTAGTGTTGTGGAAATGGCTGGGCGTGTAGCCTGTTAGTGTGTGTAGTTGGTTTGGGCACTCCACCACTGTAAGGATGTCGGCCAGGTGAGGCCGCAGGTGGGCTCTGGGAGCCGGTAGTAGTTGTTGTGGATGGGGCCCGAGGATCCGGAGGACGGACCCGGGTAGCCCAGTGCCAGAGGGCACCATGGGGTGACAGAGCCAGGAGAGGGGCTGCCCCCAGTTAGATAGGTTAGGGTGAGGAGCTAGGTAAGCTCGGGTGGCAACTACAGTGGTGGAGGTGTGCAGGTGGGTAGACCTGTTGGGAGAGCTACACGTCGCGGCCCAGAAATTGTGCGAGGGCACCGGGAGATGAATCGGGGGAGTGAGACCCCAAATTGAGAAGCACCACAGTTTGGTCAATGGGGATTGGTTGTTAGAACCCATAGTGTAAGTGGCCAATGGATTGGCAGGGGAAAGACCCCGGGTAGTGTAAAGTGTTTTAAAGTCATTTAGAGGATAGTTAGGATGAAGGATCTCCTCGCACCATCTGCACCCACTCACCGGAGGTGACAGGTAACTCCACACCATGCCATGTTTTATTATTTTTTATTGTGCAAATGTTTGGAATGTGAGACGCATCATGACGTGGGTGTGACATTGTGCTTTGATGTTCCATCTCTGCCTCCTTATGAGGATTGATGATGAATTGATGATGGCAAATTTTTGAAGTAGAGGGATTGTGGTGACGAATTTGATATAGGGGAAATATGGGGAAGACGTGACAGTAGTGACGAGTTGGTAATGTGTAGGTTTTGTACATATGGGGTAAGGGCAAGGGTGGGCTAGGTAACAGGGGGGTGACGTACGGTAGGGACGAGCTTTCTCACTTCGCCCTCCGTACGCATTTCGCCTTGTATTGCCTTTTTGATGTGTACCCTTGAGACCTTACCCCTCGCTCATCTGTCTTGTCCCCCCTTTTGTCACCCACATGAGGACCTGAGCGCCGTTGGGCGCCGAGGGGAGCGTGCGTGGGTCTGCCATTGTGCGCCCGAAATTCCCAGAACCAGCTGTCTGCATCGATGCACCACATTATGGACCACATGTCAGTGGCCGAGCACCACTTATGGACCCCATGGGTTGGGGCAAGGCCCCTCTGCTGGAACCGGCCATGAGGGCCCGAAATCTTGCTGGCGGACCTTGGCCACAGGGCACCGATGCCCCACAGGTGAACCACACGTAGTCGGCCCTGTGGGCCATAAATAAAGATAAATAAAATGGACACGTTTGGGCAAGCTTTATTGCAAATAGGCCGCCAGTAAGCAAAGCAAATGAAAATGACAACAACTGGAAGAAATAATGATAACCAGCAGAGGGAGCCGAAGAGCAAGAGACACCTGCAGGGTTTGGGTTTGTTGGATTTATTTTAATTGATGAACAGTGGTGACTGCACCGATTGGTGCTTGGGTGCTTTAATGGTGCATTGATGCAGAGCAGACTGTCCTCCCCCCAGAAAGAACAATTACAGGTCCTGGGTTAGTTTTGTAAATAAAAGCAGAGTCATTGTAAATAATGCTCCCCACCGTCAGTGTATAGTTTGAAGACCATTCCGCAATTCGGTTAACTGTGGGCGAAAGTCTGTTAGGCAGGGTGCAATGGAGCAGCGGGACACATTTATTTATGTTTAAACTGTCGCACTCAGGGTCAGGTTAAAAATAGAGGGAACTACACCTACGTGTCACGCTAAAGCTAAAAGTTGTAGGCCCGGGACGTGCCTAAGAGGAGGAGAGTGCAGTGTTGTGGATATGAGGACTGTATATATATATTTTTTATTGTGTGCTGTATGATTATTATTATTGTTGTTGTGCTGTGCCTCCTGCCTCCGGAGCTGTGTAAGATCAAAAGGGCGTCCCATAGTCCACAAGCATACACGTCAGCCAATCATAGGATATTCATGTTCGATAGTTATATCTTATTCTGTGTTTTAGGATAAGGCTGTGTCTCCCATTAATTGAAGTACTCCATTGCACCAGTGAAAGAGAATAGATCCCCTTCCATTCCCATCCCCAAAAATCCCCATTTCCTTCACATCCCCCTTTCGTGATTGCCGACCCTCGATTGCCATATTACATCCCCTCTCGTCATTGCTGAGCCCTCGATTCCCAATCACCTCCCCTCCAATAACCGCCATTGACCACGAGGCTCGAGTCAGGGAAGAAAGGCGTGTCTCCACCTCGTCAGAGGAGGGGAGGGGCGCGCCCGCCCGTCGTCGTCCGGGGCGGAGCCCGAGGGTCGTGCGACCAGCCAGGGCCGAGGTGAGCGCCCCGATGGGCGTGTCCAAAGCGCCGGGGGCGTGATCGCTGGGGGCGCTATAAAAGGGCGCAACCGGAAGTGGAGCGGAAGAAGAAGAGAGGGAGATGCACTCTGGGTTGGTCGGAGAAAGAGAGAGAGAGGAGGAGTTGGTTGCACCGAGAGAGAAAGAGAGAGAGAAGAGTTGGTCTGAGTCGGGTGCCAAAAAGGAGGGTCAGTGGTCACAGTTGGTTGCGGTGGTGAGAAGTCGGTGGTGAGAAGCGAGTAAGACAAGGCCTGGCAAGGCAACTGCAGGCCGCCGCAGCAGCGACACCCGGCAACCGCAAAAGGGGGCAGGAACGGCGGCTGCTGAACGCGCCGGTTGTGCGGCGGGACCCCCCCCTTGGACCTCTCCCTCTCCCTCCAGCCATCCACATCCTGCGATTCCTGCAATTCCCCGTGTGAGTCGTCTTTGTTTGTTCTGTCCTGGGTAATAAGTTAAGTCTGTAGATAAGCTAAATTTGCACTGTCACCTGCGTCTTGTACTTGTAAATAAACTGAATTGCTTTTTGTTGCTTGTGTGTAAATAGTAGAAATAAATTCAGTAGTAATATTTCAAACCTTTTTTTGTCTCCGTTTTCCTCTTGCATTGCGTCGCTTTTGTCTTTTCCCTCATTGAGCAGCTAGGGTGCGATACAACCAACGTTCGGGTGGAATCGGGTGAGTTTTGTTAGGTCGCGGTTTTAAACCACCGCTCGGTCTATAACATCCTAACCGCGATCTATAACAATATTATATATATATATATATATATATATATATATATATATATTGTTACGGATCGCGGTTTAGATGTTATGATGGGCCGAGCGGATGGTCCACCGCGACCTAACAGTTCCCCCGATTCTTCCCCAACTCACCCGATTCCACTCGAACGTTGGCCAAATCGCGCTACGCTAAATCAATGATGGAAAGGACACAACGACTGGGATAAATGAAACGACGCAAGGGGTACAGTTCTCAAGACCTCCGGAGGAGGATATAATTAGTGGTGGAGAAAAGGGGTAGATTACAAGGTAGAGTGAGGTAAAAGACACAGAAGAGATAGGCACTTAGATACAATCTTATCTAGCCCAGACAGACCACAGACAAACGGAACAAGGCTGACTTACACAGGGATTGATGGCAGGGAAGGGCAGGTCGGTTGATAGCACAAGGTGCACCTTGGCTCGGGGACAGGATCAAGCACGGTCCAAAAGATGCAGGGAGGCCTCACAGCGCTCAGAGGTGGCGTCTTCCTTTCTCCAAGCTCAGCGCGCATCTGACGTCACCTCCCCCTCGGCTGCGCATGCTCCACGGGGAGTGACACGCCCTCGGCTGGTTGGCTCCGCCCCAGATGGGACCGGTCCGCCGCTTCCATTGGGTGCGGGGGTTACCGGGCTCCGCCCTTGACGAGGAGCTGACGGGGAGCCCATAGTTGGTAACCCCGTCGAGCACATGTTTGATGGCGGCTCGTGGGGAAGGCCTCGTGCCCTCCCAACACCCCCTACCCCCAAGCCGGAGTGAGGACGCGCACTCCCCGCGCCCGCCGCTGCTGTTGTTGTTGTTGTTGTTTCTGAACCGTGAGGAATTGCTGCGGGGAGGTATTGGGAGGTCCTAAACTTCCTAACGGTGCCATACAATCACATTCTGGTGCAACGAAGGGTCAGAATTAATGGAAACGAATCCTTAACTGACATAGACTAAGAATAACTAGCAAGATGTCCTATAGTTGTCTACATGAGATGCGGTGGACCTGGATGCGACATTTAATGGGGGAAATAGGGGGAGGTCGGGTCTACAGAGTGTTGTTTACAGAAAATGGGACTAGGGAATGGGGGATTAGGGATAGTTGGGAAGTATTGAGGAAATAGGGGAATATTTACAAGCGGATATGGATGGATGCAAATCCCATATCCGCAACATTGCACCCTTCTCTACCTCGGGCCGTCCCGACCCGATAAATTTTTACCTACTTTAGTGTGGCACTCAGATGTAGTTCCCTCTACTATTAACTCAACCCTGAGTGCGACAGTTTTACAGATGTTCACAAATGAGTAAATATGTCCCCCTGCGACGTTGCACCCTTCTCCTAACAGAAACACACCCACAGGATAACCGAATCGCGGAAAGCATCCTCAAACTAAACATACAGCCGGTAGGGAGCATCATTTACACAAGACTACACTGATATTTACACTACGATCCAGGACCTGTTCTTTGAGGAACACATGCAGATGTTATGCATAGAGAGAGCACGCATGCCAGCATCGATACACCAACCCACGAGTGCCCTGTGGCCCTACGGCCTTTAATAATGTGCAGAGCACCCAGTCCAAGCACCAAAAGCACCACCCCATTATGCACAGTCAGCACCATCCGGTGCACCAATAAAGTGTTCAATAATAAATGCACAATCAAGTGTCCCTGGTCACCGGTGGTGTCGCAGCCGGCCGATGTTCTGCCGCTGGTCTTGCCTTCATGGAGTGCACTTGGCCTTCTGGCTTCTTTAGAAATAAAGAAAGGCGCCAACCGCGTCCATTTCTAAATTGTGGCCGTCAGGGGGGCCAACTAAAAGTGGTTCACCTGTATGGCATAGGTGCCACGTTGACCCAGCGGTCCATCCACGGGTGGTGCTTGCCCGCAAAAGAACTGCGGTCCATTGTGGGTGGCCACAAAAATTGCGGTCCATATGGTGTATCGATCCAGGCAGCAAGCAGCGGAAGTACAGGCCCACAACTGCGGAGCCAGCACCTCTCTCTCCTCTCTCTCTGCCCCAAAGCCAGATCCTCGGAGGTGGGAGACAAAAGAAGACAAGTGAGTAAGGTGGTAAGGGCGCAAAAGTGCATGCAATATAAGGTAATGCACACTGGGGGCACATGGGAACCAGGTGAGACAGGTACGTTCCTACCGTACGCCCCCCCCCCCCCACCAGGTAACCTACATTGCCCCTCCCTTACCCCTTACTGTATCCACAAAACACAACACTACCCATAAACATCTACTTTACACATCAACAAACGTCCCTACTGTCTTCCCCGTTCCTCCCATAAACCAAATTCGTCTTCTCTCCCTCCTAACCAATCAAATTTGCCATTTCCAACTCTCATCAAAATTTGCCATCTCCAACTCAACATCAAAATTTGCCATCACCAATTCATCATCAGTCCCTCCTAAGGAGGGAGAGATGGAATCACCCCAATGTCTCATCCACGTCGTGATGCGTCTCACAAATCCACACAGCAATTCTCCTTTCCTGCAACACAGAACAAAGGAACACAGGTGTGGAGTCATCATCATCACCTCAGGTAAGTGGCTGCGTATGGTGCGACAGGTTCATCAATCCTAACTATTTCCTAAATAACATTAACACACTTTACACTACCCGGGGTCTTTCCCTGCCAATCCATTGGCCAACTTACTCTATGGGTTCTAAAAACCAATTCCCATTGACCAAACTGTGGTGCTTCTCAATTTGGGGTCTCACTCCCCCGATTCATCTCCCGGTGCCCTCGCACAATTTCTGGGCTGTGACGTGTAGCTCTCCCAGCAGGTCTACCCACCTGCACACCTCCACCACTGTAGTTGCCACCCGAGCTTACCTGCTCCTTACCTAACCTATCTAATTTGGGAAGGCCCCTCCTGGCTCTGTCACCCCACTCGGTGCCCTCTGGCACTGGGCTACCCGGGTCCGTCCTCCAGATCCTCGGGCCCCATCCACAACTACCGGCTCCCAGAGCCCACCTGCGGCCTCACCTGGCCGACATCCTCATAGTGGTGGAGTGCCCAAACCAACTACACACACTAACAGGCTACACGCCCAGCCATTTCCACCACACTGATGCACCCATCCAAATACCATTCTTCCACCCGCACCACAGATGCCAATATCCAACCACAATTTACCTATACCCTCTACCTAACACTTACACTACCCGCCCCGGGTACTCGTGAAAGGGGTCCACTCTTCCCCCATCCACACCTTCGCACCATGCACACCACTCCGTACCACTTACTCCAACTCTCTCCACACCACTCATTCCAATACTCCATGTATTCCACACACCTGTACTTGCACACCTGTGCTCTCATACTTGGTGCCGCCTGCACCCTTCTCTCCCCCAAGCGCATTTGCGCTGATCCACAACACTCACTACTCATACACTGCTCCACCCACCTGTCCAGTTCTCATACAGCATCATCTCATCTAACTACTCCCCTCTGAAACTTGCGCTTCCCAGTCGTCCCTTTAAACTATTGCGCTCCCTCGTCATTATCATCCATACTAATCTACCTGCATCCCCACTACAGGTATCCTTGTCACTAACTAACCTTAACGTTACCTAATGTCATCTTCGCTAGATCCCTACACACAATATCCTAACCCACCCGGGCTAGTTTTCACTGCCATAAACCCCATAAACTATAGCGCATTTGCCCCCCTTCATGGGAAGGGTGGCAGGGATGCCACCCTTACCCACCGTCATACGGCGCGAGTGGGACCTTGTGGGACCACCTCGTATGTGAGTCGTTGCCCGCCTGCCGGACCCCGTGCGTCGCCCCTTGCGGGGTCAGCGCGGGGCCGAACCGGCCGGGCCCCCACAGTACATTACCCCCAAGGGGCTCTCGTGCCTCCCCTGTCCCTCTAAAAACTACCCCTGTTGGTGTCGATGCATGGGTCACACTTCCGCAACCCGCTACCCATTCCATACCACCACAACCTTGCTCACTGACACCTCGCACCTCTCCCATCACCGGACCCTCTCGCTCGCACCCTCGTTTCATACCCTCCGGACCAGCCATACACCTCACTCTTGGCCTCTCACGAACATCCGGGTCCATCTCGACCCCCAAGCTTATTAAATCACCTGGCGCATCATACGCACGACCATATTGGTCACCACTTACACCGGGTCCTCTTTCTCTTCGCTTCTCCTCCATCACCTGCGAATCCCTCATCCGGTTAATGAGCACATCATCACGATCCGAACACAGACTTTGGACCAGTTCTTTTACTTCCTCCTTTATCTCTTTCTTATCCTCTCTCTGTCGCTTCTTAATTTCGCTCACCCCTTCTTCCACTTCTTCTAATTTCTGCTTCACCTCCTTCATCTCCTCGTGCGCCCCCTTAAGTTCTTCCTCTAACTCCACCTTATTTTTTTCTATGTGCTCCCGCACCTCCCGCTCTTTAACCTCCATCACCTCTACCACCTTGTTCATTTTCCTCGTCAGGTCCTCATGTACCGTCTGACACTCTTTTTTAATTACCCCTACGTCCTTTTTCATCTCCTTCTGTGTCGATTTTAAACCCTCTATTACCGCTGTGTTCTTCTTTACCTGGTCCCCCAACTCCTTTTGTCCCACTGTCAGTTGTTCTACTCCCAGCGTCAACTCCTCTATACCACCTTGCAATTTTACAGTCCCCTTTCTCACCTCCTTCTCCATGCGCTCCTTACAGTGCCTCACCTCCTCGCGCACTCCTCCGACCTCACTCACGCCTCTTCTGATCTCCTCTCCCATCACTTGCATCTCTTGCCCAGATGCCACCCTCATCTGCTCCATTTCCTCCCTGTGAGCATCCAATTTAGTTTCTACCCCCATTCTGACCCCTTCTATCTGCTGCCCCATTTTTTAAACTTCCCTTTCCGCTTGGTCCCTCATGTCCCTCAATTTGCCTTCAATACTGTTTTCTAACCCCTCTAACCCCTTTTTCATCCCTTCCATTTGATTCTCTTGAGCGGCCATTCTGTTTTCTACCCCCGTTAACCCCTCCTGTATTTCCCCTAATCTATTGTCTAATCCCTCTATTCTACTCCCTAACCCTCCGATCTGGGTCCCCATGTCATCCCTTAAACCCCCGATCTGGTTTCCCATGTCATCCCTCAATTTCTCGCTATTGGACCCCATCCTTTGTTCTAACCGTTCCCCCATTTCTCCCATTTTGCCCCCCATTCTGCCCCCCAATCGCTCACTATCAGCCCTCATTTGCTCACTCTGAGCATCCATCCGGTTCCCCATTACCCCCATCATTCTGCTTTCCATTTCTTCGCTATTCTTGTCCATAAGGGCCTTCATTTGTATAAAAAAAAGGTTCAAATCCACCAACGGCGCTGCTACGGTCGCGAGCGCGGTCGCCGTAGCCATGTGCGAGGCGCCATTTTGCGCGCCCGTAACCTCGTGCGCGAGGACGCCATTTTGCGAACCTGCCGCCCTCACTGCTTCGCTCTCCTCTTGTCCCTCAATTTGGTCCTGGATCGACCCTGCCCCACTCTCCTCTACCGGAACCCAGCCATCTTGATCTGCCATAGCGCGACTTTCAAAATTCGGGTTTTTATTTTAAAACAAAACAAATTTCACAGTTAATAATTTCGAGCGCGTGAAGCGCGCTTCGGGTCCAATCTCACTTCCTGACACCAATTGTTACGGATCGCGGTTTAGATGTTATGATGGGCCGAGCGGATGGTCCACCGCGACCTAACAGTTCCCCCGATTCTTCCCCAACTCACCCGATTCCACTCGAACGTTGGCCAAATCGCGCTACGCTAAATCAATGATGGAAAGGACACAACGACTGGGATAAATGAAACGACGCAAGGGGTACAGTTCTCAAGACCTCTGGAGGAGGATATAATTAGTGGTGGAGAAAAGGGGTAGATTACAAGGTAGAGTGAGGTAAAAGACACAGAAGAGATAGGCACTTAGATACAATCTTATCTAGCCCAGACAGACCACAGACAAACGGAACAAGGCTGACTTACACAGGGATTGATGGCAGGGAAGGACAGGTCGGTTGATAGCACAAGGTGCACCTTGGCTCGGGGACAGGATCAAGCACGGTCCAAAAGATGCAGGGAGGCCTCACAGCGCTCGGAGGTGGCGTCTTCCTTTCTCCAAGCTCAGCGCGCATCTGACGTCACCTCCCCCTCGGCTGCGCATGCTCCACGGGGAGTGACACGCCCTCGGCTGGTTGGCTCCGCCCCAGATGGGACCGGTCCGCCGCTTCCATTGGGTGCGGGGGTTACCGGGCTCCGCCCTTGACGAGGAGCTGACGGGGAGCCCCTAGTTGGTAACCCCGTCGAGCACATGTTTGATGGCGGCTCGTGGGGAAGGCCTCGTGCCCTCCCAACACCCCCTACCCCCAAGCCGGAGTGAGGACGCGCACTCCCCGCGCCCGCCGCTGCTGTTGTTGTTGTTGTTGTTTCTGAACCGTGAGGAAGAGCTGCGGGGAGGTATTGGGAGGTCCTAAACTTCCTAACGGTGCCATACAATCACATTCTGGTGCAACGAAGGGTCAGAATTAATGGAAACGAATCCTTAACTGACATAGACTAAGAATAACTAGCAAGATGTCCTATAGTTGTCTACATGAGATGCGGTGGACCTGGATGCGACATTTAATGGGGGAAATAGGGGGAGGTCGGGTCTACAGAGTGTTGTTTACAGAAAATGGGACTAGGGAATGGGGGATTGGGGATAGTTGGGAAGTATTGAGGAAATAGGGGAATATTTACAAGCGGATATGGATGGATGCAAATCCCATATCCGCAACAATATATATACATATATATATGTATATATATGTTGTTGCGGCTCTCACCGTCGGCCCCTTTTCCCCTTACCAAGGGGGGATTAGTCCCCTTGTCTGCGACTGACCGACGTGAGTCCTGAAGCTGCCCAGCTCCCTCCAGAGAGGCAGGTGAGCAACCTCGTTCGAGACCGTGGACAAGATGTTATTTGCCGGGCCAATTAGTAGCCGCGGCTCGAACCATTAGCAATACTACACCCGATCCTGAAACATTGGCCAAATCGTGCCACAGGTGTTCAATGGGGAAATCACGAAAATGAAACGGATGTAAAGGAAAGAAGGCAAGGTAGGAAGAACAGGGATTTATTACTAACTATTATGTACAAGACCAAAGAAACCAAGGAAGAAGAAAAATACGAAAATAAAGACAGAAGCAGAGGAAGACACAGTGCCATACTACTTATCTATACAGTCTTACTTAAACCCCAGGACAACACGGATGAACAGACGACAGTCAGACTTACACGGGGATGATTACAGGAATGGCAGGAGGTTCGTTCATCTGGCGAGGTTCCGTTCCGACCCACGACTCTCTCTCTCTCTGTCGGTAGCCCTGGGATTCTCCTCTCCAGTATCTCGAACCCAGCTCCAGCCTCGAACCCAGCTCAGCAGCACGCACCCCGCTCTCGTACCAGTTCTCGTACCAGCCAAGTAGCATGTCCTCTCGCAAGTCCTCTCGCAAGTCCTCTCCTTGCGCGATTGTCGCACGCATATATCAAGCGGGGTCGTGACATGCCCTCGGCCATTTGGGTACCGCCCCCGTGCTCTGTTTTGGTGGCCTTATATGGCAATGCCACGGTCTTGTTACCTTACTTGGGCATGGAGGTGAACAGCCCCGCCCCCCGTGGCGAGCCACAGGCTTGTAGCCTTACTTGGGCATAGAGGTGAACAGCCCCGCCCCCCGTGGCGAGCCACGGGCTTGTCGCCTTACTTGGGAATGGAGGTGAACAGCCCCGCCCCCCGTGGCGAGCCACGGGCTTGTAGCCTTACTTGGGCATGGAGGTGAACAGCCCCGCCCCCCCTGTGGCGAGCCACGGGCTTGTAGCCTTACTTGGGCATGGAGGTGAACAGCCCCGCCCCCCGTGGCAAGCCACGGGCTTGTCTCTTCTCGGAGACCCCGCCCTTCTTGTCCAAACAGAGCATGGAGCACATATTCACTATGACGGCGAAAGCTGCTTCCAAACCAGGGCCAGTTGAGAGGGCGCGCACCCCACGCTTGTCCAGCGGTTTCGCACAGCGAGGGAGAGTTTGGCTGGGAAATGCAATCCTTGAAGGGGACCTATCTTATGTCATTTGGTGCAATGCAGTCAATTAATGGGAAACACAGCCTTAAACTAATACACATAATAAGGAAATAACTATTTAGAAGGGTATATGGTGGCCTACGTGCTTGTACATGGACTAGCTACGGTGCACTCATTTCAATTAACAGCCAATTAAAGGGGAAATGTACACAGGAAATTTTAATACTAAATTTACAAAGTGAAGGTTCTAAGAACCGTAACACAGCACCCTCATTCCTCACGGCACGTCTCGGGCCGACAAAACTTTACTTAGTGTGGCACGTAGGTGTAATTCCCTCTACAATTAACCTGACCCTGAGTGTGACAGTTTTAAAACACAAATAAGTATGTCCCTCTGCTGCATTGCACCCTACCTAACAGATTCACGCCCACAGGATAACCGAATTGCGGAATTGTTCTCAAAACTAAACATGAACGGTGGGGAGCATTATTTACAAGTGATGCTGATTGTATTTACACTGCAACCCAGGACCTGCGATTGTTCTTTTTGGGGGGGGGGGGGGGGGGGAGACAGCCTGCACTGCATCGATGCACCAGCACCAACAAAGAGCACAATAAAGCATCAAACCGCACCGGAGTGCACAGTCACCATAGTTAAAAAAAAAAGCTTTAAAAAAACTGATGCTGGTCTTCTTCTTCGGCTCCCTCTGCTGGCCGTTGTCGTTCTTCATGTTGTCTTTCTTGTTCTTCTTGTGGCGGCCTATTTGGACATAATGATAAAAAGCACAAAACGTGTCCATTTTTATTTATGGCCCACAGGGGCCGACTATGGGTGGTTCACCTGTGGGCTTGGTGCCACCTCACCGGGTCCGCAAGCAAGATCTTGGGCCATCGTGGCCGGTCCCAGCAGAGGGGCCATGCCCCAACCCGTGGGGGTCCATGAGTGGTGCTCAGCCACAGACATGTGGTCCATAAGTGGTGCATGGATGCAGGCAGCTGGTTGCGAGGATTCGGGCACACAATGGCGAACTCCCGCACGCTCCCCTCAGTGCCCAGAGAGCACGATCCATGGGTCCGGGAAGGAAGACAGAGAAGACAAGTGAGTGAGGGGTAAGGTCAAAAGGGTACACATCAACGAAGGCAATGCAGAGTGAGGTGCATCTGGAGACTGAGCGGAGAAAAGCTCGTCCCTACCGTACGTCACCCCCCCTGTTACCTACTCTACCCTTGCCCTTACCCCATATTTACAAAAATCTACACCCTTACCAATTCGTCACTAATGTCACGTCTTCCCCATATTTCCCCTATACCAAATTCGTCACAATCCCATTGTCTAAATTTGCCGTCACCAATTCATCATCAATCCTCATAAGGAGGGAGAGATGGAACATCAGCACAATGTCACACCCACGTCATGATGCATCTCACATTCCAAACATTTGCACAAAAATAATAAAAACAACAAACCATGGCACGGTGTGGAGTTTTGTCACCTCAGGTGAGTGGATGTAGATGGTGCGAGGAGATTCTTAATCCTAACTATCCTCTAAATGACTAATACACTTTACACTACCCGGGGTCTTTCCCTGCCAATCCATTGGCCATCTTACACTCTATGCGGTTTTAAGAACCAAATTCCCATTGACCAAACTGTGGTGCTTCATCAATTTGGGGTCTCACTCCCCCGATTCAACTCCCTGTGAATTTGCACAATTTCAGGACTGGGTCATGTGGCTCTCCCAGCAGGTCTACCCACCTGCACACCTCCACCACTGCAGTTGCCTCCGAGCTTACCTGCTCCTTACCCTAACCTATCTACCTGGGGAAGGCCCTCTGGCGCTCTCCCCACTCGGTGCCCTCTCTGGCACTGGGCGACCCGGGTCCGTCCTTTGGATTGCCGGGCCCCATCCACAACTCTAACGGCTCCCAGAGCCCACCTGTGGCCTCACCTGGCCGACATCCTAACAGTGGCGGAGTGCCCATTTAACTACACACACTAACAGGCCACACGCCCAGCCATTTCCACGACACTGATGCACCCATCCAAATACCATTCTTCCACCCGCACCACAGACGCCAATATCCAACCACAATTTACCGACTCCCTCTACCTAACACTTACACTACCCGCCCCGGGTACTCGTGAAAGGGGTCCACTCTTCCCCCATCCACACCTTCGCACCATCCACTCCACTCCACAGTTTCCACCATACTCACTCCAACTCTCTCCACACCATCCATTCCATACTCCATATATTCCATACTCCATGTATTCCACACAACCATTCTCTATACACCTGTATTTGCACACCTGTGCCATCACTCCTGGTGCTTCCTGCACCCTCCTTCCTCCAGGACCATTTGCTCAACACAACACGTAATCACCATTACTCAGTCATACACTGCTCCATACACCTGTTCACTTGCACACCTGTGCAATCACACCTGGTGCCTCCTGCACCCTCCTTCCTCCCAGGCTTCTTCATTCATTCAATACAATGCACCATCAAAATTTTTCCTCATACGCTGCTCCATACACTTCCACGCTCAATACAACTCACAATCACCTCACACTTTTCACAATACACTTCCGAATACTCTTTCAACACTCACACGGCATCATCTGGTCTACCTGGTTTCCTTCTAACTTGGTGCTCCCCATCTTCCCTTTAAACTAAGCACATACCACGTCATTAACAACCATTCTAACCTCTCTATGTCCCTGACTACCTGTCCAATGTCGCTACTTACCTCTACCGTTACCTATGGTCCTTCTTCTCTAGATCCCTATTATTTTATCCTAACCCTCCCGGGCTAGTTTTCACTGCCATAACACCATAGCTAGTGCTCATGTGCCCCCGTGTGTGTGTGAGGGATGGTGGATTTGCCATCCCACCACATCGGGCATCTTCCACTATCAATTTTTGCCATCAAATTCCAACCAATCAAAATTTGTCAATCACTGTCAATCAGTTTACCAATCATCAATTTCGGATCCAAAACACTATCATCATCACAGTCCGCTATATCTGAGCCTCGGTGCATCGTTACATCATTAAAACTCGGCTTCGCAAAGCCGGGCAATGAATTTGGGTGGTTTGGTCGCCTGCAGGTTGAATCCGTCCGGCATTCGGTTCAGGGGAAGCGGTTTGGTCGGGCCGAGATTCCACGCACCATCTCGGCGCGGACCCTTGCGGCCTCCGGCCCGATGGCTCAATCTCGCCCGGTCGGAACCCCGTCCCCGCCAGGGGGCGAAGGTCCGACCTGCCCCCCCTCCCCCGGAATCGCGCCGATCGCCGCTCTGACGCGGCACCGACCATTCAGTGCGGGATCCGGCCCGAATCGCACACGACGCTCCGAAGAGCGACGCGCTTACGGTCCCGGCCGGTCCTCGCTGCAAACAAAGCGCACCGCACACGGAGTGCTCGCCTCGGCTATCCGTCGACCTAAACACTGCCCCGGTCAACGTCGATGCCTTACTCACATGCTCACACGCATACGCGACCCTTATCCCACTCACCAAACCCGGCGTTCCAACACTGCCCGTACATTCCACACACTCCGTCCATTCCACCAACGCACTCCCTGTTACACACCACACCTCTCGTGCACCCTCTTGCACACACTCGTCATTCGCACACTTCGTTCCACACCTCTCCTCCGTTACGTCCTCCGTAACACTCACCATGGGCGTGCACTCTCGCATCCACCCACTCACACGCTTCAATTGGCTCTCCCACACCCGCGCCACAACCAACTCAGGTGTGCTTTCTCGCACACTCTCCCCATCCATCCCAAGTGTGCATCCTCGCACCCGCTCCTCCACCAACTCACTCTCCGGGTCACTCTCACCCTCGCACGTACACTCCGTATCGCTCTCACTCTCTGTGTCACACTCCGTACACTCTGACGTGCATTCCTGCTCGCATTCGGTTTTACTCCCACACTTTATAACAAACTCACTCGCCGACGCACACTTTTTCCTCACACGAGTGCCATTCTCTCTCACACCACGCTCCACGGACCTCCCACAAACGCCCGGGTGCCATATCGACCCCAATCGCGCGACAATTCTCTTCGCGCCAAACACTTTGCCAAAAAACCTCTTAGCGCCATACACAGCATGACTCACCTTTGGGATCCTTTTCTCCACGCGCACCTGCAAATCTTTATAAGGATTAGCAAGTACGGCATCAGGATGTGAATTCAGACTTTGTACATTATCCATACCTCCCTGCCACGAGTGCTTTTCTAAGCCCCCGGTCCCTCCAATTTCAATTCCTACTACTTTTTCTTTACTCACCTCGATGACCACTGGCTGTATTAAAATTCCCTCTACCTCAGCGGTCACCGGCTTTTCCATACCCCGGGTCGCGATCTCTATACCCGTCATTTTACCCACGCTTTTCTCCACTTCGCTCAACAAGCGCTTCTCGACCCGCTTTACCTCGGCGTGCACCCGTGGGACCTGCTCGCCCAACCTGCGGTCTCTGTCCCTCTCCGCTTCCCTTACTTCATATGTGGCTTGCCCCCTCACCAACCCCTCATTAATTTCTTTGGCTTTGCCAATTATGCCCCTCAATTTGTCCCCTAATCTGCTTCCGACTCCCTCCAATTTGCTTCCGAGTCCCTCCAATTTGCTTTCTAAGTTATTGGTGTTGGCCCTGACTTCTTCCCTCATTGGCATTACATCCATCTTTTCCACCTCCTTACTCAATCCCCCGAATTTGGTTTTCCCATTATTTCCCATTTGCTCTCCATCAGCCCTCATTTCTGCCCTTGATTTGTCCCCCTTTATTCTATTACAACACCCTTCAATTAGATTTCCCATCCGCTCACTCATTCTGTTTTCCAATCCTATATTCCCCATTAGTATGGCTGCATTAATCTGCGCCATGAGGTCCCGCACATCAATTCCCCCTATTTGTGCAGCGGGCGCGGCCGCCGCAGCCATGTGCGAGCCGCCATTTTGTGCGCATCCCACCTCATGCGAGGCGCCGCCATCTCGTGTGCCTGAGACCTCCGCAACCACATCCTCATTGCTCTCCTCCTCCATTATTACTCCCACCTCCTCCCTGGGGTCCTGGGTTGATTCTAACCCCTCTTCTAACTCACCCACCGCCATCCGGTCGCCTTGACTATCCATGGCACGATTTTTAAATTTGGGTGTTTTAATAAAATTTTGGCCACTCGTAATTTGAGTGCGCTAAGCACACTTCAGGTCCGAATCTCGCTCCTGACACCAATTGTTACGGCCAATAGTACAATTGGTGTCCAAAATTTGGGCTAAATAAATTTAGTCCCAGGTTCCAGATCCCAACTCCTGACTCCAATTGTTGTGGATCTCACCGTCGGCCCCTTTTCCCCTTACCAAGGGGGGATTAGTCCCCTTGTCTGCGACTGACCGACGTGAGTCCTGAAGCTGCCCAGCTCCCTCCAGAGAGGCAGGTGAGCAACCTCGTTTGTGACCGCGGACAAGATGTTATTTGCCAAGCGGCTTAGCAGCCGCGGCTCGAACCATTAACAATCCTACGTTGGCCTGATCCTGATCCTGAAACGTTGGCCAAATCGTGCCACAGGTGTTCAATAGGGAAATCACTAAAACGAAACGGATGTAAAGGAAAGAAGGCAAGGTAGGAAGAACAGGGATTTATTACTAACTATTATGTACAAGACCTAAGAAACCAAGGAAGAAGGAAAAATACGAAAATAAAGACAGAAGGAGGAGAAGGCACAGTGCAATACTACTGATCTATACAGTCTTACTTAAACCCCAGGACAACACGGATGAACAGACGACAGTCAGACTTACACGGGGATGATGGCAGGAATGGCAGGAGGTTCGTTCATCTGGCGAGGTTCCGTTCCGACCCACGACTCTCTCTCTCTCTCTCTCTGTCGGTAGCCCTGGGATTCTCCTCTCCAGTACCTCGAACCCAGCTCCAGCCTCGAACCCAGCTCAGCAGCACGCACCCCGCTCTCGTACCAGTTCTCGTACCAGCCAAGTAGCATGTCCTCTCGCAAGTCCTCTCGCAAGTCCTCTCCATGGACGCAAGATTGTCGCACGCATATATCAAGCAGGGTCATGACATGCCCTCGGCCGTTTGGGTACCGCCCCCGTGCTCTGTTTTAGTGGCCTTATATGGCAATGCGACGGTCTTGTTACCTTACTTGGGCATGGAGGTGAACAGCCCCGCCCCCCGTGGTGAGCCACGGGCTTGTAGCCTTACTTGGGCATGGAGGTGAACAGCCCCGCCCCCCGTGGCGAGCCACGGGCTTGTCTCTTCTCGGCGACCCCGCCCTTCTTGTCCAAACAGAGCACGGAGCACATATTCACTATGACGGCGAAAGCTGCTTCCAAACCAGGGCCAGTTGAGAGGGCACGCACCCCACGCTTGTCCAGCGGTTTTGCACAGCGAGGGAGAGTTTGGCTGGGAAATGCAATCCTTGAAGGGGACCTATCTCATGTCATTTGGTGCAATGCAGTCAATTAATGGGAAACACAGCCTTAAACTAATACACATAATAAGGAAATAACTATTTAGAAGGGTATATGGTGGCCTACGTGCTTGTACATGGACTAGCTACGGTGCACTCATTTCAATTAACAGCCAATTAAAGGGGAAATGTACATAGGAAATTTTAATACTAAATTTACAAAGTGAAGGTTCTAAGAACCATAACAATATATATATATTGTTACAGACACGACTTTGATGTTAAGGTGGGCCGAGCGGAATGGCGGTCGTGTCCGCACAAATTACCCGATTGTACTCGAACGTCGACGAAGCCGCGCTACGCTGGCTCAATAGGAAAGAGAAGACACCCGGCTGGGTTATAATGACACAATACGACACCAACGTTTCGATTCTCAAGTATATTCGTACGGAAAAAGGTTAGATTACAGGGGCTAGAGGTATATTACAGGAAGACAGGCACTTAGACACACTCTTATATTAACCCCGGACAGACGACAGACACACGGGACAAAATGCTGACTCACACGGGGGTTGATGAAAAGGAAAGGCAGGTCGCGATGGCTCAAGGTGCACTCTTGGCTCAAGGCAGAATCGACTCGGTCCGGTCCAGAGATGCGGGGAGGTATCGTCGCGCTGGGGGTGGCGATGGCTTCTCTCTCCAGTCTCCAAGCTGAGGCGCATCTGTTTCACGTCCGGCAAGCGGCTGCGTATATCCGGCGGGGAGTGACACGCCCTCGGCTCGTTAGCTCCGCCTCGTGGAATCGGCACGTTGCTTCTCATTGGGTGCGTGCGGGGGGGGTTACTGGCTCCGCCCCTGACGAGGAGCTGACAGCCAGCCCCTTCGGGGTAACCCCGTGGAGCGCATGGTCTGGAGCTAATCGAGCCGGTGTGAGGACGCATCCTCCCCCGCTCCGCCGCCATCTCCTCTGTTGTTGTTGTAATTGTTGTTGTAGTTGTTGTTATTGTTGTTGTAGTTGTTGTTATTGTTGTTGTTTGGGGAAGAAGATGGGAGGAGGTATGGGAAAGGTCCTAAACTCACTACTGATGCCATATAATCACATTCTGGTGCAACGAAGAGTCATAATTAATGGAGACGAGGCCTTAACTGACATAGAATAAGAATAACTAGGAAGATGTCCGAAAGTTGTCTACGTGTGGTGCGGTGGACCTGGGCACGACATTTAATGGGGGAATAAGGGGAAGGTCGGCTCTACTGATTGTTATTTACATGCAATGGGACTAGGGAATGGGGGATTGGGGAAAGTTGGGGAGTATTGGAGAAAATAGGGGAATATTTACAAGCGGATATGGAGGCCAAATTCCATATTCGCAACATTGCACCCTTCTCTACCCTCGGGGCGTCCCGACCCGATAAATTTTTACCTACTTTAGTGTGGCACGCAATGTAGTTCCCTCTACTATTAACTCTACCCTGAGTGCGACAGTTTTACAGATATTCACAAATGAGTAAATATGTCCCCCTGCGACGTTGCACCCTTCTCCTCACAGAAACACACCCACAGGATAACCGAATCCGGAAAGAATCCTCAAACTAAACATACAGCCGGTAGGGAGCATTATTTACACGACTACGCTGCTATTTACACTACGATCCAGGACCTGTTTTTGGAGGAACACATGCAGATGTTATGCATAGAGAGAGCGCGCTTGCCAGCATCGATACACCAACCCACGAGTGCTCTGTGGCCGACGGCCTTTAATAACGTGCAGAGCACCCTTCCCGAGCATCAACAGCACCACCCCACCACCAATCGGTGCAGTCACCATTGTTCATTGGTATAAAAATAAATTCGACAACCCCTAACCCTGCAGGTGTCTCTTGCTCTTCTTGTGGTGCACTTGGTGGTAACTAAAAGTGGTTCACCTGTATGGCATAGGTGCCACGTTGACCCATAGGTCCATCCCCGGGTGGTGCTTGGCCGCAAACGAACTGCGGTCCATTGTGGGTGGCCACAAACATTGCGGTCCATATGGTGTATCGATCCCGGCAGCAAACAGCAAAAGTGCAGGCCCACAACTGCGCAGCCAGCACCTCTCTTTCCTCTCTCTCTACCCCAAAGCCAGATCCTCGGAGGTGGGAGACAAAAGAAGAAACAAGTGAGTAAGGTGGTAAGAGCGCAAAAGTGCACGCAATGTAAGGTGATGCACACTGGGGGCACATGGGAACCAGGTGAGACAGGTACGTTCCTATCGTACGCCCCCCCCCCCCCACCAGGTAACCTACATGGCCCCTCCCTTACCCCTTACTGTATCCACACAACACAACACTACCCATAAACATCTACTTTACAAATCAACAAACATCCCTACTGTCTTCCCCGTTCCTCCCATATACCAAATTAGTCTTCTCTCCCTCCTAACCAATCAAATTTGCCATTTTCAACTCTCATCAAAATTTGCCATTTTCAACTCAACATCAAAATTTGCCATTACCAATTCATCATCAGTCCCTCCTAGGGAGGGAGAGATGGAATCACCCCAATGTCTCATCCACGTCGTGATGCGTCTCACAAATCCAACAGCAATTCTCATTTCTGCAACACAAACAAAGAAAACACAGGTGTGGAGTCATCATCATCACCACAGGCAAGTGGCTGCGTATGGTGCGACAGGTTCATTAATCCTAACTATTTCCTAAATGACTTTAACAACTTTACACTACCCGGGGTCTCTCTCCGGCCAAACCATTGGCCCTCTTACACTATGGGTTCTAAAAACCAATTCCCATTGGCCAAACTGTGGTGCTCTTCAATTTGGGGTCTCACTCCCCCGATTCATCTCCCGGTGCCCTCGTACAATTTCTGGGCTGTGGCGTGTACCTCTCCCAGTGGGTCTACCCACCTGCACCCCTCCACCACTGCAGTTGCCTCCGAGCTTACCTGCTCCTTACCCTAACCTAACTACCAGGGGAAGGCCCTCTGGCTCTCTCCCCACTCCGTGCCCTCTCTGGCACTGGGCTGCCCGATCCACACCCGGGATCCTCAGGCACCCACTCACAACTACCGGCTCCCAGAGCCCACCTGCGGCCTCACCTGGCCGACATCCTCACAGTGGTGGAGTGCCCAACCAACTACACACACTAACAGGCTACACGCCCAGCCATTTCCACAACACTAATGCACCCATTCACAACACCATTCTGCAACCGCACCACAAATGCCAATATCCAACCACAATTTACCTGCACCCTCTACCTAACACTTACACTACCCGCCCCGGGTACTCGTGAAAGGGGTCCACTCTTCCCCCATCCACACCTTCGCACCATGCACACCACTCCGTACCACTCACTCCAACTCTCTCCACACACCTGTACCTGCACACCTGTGCTCTCACACCTGGTGCCACCTGCACCCTTCTCTCCCCAGGCGCATTCGCGCTGATCCACAACACTCATTACTCACACACTGCTCCACACACCTGTCCAGTTGCACACCTGTGCAATCACACCTGTACAATCCTCACACACACGGCATCATCTCAGCTAACTACTCCCTTCTGAAACTTGCGCTTCCCAGTCGTCCCTTTAAACTATTGCGCTCCCACGTCATTATCATCCACACTAATCTACCTGCGTCCCCACTACAGGTATCGGTCACTAACTAAACTTAACGTTACCTACTGTCATCTTCGCTAGATCCCTACACACCATATCCTAACCCACCCGGGCTAGTTTTCACTGCCATACACCCCATAAGCTATAGCGCATTTGCCCCCACATGGGAAGGATGGTGGATTTGCCATCCCACCACATCGGGGGTCTCTCACTACCAATTTTGCACATCAAATTTCAACAAATCAAAAATTTGCCAATCATCTGCCAATCACTGTACCATTACCAATCATCACTCTGCCAATCCTTTGCCAATCATCAAATTTCGCCTTTTTCTAATTTCGGGGCCAAAACACTAACCTCATCACCCAGTCGACTCACTAATACCTCTCGGTGCGCCAATCCCTGTCCAAAGCCCGGCTTCGTAAAGCCAAGCAATGGATGCTGGTTGTTTTGTGCCAGCGGCTGGATGCGTCCAGCACTCGGTGCAGGGAAGGAGGTTTACCCGGGCCGAGATCCCACGCATCACCTCGGCGTGGAGCCATCCAATGTCCCGATCTCGACCTGCCGGCACGTCTCAACAAAACGTGGTCGCCATGACGACCCTTTCTATCGGGCTGCCAGCTCCGCCTAGTGGAGCACGGATGCGGCCGTTCAAAGCGAGGCCCGGCACGCAGCGAGGGCCTGCTTCGGCTAAAAGTCGCTCTAAACTCGACCCCGTCTAACGTCGATGCTTCACCTGGACGCTTACACCCCGCAGCCCGTTCCTTGCTCACACATCCAGCCGTGCCCATGCTCCTCGTACCTTTCCTTACACACCCAGGTACACCCATTCCACTCACAGCCTTGGTCACACACCTGACCACCGAACACTTTGGCACACATTCGTTGCTCGCACACCTCACCAATACACCGCTTCGCGCCCCCTCCTCGGTCACCTCCTCTGTGACAATCACAGGTGTGCCCTCATTCGCACACCCAACCATGTGCCTCACCACCAACTCCAGCGTGCATTCCCACTCACGCTCTACCATTCCAGGTGTGCATCCTTCCATCCCAGGTGTACATCCTCGCTCACCTGTCACAACCAGCTCACTCTCCTTGTCACTCTCACTCCTCTCACCACCACTCTTGACAACGCACTCACCCTTACTCTTGACAGCACACTCTTTCCCCATGCACCTGTCCGTCACACACCTTTCTCGCGCACACTCTCCCGTTACACCCTCTGTAACACTCACCACAGGTGGACACTCTTCCTTACTTCTGACAGCGCACTCTTTCCTCATGCACCTGTCCGTCACACACCTTTCTCGCGCACACTCTCCCGTTACACCCTCTGTAACACTCACCACAGGTGGACACTCTTCCTTACTTCTGACAGCGCACTCCTTCCTCATGCACCTGTCCGTCACACACCTTTCTCGCGCACACTCTCCCGTTACACCCTCTGTAACACTCACCACAGGTGGACACTCTTCCTTACTTCTGACAGCGCACTCTTTCCTCGTGCACCTGTCCGTCACACACCTTTCTCGCGCACACTCTCCCGTCACACCCTCTGTAACACTCACCACCCCGCGCTTCCATGTGCTCCCTCGCACACGCGCTACGACCGACTCATTCTCGCCAGCACACTCACTCCTTGGCACGCACTTTTTCCTCACACACCCCAGAGTCGGACTTTCTCGCACACCTCCTCTTTCGCACACCAGACCTGTCACACACTTCACCAACGGCCTCTCACGAACACCCGGGTCTATCTCGACCCCCAAGCCTCTTAAATCACCTGGCGCATCATACGCACGACCATATTGGTCACCACTTACACCGGGTCCTCTTCCTCTTCGCTTCTCCTCCATCACCTGCGAATCCCTCATCCGGTTAATGAGCACATCATCACGATCCAAACACAGACTTTGGACCAATTCTTTTATCTCCTCTTTTATCTCTTTCTTATCCCCTCTCCGTCGCTTCTTAATTTCGCTCATCCCTTCTTCCACTTCTTCTAATTTGTGCTTCACCTCTTTTATTCCCCGGTACGTCTCCTCAAGCTCATCCTCTAAGGCTACCTTGACCGTTTCCATGTGCGTCCTCACCTGCCGGTCCTTCGTCTCCATTACCTCTACCACCTCGTCCAACCTCGTTGTCAGTCCCTCACGTACCATCTGACATTCCCTCTTTGTCGCTATCAAGTCATCTTTTAGTTCTTTCTGTGTCGCCTTTAAACCTCCTAATACCGCAGTGTTCCTTTGAACCTGCTCCACTAACTCCGTCTGTCCCCCCGTCAGCTGCTCCACCTCCTGCGTCAGGTCCTCTATACCCCCTTGTAACTTTACAGTCCCCTTTCTCACCTCCTTTTCCATGTGCTCCTCACAGTTCCTCACCTCCTCGCGCACTCCTCCGACCTCCTCACTCACTCCTCTTCTGATCTCCTCTCCCATCACTTGCATCTCCTGCCCAGATGCCACCCTCATCTGCTCCATTTCCTCCCTGTGAGCATCCAGTTTGGTTTCTACCCCCATTCTGACCCCTCTATCTGCTGCTCCATTTGTTTAACTTCCCTTTCCGCTTGGTCCCTCATGTCCCTCAATTTGCCTTCCATACTGTTTTCTAACCCCTCTAACCCATTTTTCACTCCCTCTATCTGATTCTCCTGGGCAGCCATTCTATTTTCTACCCCCTCTAACCCCTTTTGCATCCCTTCCATTTGATTCTCTTGAGCGGCCATTCTGTTTTCTACCCCCATTAACCCATGTTTCACCCCTTCTATCCCATTGTCTAACCCCTCTAATTTCTTGTCTAATCCCTCTATTCTACTCCCTAACCCCCCGATCTGCGCCCCCATGTCCTCCCTCAATTTCTCGCTATTGGACCCCATTTGGCCCTCCAATCGCTCACTATTCTTTTCCATAAGGGCCGTCATTTGTATAAAAAACAAATTCCAATCCACCGGGGGCGCTGCCACGGTCGCTGGCGCGGTGATCAGCGAGGCGCCATTTTGCGCGCCCGCTTCTTCGTGCGTGACGGCGCTATTTTGCGCGTCTGCTACCCCCGCTGTTTCGCTCTCCTCATGTCCCTCAATTTGGTCCTGGACCGACCCTGCTTCACTCTCCCCTACCGGACCCCAGCCGTCTTGATCCGCCATAGCGCGACTTGCAAAATTCGAGTTTCGTAAAACAAAACAAATTTCGGCCGCTCCAAATTTTGACCAAATTTTTTTTTTTTCCTCTATTCGTTTTTTTTTTTTTTTCCAAAATTTGGTCGGGCCTCGAATCTCACTCCCGACACCAATTGTTACAGACACGACTTTGATGTTAAGGTGGGCCGAGCGGAATGGCGGTCGTGTCCGCACAAATTACCCGATTGTACTCGAACGTCGACGAAGCCGCGCTACGCTGGCTCAATAGGAAAGAGAAGACACCCGGCTGGGTTATAATGACACAATACGACACCAACGTTTCGATTCTCAAGTATATTCGTACGGAAAAAGGTTAGATTACAGGGGCTAGAGGTATATTACAGGAAGACAGGCACTTAGACACACTCTTATATTAACCCCGGACAGACGACAGACACACGGGACAAAATGCTGACTCACACGGGGGTTGATGAAAAGGAAAGGCAGGTCGCGATGGCTCAAGGTGCACTCTTGGCTCAAGGCAGAATCGACTCGGTCCGGTCCAGAGATGCGGGGAGGTATCGTCGCGCTGGGGGTGGCGATGGCTTCTCTCTCCAGTCTCCAAGCTGAGGCGCATCTGTTTCACGTCCGGCAAGCGGCTGCGTATATCCGGCGGGGAGTGACACGCCCTCGGCTCGTTAGCTCCGCCTCGTGGAATCGGCACGTTGCTTCTCATTGGGTGCGTGCGGGGGGGTTACTGGCTCCGCCCCTGACGAGGAGCTGACAGCCAGCCCCTTCGGGGTAACCCCGTGGAGCGCATGGTCTGGAGCTAATCGAGCCGGTGTGAGGACGCATCCTCCCCCGCTCCGCCGCCATCTCCTCTGTTGTTGTTGTAATTGTTGTTGTAGTTGTTGTTATTGTTGTTGTAGTTGTTGTTATTGTTGTTGTTTGGGGAAGAAGATGGGAGGAGGTATGGGAAAGGTCCTAAACTCACTACTGATGCCATATAATCACATTCTGGTGCAACGAAGAGTCATAATTAATGGAGACGAGGCCTTAACTGACATAGAATAAGAATAACTAGGAAGATGTCCGAAAGTTGTCTACGTGTGGTGCGGTGGACCTGGGCACGACATTTAATGGGGGAATAAGGGGAAGGTCGGCTCTACTGATTGTTATTTACATGCAATGGGACTAGGGAATGGGGGATTGGGGAAAGTTGGGGAGTATTGGAGAAAATAGGGGAATATTTACAAGCGGATATGGAGGCCAAATTCCATATTCGCAACAATATATATATATATATATATATATATATATATATATATATATATATATATATATATATATATATATATATATATATATATATACAGTGGAACCTTGACTTACGAGTTTAATTCGTTCTGTGACCGAGCTTGTAACTCAATTTGCTCGTTTCTCAAATCAAATTTCCCCATTAAAATGCATTGAAATGCTATTAATCCGTTCCAGTCCGCCAAAAACCACACCAATTTTTTTTTAAATATGCAGTATATATAAAAATATCTCGCGCTTTATATTTCACCTGTATGCAGCATACAAGTTGGCAGGATGGCCTGGACTGGAGGTACGCACACTTGACTCTAAACTGTCCAGCCTGGGTTTGAATCCCGACCCAGCTATAACCTGTCATGGGTGAATCACAGGCAGGGTGATTCATCAATGTGTGTACCGCTAAACTGGGCGCCCCGTTTGCGTCCCATTAGTTGTTGGATGTTAAGGATCTCACTGTGTTTTCCACAAAGAGAAGGCGAGCTATCGCCGGCACTCTGAACAAGTTGTGGCCTGGCATGCTCTTCTCCTCTGCCGTTATATACGTCCTCCTCGGCATCTTTTTCCAGAAGAGCCCTGTCTCGTCACAGTTGAAGATTTGCTGGGGGATGTATCGTTCGGCTTCTATCAGTTCGGCAAAAGTTATAATAAAATCTTCAGCTGCCTTCACATCCGCCTCACCAAGTCGACAACACGCACACCTCGCTCATGTTTTTCGACGATTGCGTGTTTTATATCCAAGCACATCATCCTCTCTTCCCTTGGCATTCAATTTCTTAGGACCCATGGTTAAAACTAAGAAATTTTCCAAAATAACCAACATGCGAAAACAAAAATGCAGCGATATACGGCAGAGATACTGTACTTGCACGGCAAGATAACCACGTGACCGGAACCCACCTGGTGGCGGGTGGCGAAAGCTCGTAACTCAGATCTCGGCTCGCATCTCAAAGCAATAAACCGCCCGAGCGACGGCTCGTATCTCGGAAAACTCGTAAGTTGGTGCACTCGTAAGTCAAGGTTCCACTGTATATATATATATATATATATATATATATATATATATATATATATATATATATATATATATATATATATATATATATATATATATATATATATATATATATATATATATATATTATATATATATATATTATATATATATTGTTGCGGATATGGGATTTGGCCTCCATCCATATCCGCTTGTAAATATTCCCCTATTTCCCCAATACTCCCCAACTATCCCCAATCCCCCATTCCCTAGTCCCATTGTCTGTAAACAACACTCTGTAGAACCGACCTTCCCCTTTTTCCCCCATTAAATGTCGTGCCCAGGTTCACCGCATCTCACGTAGACAACTTTCGGACATCTTGCTAGTTATTCTTAGTCTATGTCAGTTAAGGACTCGTTTCCATTAATTCTGACTCTTCGTTGCACCAGAATGTGATTGTATGGCACCAGTAGTGAGTTTAGGACCTCCCCATACCTCCTCCCATCTTCCTCATGAAACCACAACAACAACAACAACTACAACAACAGCGCGCGGGGAGTGTGCGTCCTCACTCCGGCTTGGTTAGCCGCCATTGCCCATGTGCTCCGGCGGGGTTACCACGAAGGGGCTGACTGTCGGCCCCTCGTCAAGGACGGAGCCCGGTAACCCCCAGCACCCAATAAGAAGCGGCGGGCCGATTCCATCTGGGGCGGAGCTAACGAGCCGAGGGCGTGTCACTCCCCGCCGGATATACGCAGCCACTTACCGGACGTGACGTGAGATGCGCCCCGAGCTTGAAGTGAAGAGAACCAGTCGCCACCTCCGAGCGCTGAGAGACCTCCCGCATCTCTGGACCGGACCGGGTCGATTCTGCCCCTGAGCCAAGGTGCACCTTGAGCCTCGACTACCTGCCCTTCCTTGCCATCAATCCCGGTGTGAGTCAGTCTTGTCCCGTTTATCTGTCGTCTGTCGGGGTTACTATAAGACCGTGATTAAGTGCCTACCTTCCTATGCTGTCCCTCTTGTCCTTGTAATCTCAACGTTCCGAAATATTATAACCTCCTCCGGAGGTCTTGAGAACTGTACCCCTGGTGTCGTGTCATTTAACCCAGCCGTTGTGTCCTTTCCTCAATTGATTTAGCGTAGCGCGACTCGGCCAACGTTCGAGTATAATCGGGTAAACTGTGCAGACGCGGTCATACCAAACCGCTCGGTAAATCAACATCCACAACCGCGTCTGTAACATTTGGTGTCGAGGAGTTGGATTCGGACCTGGGACTAAATTCATTTTGCCCAAATTTTGGAACACCAATTGTACTATTAGAGTAACATTTGGTGTCGGGAAGTGGGATTCGATCCGGAGCGCGTTTCACGCGCTCGAAATTATAACAGCGAAATTTGATTTTGTTTTACGAAAATAAAAACCCGAATTTTGAAAGTCGCGCTATGGCAGACCAAGACGGCTGGGTTCTGGTAGTAGGGAGTGAGGCAGGGTCGATCCAGGACCAAAATGAGGGACAAGAGGGGAGCGAAGCAGTGAGGGTAGCAGATTCGCAAAATAGCGTCGTCACGCACGAGGTGGCGGGCGCGCGAAATGGCGCCTCGCACATGGCCACGGCGCCCACGCCCGCGACCGTAGTAGCGCCACCGGTGGATTTGAACCTTTTTCTTATGCAAATGAAGGCCCTTATGGACAAGAATAATGAAGAAATGAAAAACAGTATGGGGGTAATGAGGGACGAAATGAGGGCTGATAGTGAGCGATTAGAGGGCCAAATGGGGGTAATGGGAAACCAAATGGGGGTAATGAGGGACGAAGCGAGGGGTACCGGTGAGGGGTTAGACAAGAAATTGGGGAAGTTAGACAATAATTTTGAGGGGTTAGACAACGGGATAAAAGAGGTGAGAAATGGGTTAATGGGGGTAGAAAACAGAATGGCCGTTCAGGAGAATCAAATGGAAGGGATGAAAAAGGGGTTAGAGGGGTTAGAAAACAGTATGGAAGGCAAATTGAGGGACATGAGGGACCAAGCGGAAAGGGAAGTTAAACAAATGGGGCAGCAGATAGAGGGGGTCAGAATGGGGGTAGAAACTAAACTGGATGCTCACAGGGAGGAAATGGAGCAGATGAGGGTGGCATCTGGGCAGGAGATGCAAGTGATGGGAGAGGCGATCAGAAGAGGAGTGAGTGAGGAGGTCGGAGGAGTGCGCGAGGAGGTGAGGCACTGTAAGGAGCACATGGAGAAGGAGGTGAGAAAGGGGACTGTAAAATTGCAAGGGGGTATAGAGGAGTTGACGCAGGAAGTAGAACAACTGACAGAGGGACAAAAAGAACTAACGGACCAGGTAAAGAAGAACACAGCGGTAATAGGAGGGTTAAAAGCGACACAAAATGACCTAAAAAATGACTTGGTAGCGACGAAGAGGGAATGTCAGATGGTACGTGAGGGACTGACAACGAGGTTGGACGAGGTGATAGAGGTAATGGAGACGAAGGACCGGCAGGTGAGGACGCACATGGAAACGGTCAAGGTAGCCTTGGAGGACGAGCTTGAGGAGACGTACCGGGGAATAAAAGAGGTGAAGCAGAAATTAGGAGAAGTGGAAGAAGGGGTGAGCGAAATTAAGAAGCGACGGAGAGAGGATAAGAAAGAGATAAAAGAGGAGGTAAAAGAATTGGTCCAAAGTCTGTGTTTGGATCGTGATGATGTGCTCATTAACCGGATGAGGGATTCGCAGGTGATGGAGGAGAAGCGAAGAGGAAGAGGACCCGGTGTAAGTGGTGACCAATATGGTCGTGCGTATGATGCGCCAGGGGATTTAAGAAGCTTGGGGGTCGAGATGGACCCGAGTGTTCGTGAGAGGCCGTTGGTGAAGTGTGCGACAGGTCTGGTGTGCGAAAAAGGAGGTGTGCGAGAAATTCCGACTCTGGGGTGTGTGAGGAAAAAGTGCGTGCCAAGGAGTGAGGGTGCTGGCGAGAGTGAGTCGGTCGTAGCGCGTGTGCGAGGGAGCACATGGAAGCGCGGTGTGGTAAGTGTTACAGAGGGTGTGACGGGAGAGTGTGCGCAAGGGTGTGTGCGAGAAAGGTGTGTAACGGACAGGTGCATGAGGAAAGAGTGCGCTGTCAAGAGTGGAGGTGAGAGTAGTACGAGTGACACGGAGCGTGAGTTGGTTGTGACAGGTGAGAAAGGAAGCACACCTGGAATGGTAGAGCGTGAGTGGGAATGCACGCTGGAATTGGTAGTGAGGCACGTGGTTGGGTGTGCGAGTGAAAGCACACCTGTGATTGTCACAGAGGAGGTGACAGAGGAGGGGGCGCGAAGAGGTGTGTTGGTGAGGTGTGCGACCAACGAATGTGTGCCAAAGTGTTCGGTGGTCAGGTGTGTGACCAAGGCTGTGAGTGGAATGAGTGTACCTGGGTGTGTAAGGAAAGGTACGAGGACCATGGAAACGGTTGGATGTGTGAGCAAGGAACGGGCTGCGGGGTGTAAGCGTCCAGGTGAAGCATCGACGGTAACCGGTTTAGAGGTTAGAGCGACTTTTAGCCGAATCGGGCCCTCGGTGCGTGCTGGGCCTCGCTTTGAACGGCCGCGTCCGGGCTCCACTAGGCGGAGCGGGCAGGCCGATAGGAAGGGTCGTCATGGCGACCACTTTTTGGTGAGACGTGCCGGCAGGTTGAGAACGGGACATTGGATGGCTCCGTGCCGAGATGGTGCGTGGGATCTCGGCACGGGTAAGCCCCCGTCCCTGCACCGAATGCCGGACGCATCCAGCCGCTGGCACCAAACAACCCGCATTCATGGCTTGGCTGTACGAAGCCGGGCTTTGGACAGGAATTGGCGCACCGAGAGGCATTAGTGAGTAGACTGTGTGATGAGGATAGTGTTTTGGACCCAAAATTAGAGAAAAACAAAATTTGATGATTGGCAAGGGATTGGCAGTCATGATTGGCAGATGATGGGTAGTGAGTGGCAAATTTTTGATTTGTTGAAATTTGATGTGCAAAATTGGTAGTGAGCGATGGGCCCGGTGGGTAAGGGTGGCATCCCTGCCACCCTTCCCATAGGGGGGGCAAATGCGCACTATATTATGGGGTGTATGGCAGTGAAAACTAGCCTGGGTGGGTTAGGATATTGATAGGGCCCTAGAAGATGACATTAGGTGACGTTAAGGTTAGTTAGTGACTGATACCTGTAGTGGGGACGCAGGTAGTTTAGTGTGGATGATAATGATGAGGGAGCGCAATAGTTTAAAGGGACGACTGGGAAGCGCAAGTTTCAGAGGGGAGTAGTTAGATGAGATGATGCTGTGTGAGAACTGGACAGGTGTGTGGAGCAGTGTGGAGCAGTGTATGAGTAGTGAGTGTTGTGGATCAGCGCGAATGCGCTTGGGGAGAGAAGGGTGCAGGTGGCACCAGGTGTGAGAGCACAGGTGTGCAAGTGCAGGTGTGTGGAATATATGGAGCAGAGAATGAGTGGTGTGGAGAGAGTTGGAGTAAGTGGTACGGAGTGGTGTGCATGGTGCGAAGGTGTGGATGGGGGAAGAGTGGACCCCTTTCACGAGTACCCGGGGCGGGTAGTGTAAGTGTTAGGTAGAGAGTATAGGTAAATTGTGGTTGGATATTGGCATTTGTGGTGCGGTTGCAGAATGGTATTGTGGCTGGGTGCATTAGTGTTGTGGAAATGGCTGGGCGTGTAGCCTGTTAGTGTGTGTAGTTGGTTTGGGCACTCCACCACTGTGAGGATGTCGGCCAGGTGAGGCCGCAGGTGGGCTCTGGGAGCCGGTAGAGTTGTGGATGGGGCCCGAGGATCCGGAGGACGGACCCGGGTAGCCCAGTGCCAGAGAGGGCACCGAGTGGGGAGAGCGCCAGAGGGCCTTCCCCAGGTAGTTAGGTTAGGGTAAGGAGCAGGTAAGCTCGGAGGCAACTGCAGTGGTGGAGGTGTGCAGGTGGGTAGACCCGCTGGGAGAGGTACACATCGCAGCCCAGAAATTGTGCGAGGGCACCGGGAGATGAATCGGGGGAGTGAGACCCCAAATTGAAAAGCACCACAGTTTGGTCAATGGGAATTGGTTTTTAGAACCCATAGTGTAAGAGGGCCAATGGTTTGGCAGGAGAAAGACCCCGGGTAATGTAAAGTTGTTAAAGTCATTTAGGAAATAGTTAGGATTGATGAACCTGTCGCACCATACGCAGCCACTTACCTGAGGTGATGATGATGACTCCACACCTGTGTTTTCTTTGTTCTGTGTGCAGGAAATGAGAATTGCTGTGTGGATTTGTGAGATGCATCACGACGTGGATGAGACATTGGGGTGATTCCATCTCTCCCTCCCTAGGAGGGACTGATGATGAATTGGTGATGGCAAATTATGATGTTGAGTTGGAGATGGCAAATTTTGATGAGAGTTGAAAATGGCAAATTTGATTGTAGACTAGGCTAAATTTCCAGAAATGCATCTAATACAAGTTATAGGGGCATTTCTGAGTAAAAGTTGGTAACAAGTGTTTTTAACCTATTTTGGGGGTGCTGATCATGAAAAAATAGGATACCAAGCTGAATTTTTGGTATTTGATGCTCAAATCTGGAAAAAACTAAATGGCCGCCAAAATATTTAACTTTTAGCCGCTGAACTCAGAATCACACAGGAAGACATTTCAACAAGTACACTTTACGTGAAACAAGATGAATATTTCCGGGCAATCAAATTTGTATATACTATTTTAGCAGAAATCGATGTTTCGGCCATTTTCCAAGATGGCCACCATCAAATCTTATATTGACGATATCTCCAGTTCTAGTGAACATAGAATCATTATTTTGATGTCTAGCCCCAGGTTATCGAGGTCAAGGAAGCATATGAGCGCACTATTATTAGTGTTGGACCAAAGCTATATACTGAAACAGGACACATTCAAGGTGGTTGCTCACAAAATAGCTCTAAATATCGGCTAACTGCAGCTAAAATGATATCTACAGACACTTACACATGGACCCTTGTGCCACACAGCTCATATAATAAACAACACGATTACAAGGCAATACAACTTTACTTTTGATCTTCATTGATTAATACGATTACATGCAGTGAACAATCACATATGAACGTTTAACTATATACAGGTAGCACAGTCATGACGTCTTTTACGATATGCAGGCTCGACGGTAAGTTGAATAATGTCGTTAACACATTACACATTGTCATTAAAGCAACCGTCCTGGTCAGTTTCTTGCCGACATACACATGCAGCTGTGCAGCCAAGTTTTGCTTTACGGCAGCTACAGCGCATGGTACGACACCGTGACCTGCAACTGCAAGAAACAAGTTCAAGACACGACTCAGGAATTGGATGGAGTGTCATCAGCACTGGTTGCAAATTGGTAGCGACCCTTTTCCATCCCAACTCCGTGACATTCGGCAGGTTCGGAAGTGGGCAGTGTGCCTCCTTCCATATCAGAGATTGGTAATGCACACGCTGGATGTGGAATTTGAGAGCATCGCTCGTGGGTGGCATCGCTTCTGGTTTGCAGGCCTTCTCAAACATGACCCGACGAACGCTATCTGTTGTCTCCAGATTGTTCATCCCGTAGATTTTGCAGACAAATATTTCTGTCGATTTTGACACTTCAGGGGTCAAATTCCCTACTCCCAAACCCACAAGAAGGTGGTGATACTCAAGGAAGACTTTCCATGCTGAACGTTTTGTGTGTCCACAGATGTGCGATGTCGTGTCCGATCCCGTAAGAGCGTGAAATGGCAGAAGTGATTGGACTGAATTTGATGGCAAGTTGTGATATAATGGACCTATGGGTATGTACTTTCTCTTCTGGGCAGTACCAGCCATCATCCATAGATTTCTGCAACTGACACGCGGAAAATGTGCCACCAACAACAGCATGACATCAGTGTCTCTCGCACATACATATCTCGCACATGGTCCTCTCTGCCATGCTGCCAGCTGAGTGGCATGGAAGGTTTCTTTTCCGTCCAATGTCTCATCCAGTATGTCGATATTGTCAGCAGTGTAGAACAGAAAGCGGTCAGGAACTAGATTAGGTGGTATGACGGCACCGGTGTTTGGATTCATAGACTTAATTGTGGACTTGGCTAAGGTTGTGTCCAACTGCAACACTTGATGGTAACTGAGGGTGTGTCCTGCCTTATGGAACATTTCCACCAACTCCTTAGATCGTGTAGTTTGGTGCAGGGTGCTGCCGAGCCCTATATGTTTCGGCGTCAGTTTACTGCCTCCGCTCACTCCATATACCATGTCCTGAGCACTGCTGAGGACTTGTTGTTCTAGTTTCGTATCATATTCTTTGGCAACGCATGGTTCTATTTCAAGCTGACACGGACCACCATATAAGAGCTTGAGGAACATGTAGACAGTCTCTGGTACGCAACTTAGTGCGTTTCCGATGCTCACTTCAAATCCCACGTGGCCAGGCTTATCAAGCAAATCTCCTCGAAGTTTTAGGGCAACATGCACCAGCGACAGGAAGATGTCCTCTTCAGGCCCGAACCTAGGCATTGTTAGTTGTTCGTCTGCTTCATCCGTCAGTCCAGATACAGCATTGCCGGTATACTTAGATGGTACCAACAACGTTTCTCTCTGAGATGTCCCACCATCAGGTCGAACAAAGAGGATGGTATCACCTACTCGAGATTGCAGTTTTTCCCTGAATGTTGTCCGACGACTTACAAAGGACTTCGGAATAACTGTGTTAGCTTCCTCTGAAAGATTTACATACCGATCCCAGACGTCACTTAGCCTCAGCACATGACCCTTTTGGGCTGCATACATAAGTTCTGAAGAAAGCCATATCAAAGGTAAGTCTTGACTGGTGTGAAAATCTTCTTTGACTTTGGATGTACTTCTTTTGAACGAACTTAAGCAAGGAAGGTGATATTTACCTTCCGCTGCGATGAGGTCACTAACGCCTGCCAAACTGAAGCATAGCTTGTGATGTAATTTAGATGCCTCTAAAATATCTTTGCTGACATTGAATGTCATAACTGAACTTAATCGTTGTTTTGACGTACGATCCTGACAAAACATGCACAGCGTCCAGTCAACTGGCTTGACAGAGCTCCGACGTATGACACGACCTTGGGTAGACCCAACAACTGAGCTGCATGTTGGTACATTTTCTCGGTCCTGATGATGATCTTCCAGTCTTTCTAGGCGAAGAAGTTTATTTTTATCGGTGAATTGGACATAACAGTTTTTGTGCCATACGATTGAGGTGGTATTCGAACCCAACGCCAGATCCAGACGCTCAATTATATTGCGGTTTTTTGGGTCGCGTAATTTCTTTCTGGTTTCGTAAGCCTTAGCGAGTGTGGCTAGACCTTGATTGCTGGCAGATCGCAAATCCCCATCTGTTTGGCATAAAATGCATAAGGCGAAGTCAATCGATGATGGTCGTTTCAGAGTAGCAACAGGATCCATCTTGATGTAGTCTGAAAATAAAAGAAAGAGAGGTTGCATGTCACCGTCCCGGTAAATAAACCGTCCTTAACTAGACATGATAACAACCTTAACTAGAAAATACAGTTGACAGTGATCTGAAAGCAATGTAATGCCAATCAAGGTAAAACGGCAATAAAAGCCAATATGGTGTATGAAACATCTTCCATTGAAAGCCTGCAATTCAGCTTGGTATCCTATCTTTTCGTGGTCAGCACGCTCACATACAGCTAATAAGCATAGATACCAAGTGCTACTATGACATTCCTATTTTTAAAAGAAAATTAGAAATGTCAATATCGCGTATACTTTTTTTGACGGCCATTTTGTTTTTTGGCTGATTTAAGCCCTAAATATGTAATATTCAGCTTGGTATTATTTTTTATCGTGATCAGCACCCTCATATACAGCTAATAAGCATGGATACCAAGTATTACTACGACATTCCACTTTTCTGAAGAAAAAAAACAAATATCGCATAAACTTTTTTGGCGGCCATTTTGTTTTTTGCTGATTTAGGCCCTAAATATGCACATTTCAGCTTGGTATCCGTTTTTTTCGTGATCAGCACCCTCATATCCACCTAAAACGCCCGGATACCAACTTTTACTCAGAAATGCCTCTGCCAAAAAAAAATCAGAAATTTAGCCTCGTCTATTGGTTAGGAGGGAGAGAAGACGAATTTGGTTTATGGGAGGAACGGGGAAGACAGTAGGGACGTTTGTTGATTTGTAAAGTAGATGTTTATGGGTAGTGTTGTGTTTTGTGGATACAGTAAGGGGTAAGGGAGGGGCCATGTAGGTTACCTGGTGGGGGGGGGGGGGGGGGCGTACGGTAGGAACGTACCTGTCTCACCTGGTTCCCATGTGCCCCTAGTGTGCATTACCTAATGTTGCGTGCACTTTTGCGCCCTTACCACCTTACTCACTTGTCTTCTTCTTTTGTCTCCCACCTCCGAGGATCTGGCTTTGGGGCAGAGAGAGAGGAGAGAGAGGTGCTGGCTCCGCAGTTGTGGGCCTGCACTTTCGCTGCTTGCTGCCGGGATCGATACACCATATGGACCGCAATTTTGGTGGCCACCCACAATGGACCGCAGTTCTTTTGCGGCCAAGCACCACCCGGGGATGGACCTATGGGTCAACGTGGCACCTATGCCAGACAGGTGAACCACTAATAGTTGGCCCCCTGACGGCCACAATAAAGAAATGGACGCGGTTGGCGCCTTTCTTTATTTTTGAAAAAGCCAGAAGGCCAAGTGCACCACATGAAGGCAAGACCAGCGGCAGAACATCGGCCGGCTGCGACACCACCGGTGACGTTGAACATTTTATTGGTGCACCGGATGGTGCTGTACATGATGGGGTGGTGCTTTTGGTGCTTGGAAGGGGTGCTCTGCACATTATTAAAGGCCGTAAGGCCACAGAGCACTCGTGGGTTGGTGTATCGATGCTGGCATGCGTGCTCTCTCTATGCATAACATCTGCATGTGTTCCTCCAAAAACAGGTCCTGGATCGTAGTGTAAATATCAGCGTAGTCTTGTAAATAATGCTCCCTACCGGCTGTATGTTTAGTTTGCGAATTCTTTCCGCGATTCGGTTATCCTGTGGGTGTGTTTCTGTGAGGAGAAGGGTGCAACGTCGCAGGGGGACATATTTACTCATTTGTGAATATCTGTAAAACTGTCGCACTCAGGGTAGAGTTAATAGTAGAGGGAACTACATCTGAGTGCCACACTAAAATAGGTAAAAATTTATCGGGTCGGGACGCCCCGAGGGTAGAGAAGGGTGCAATGTTGCGGATATGGGATTTGGCCTCCATCCATATCCGCTTGTAAATATTCCCCTATTTCCCCAATACTCCCCAACTATCCCCAATCCCCCATTCCCTAGTCCCATTGTCTGTAAACAACACTCTGTAGAACCGACCTTCCCCTTTTTCCCCCATTAAATGTCGTGCCCAGGTTCACCGCATCTCACGTAGACAACTTTCGGACATCTTGCTAGTTATTCTTAGTCTATGTCAGTTAAGGACTCGTTTCCATTAATTCTGACTCTTCGTTGCACCAGAATGTGATTGTATGGCACCAGTAGTGAGTTTAGGACCTCCCCATACCTCCTCCCATCTTCCTCATGAAACCACAACAACAACAACAACTACAACAACAGCGCGCGGGGAGTGTGCGTCCTCACTCCGGCTTGGTTAGCCGCCATTGCCCATGTGCTCCGGCGGGGTTACCACGAAGGGGCTGACTGTCGGCCCCTCGTCAAGGACGGAGCCCGGTAACCCCCAGCACCCAATAAGAAGCGGCGGGCCGATTCCATCTGGGGCGGAGCTAACGAGCCGAGGGCGTGTCACTCCCCGCCGGATATACGCAGCCACTTACCGGACGTGACGTGAGATGCGCCCCGAGCTTGAAGTGAAGAGAACCAGTCGCCACCTCCGAGCGCTGAGAGACCTCCCGCATCTCTGGACCGGACCGGGTCGATTCTGCCCCTGAGCCAAGGTGCACCTTGAGCCTCGACTACCTGCCCTTCCTTGCCATCAATCCCGGTGTGAGTCAGTCTTGTCCCGTTTATCTGTCGTCTGTCGGGGTTACTATAAGACCGTGATTAAGTGCCTACCTTCCTATGCTGTCCCTCTTGTCCTTGTAATCTCAACGTTCCGAAATATTATAACCTCCTCCGGAGGTCTTGAGAACTGTACCCCTGGTGTCGTGTCATTTAACCCAGCCGTTGTGTCCTTTCCTCAATTGATTTAGCGTAGCGCGACTCGGCCAACGTTCGAGTATAATCGGGTAAACTGTGCAGACGCGGTCATACCAAACCGCTCGGTAAACCAACATCCACAACCGCGTCTGTAACAATATATATATTATTATATGGTCTTTTGGAGCCTCAGGGCCTCTAAGGGTATTTTGGGTCTTTGGGGTGTTTTGGGTCTTCGGGGTCTTTGGGGTCTTCAGGGTATTTTGGATATTCAGGCTATTTTGGGTCTTTGGGGTATTTTGGGTCTTCGGGGTCTTTGGGGTCTTCAGGGTATTTTGGATCTTCAGGATATTTTGGGTCTTCAGGGTATTTTGGGTGTTTTGAGTCTTCGGGGTATTTTGGGTCTTCAGGGGTCTTGGTGGTCTTAAGGGTTTTGGGGGACTTAAAGGGTCGTCATAGGTCTGAGGAGTCTTAGCAGTCTTAACGTAATTAAGAGTTTACGGACTGTGTTTTGGGTGTTATTTTTTTAAGAAGAAGAAGAAGATGTTTTGGTCGCATATAAATAAACATAACCATATACGTTTGCTCTCTTATAAGAAGATGCATGCACAAATAATACAAGGATTACAATTCCCCTTTGTGTACATCCGGTTGACCAGTGTTGGCTTAGAGGCATCCTTGTTGTATGTGAGTGTTCATGTGAGTGTTCATGTTCATGCATGCGAGTGTTCAATTTAACGTTTTTTTTTTTTCAAATTCTGGAATTTGTTCACCTTGACCTAGACAGCACCCCATAAGCGTAGGCATGCTACCCTTAGAATGGGTGTTACGCCCGTCGTCTACCCGCACGTCTGTGAATTGCTACTCTTTCACCTCGGCAGCACCCCGGAAAACAAAACCCAATTTAACACTAAAAACATTCGTTGAAATGTACATGTACATACACACTGTGTTATATATTATATAAGTAGGTACAAAAGAATGTACTGATAGCCGGCGAAGCCGGTGTTGTGAATGAACGCGTACGTATTATGTTGAAAAGCCAGATTTGCTGGATCCCTTGAGAATTTCGAAGCTTTGACGCCCCAAATCGCTCAATGGAGGGCGCCATCTTGCGGATGCGGAAGTATGCATAACAAATTGAAAAAGCTCAATAGGAGTTTGTTTCACCCGACTTTTTTTGATTCACAATCTTATGCACCTCTAATTTGTAATTAAAATACTTTAAGACCAACCTCGGCCCGCACGGGCCTGGTTATCTTCAACGAAAATCGTCACCAAACACCGGAACCAATGAGATTCGAGCATTTGAAAAAATATTTCAAAAAAGCTTATTACCGCGTTTCGGAGGCTGAAAACGGCGTCAAATATTCTAAAATTGACGAAGAATTATTTTTTAGAAATCTAGCGGCCGCAGGGGATAGTTTTTCACGGCCGGAAATATCCGAAGTTGAGACGGAATTCACCGAATTAATCAAAAAGGAAATTTTATATATTTTAATCTCATCCAGAATGCAAATGGTGTCATTTTGAACAAGGAACGGTACCTACTACCAACTACCTAACCTACTGATGCCATAGTGATGGGTAAAATAGTGGCAAGAGGCTTTGGCTTCGCCGGCTCATTGCGGCTTTGCAGTCGGGTACTGGTAGCCGGCGAAGCCAGTGTTGTGAATGAACGCGTACGTATTATGTTGAAAAGCCAGATTTTTTGGATCCCTTGAGAATTTCGAAGCTTTGACGCACCAAATCGCTCAATGGAGGCCGCCATCTTGCGGATGCGGAGGTATGCATAACAAATTGAAAAAAGTTCAATAGGAGTTTGTTTCACCCGTATTTTTTTGATTCACAATCTAATGCACCTCTAATTTGTAATTAAAGTACTTTAAGACCAACTTCGTCCCGCACGGGTCTGATTATCTTCAACGAAAATCGTCACCAAACACCGGAACCAATGAGATTCGAGCATTTGAAAAAATATTTCAAAAACCAAATCACTCAATGGAGGCCGCCATCTTGCGGATCCGGAAGTATGCATTAAAAATTGAGAAAAAGTTCAATAGGAGTTTGTTTCACCCATCTTTGTTGGATTCACAATCTAATGCACCTCTAATCTGTATTTAAAATACTTTAAGACCAACCTCGTTCCCCGGGCCCACACGGGCCCTGGTTATCTTCAACGAAAATCGTCACCAATTACCGGAACCAATGAGATTCGAGCATTTGAAAAAATATTTCAAAAAAGCTTTTTACCGCGTTCCGAACGCTGAAAACGGCGTCAAATATTCTAACATTGACGAAGAATTATTTTTTAGAAATCTCGCGGCCGTAGGGGATTTGTTTTTCACGGCCGGAAATATCCGAAGTTGAGACGGAATTCACCGAATTAATCAAGAACGAGATTTTATAAATTTTAATCTCATCCAGAATGCAAGTGGTGTCATTTTGAACTAGGTACGGTACTACTATACCTACCTACTACCAACCAAAGATCGTAGAGCGGAGCTCCGCTCTACGATCTTTGCTACCAACTACCTAACCTACTGATGCCATCCATAGTGATGGGTAAAATAGTGGCAAGAGGCTTTGGCTTCGCCGGCTCATTGCGGCTTTGCAGTCGGGTACTAGTACTTATTTTTGTGTACATCTGATTGTCCAGTGTTGTTGGTCACTGCTTGCATATCGCACTTGTGGACAGTGCTCTGATGACAATGTCTCCCAGATCATCCAGCCAATTGTTGTTGATCTGTATGTCTTCATTCAGTGGATTATTTGACTTTAACCACTGCAAAGCAGGTCGAATTTAACAGGTATTAGGAGTCGTGGACGGTGAGAGAACGAGGCCATTTGGTTGAGTTCAAAGCATGTTTATTCGTACAGAACCCAGCACACTCTGTAAAGCCCGTTTATCGGGTAGCAGTATATATATTCAATCAAACACGGCGAGAGTGGGCGTGCCCGGGCGGCCTGGGCGAGCCCGGGAAAGGCATGTCTGGACATGCCGGGGAAAGGTGAAATTGAGCATCTCCAGGCGGTCTGGGCGAGCCCGGGAAAGGCAAGTCTGGACATGCCCGGGAAAGGTGAGACTGGGCGTCTCCGGGCGGTCTGGGCGAGCCCGGGAAAGGCGAGTCTGGACATGCCCGGGAAAGGCGAGACTGAGCGTCTCCGGGCGGTCTGGGCGAGCCCGGTACAGTGATCGCTCCCTGGTTGCTTCTTCGGCAGGTGTAAGGCGATTGTGTATGCTCAGCGGCAACCGCTACACGCGCCCCCCCCCCCCCCAGAATCGACTTGCACCGGCAGGGTCAATTTAAGGGGGGTCCTGATGACCCGGCCGAAGCGACCCCTGGAAGGTCATGGGGGGGGGGGGGTCCGGTGTGGTGGTGGGTGGTCGAGCGGGGGGAACCGTGGACGGGGGGCGGCCTTGCCGTGACGTACTCCACTGTGCGAAGCGCTGGGGGGACGTAGGACTGGGGTTGAGCCGACCGAGGGGCTGGTCAAGTCCTCGGGGGAGGCTGCCGAGGTTCCTCGTGGGCCTCCCGAGGTTGCAGTTCACGGGTGCAGTGCCGAGAAGTCTTGAGCAGCGCTCGGCCTCGGTGCACGCGAAAAGTGGTTGAGCCAACCGAGGGGCTGGTCAAGGCCTCGGGGGAGGCTGCCGAGGTTCCTCGCGGGCCTCCCGAGCATGCAGGGTCAGAGAAGTAGTTGCGGCTGTAGTTGTAGAGTGAAGTTGTGCGAAGGTGACGAACAGCAGTGCGCGCGATGGTAATGAAGCAGCCGTGCCGCGAACGTCAGAGCGCCCGCAAGAGATGAGCAGCAGTGCCACCCACATGCGTAACTGTGTTCCTTCGGAGGGTCCTGGAGCGGGCTCGCCCCTCGGTCTTAGAGGAGGAGCCGAGCGCGGTGCGCGAACCACATGGCCGCTCGTCGGTTCCAAAATTCCGGCAGCGCGATCGAAACTGCCGTGTTCGTTTGCAGCCCCCGAATCCGTTCGGGGGTAGACGAGGTCACCAGTTTAGGACTCGTGGACGGCGAGAGAACGAGGCCATTTGGTTAAGTTCAAAGCATGTTTATTCGTACAGAACCCAGCACACTCTGTAAAGCCCGTTTATCGGGTAGCAGTATATATATACAATCAAACACGGCGAGAGTGGGCGTGCCCGGGCGGTCTGGGCGAGCCCGGGAAAGGCAAGTCTGGACATGCCCGGGAAAGGCGAGACTGGGCGTCTCCGGGCGGTCTGGGCGAGTCCGGGAAAGGCGAGACTGAGCGTCTCCGGGTGGTCTGGGCGAGCCCGGGAAAGGCAAGTCTGGACATGCCCGGGAAAGGCGAGACTGAGCGTCTCCGGGTGGTCTGGGCGAGCCTGGGAAAGGCAAGTCTGGACATGCCCGGGAAAGGCGAGACTGGGCGTCTCCGGGCGGTCTGGGCGAGCCCGGGAAAGGCGAGTCTGGACATGCCCGGGAAAGGCGAGACTGGGCGTCTCCGGGCGGTCTGGGCGAGCCCGGACCCCCGGTACAGTGATCGCTCCCTGGTTGCGTCTTCGGCAGGTGTAAGGCGATTGTGTATGCTCAGCGGCAACCGCTACAAGGTCATACATTCTGGTACATGTAGTGACCTTTGTAACTCAGCCTTCTCTTGAGCTTCGTAGGGACCACCTGAGTTTGTGATGGCCACCTGGGTAGTAGTGTGCACCTAGGTTTGAGATCTGTAGGTACATTTACCACAGGCCCCTGAATTGCACGTTGCTTGCCACAAGGGAGTGCCACCATTTTCATGAATGGGGTCCTCCCTGAGATCAGCCTAATTTACAAAGGATTTAGGTCCGAGAACTCCAATGGGATATCCACAAGATCCAAGTTGTCGGCTTTGTCCCAAGCAGGCATTTTCCCATGTTTGAGAGTTGATGACGTCACGGTGTTCTCAATTCGAGAATCGACAGTGATATGAATCATTAGCTTGTCGACTAAAAATGGCGGATCAACTGCACTTTTAAAGATTGCGTAAAAATAAATACATGTGTTCCCAAAAGTGTTAGACATATTATTGTCTGTTTTGCAAAAGTTTTTATATTTGTAATATTTGATCGGCGAAAGACCTCGAAATCCCAAATATCCTCAGTGATGTCTTTTTGCGCTATTGTACAATATATTACGGCCATGGCAGAGTAGTTGGCAGATGTAATTATTTTTGTCCAGGTTGTGTTTTCTTTTCACTGATAACGGAAAATACCATGATTTACCATGTATCATTATGCTTCACATGTTGCCGTGAATCTGTGTAGGTAAATCTCAACCTGAGTGAGGAAGTAAAGGAACTAAGGAAGTACGTCATCAAGCCTTGAACCTCCAACGAGAGTGAAGGTATTGAATATTGATTCTTGAACGAGCGTGTAGTTTGTATTTATATTTGTCCTTGTGTGTGTGTGTGTTTTTTTGTCAACCATGTTGCCTGTGTTTCGAAGTACTACATTAGAAATGGTCTTTGTGTCGGTGCACACCAAATCCTGTACTTGTCCTGCATAAAAAGCATTGACCAGTGTGCTTTATGTTTAATATATATATTTTTTGATGGTTTTTTTTTTTTTTTTTTTTTTTTTTAAAGTCTTGATGTTGAGTTTTGTAAAATGTCGTTCTTTAAATTTTATTTCACTTGATCGTCTGGTATGCTTGTTGAAAACCCGTTTGATTTTAAAATGTTTAAATGCGCATGGTGGAGTGGAGTGCGTTATTATTACAATAGCTCTAATGGAAGGCTTTTTAATACAATAATACTCGTAGTGTTGTCAACCCAACCACCCACGCCCCCTCCCCCCACCACCCTCACACCCACGCCCCCCGCCCCCACCACCCTCATCTCCGTCCGCCAAACCCTACCCCTCCAGCACCAGCTCCAACCACTCGCTAACCCCCCCCCCCCACCCCCCCCCCCCCCTCACATCGCACCACCTCCCACCCCCAGCCTCACTCCCCCCTTCCAAACCCCACCCCTCCAGCTCCAACCACTCATTAACCCCGCCCCACCCCGCCCCCCCCCCCACATCGCACCACTTCCCACCCCCAGCCCCACTCCCCCCCCCCTCCCCTCCAAACCCCACCTCTCTCCAGTTCCAACCACTCTCCAAATCCCCCACTCCCCTAAACCCCTCTCCTGCCCGCACTCTCCTCCTCCCCCCAGCCACACCCCCTCCCCCTTTCCAGCACCAACCACTCTCTAACCCCTGCTCCCTCCTCTCCCTCTCCCTCACGTAAAAACCGGCTGTTGAAACAGCCTTTTGCCATTCCAAGACCCTTTCATGCTCCACCCAAGAAGCAAGAATGATCGTTGTGTCACTGTTGGTCCATTGGACTGTATTCAGTTTGGTGAAACCGCCTTTCAATATACATGACTTGTATTCGTCTCAGTTGTAATGAAAGAGCCAGGTCTGTTTGGTATTTTAATCCATTCGTGGTCTTTTTGGTCTTTTAAATCCATTCCAGGTCTTTTTGGTCCTTATAATCCATTCCATGTCTGTTTGGTCTTTTTAATCCTTTCCAGGTCTGTTTGGTCTTTTTAAACCATTCCAGGTCTTTTTGGTCTTTTTAATCCATTCCAGGTCTGTTTGGTCTTTTTAATCCATTCCAGGTCTGTTTGGTCTTTTTAATCCATTCCAGGTCTTTTTGGGAAACTGCCAATCCAGTTTGAAGGAACGAAGATGGATGGATGGATGGATGTGTGACTTGTGTGTGGTGCACAATGTGTTTGTTAAGCTTTAATCACAGCTCCTTGTATCGACGCCTCGATTGATGTCCCTTCCGTGTGTCCGTCCATTGCAGACAGACATGCTGCACACTCGTTTCATAGGTCGTACGGTCATGGTGAAGGACAACGTGGAGGCGTCTTTCCGTCTACTTAACAGGTGTGATGTACTTTTTTTTGTTTGTTTTGCCCTTACCAATTACTCTTCTCACATTATTGTAGAATGACTTCTCCCACTCCATCATTCTTTTTACATTTATCATTAAACCCCCATCTGATGCCTTTTTTTAATCTTTTTTTTTGTATACAAGATCGAGGCTTGTGAAAGAGCTAACATTAATCGCACAGAAAGACAAACCGACACATAAAACATATAACATGGGGAGCGGTAGACAAGATGGGGCGAGAGGGGGAGGAACACAAACACAACATAACTTTGCTGCCGTGCAGAGGTCGAAGACGCTTCCTTGCTTCCTCGCTCGAGGGACCGGAAACGGAGGAGATGCCTTGCATCCTATTTGCCTTGCATCCTATTTGTCATTTATTCCGAATTTTCGCATGTCGTCACTGTAGTGTTTAACACGAGTCCAAAATCCACCATTCCCACCTTTGGTTTTCTGTTTTCCTCTGTCGATTGAATACAGGTTGCTTACACAAGACAAATTTATTGAAGAGGTACGGCGGAAGCGCTATTACGAGAAGCCTTGTCGGAGGCGTCAGCGTGAGAGCTACGAGATGTGCAAAAAAATATACGACTCAGAGATGTCTCGGCGAATCAAATTTCTGTCGCGGAAGAACCGGACCGATCCATGGGTTGGCTACTAATGGGAGAGGGTGAGGAGAGTCGTGTGTTTAACTTGTTAAAAATGTGCTTTGAGTGTTTAAGGCTCATACAAATAACATGTAATGTAGAGCAAGGATATTTTATGGGAGCGAGACATGGGTAATGAACGTAGAGCAGCAACGAAGGTTGGAAAGGGTGGAAATGCGAATGGCTCATTTATAGTATAGATGATGACTTGTAAAACCGGATACCACCGGTGGCACGATACAACATATTTACAGAGAGAATTGGGGTCTTCCCAACACCAGGAACCACTCCCCCAGATATGCTACCATGACAGAATCCATATTTGCGGTACCCTTAAGCAACATGCAAAGTTTGGTCGGGTTTGTTTAAGTAGTTTTCTAGTTTTGATGCATGTATTAATAAATAAATAAACAAACAAAAAATATACAAACAAACAAACACACACATTCACTTTTATAGTACTGTACAGACAAATGAACGTAGAGCAGCAACGAAGGCTGGAAAGGGTGGAAATGCGAATGGTTCGACGGATGTGCGGAGTATCGTTGAGAGAGAGGAAGACAAATGATGAATTGCGAAAGATGATGGGAATCGAGCCTGTGATGAATGCTGTGAAGAGAAACAGTTTGAGATGGTTTGGTCATGTGTTGAGGAAGGATGAAACTGACTGGTTGAGAAGAGTGATGGAAATGAATGTAGAAGGAAGTAGAGGACGGGGAAGACCGAGAAAGACTTGGCTAAAGATGGTGGAAGAAGAAATGCGGGCAAGGGGGTTAACAAGGGGAGATGCAGAAAATAGGGCAAAATGGAGAAGATTGTCATGGGGACCGCAAGGCTAACCCACGCTCTTGCAGGGAAAATGGCCTTAAAATGCCTGTTGTTGTTGTAGAGCAAGGATATCGATGTACTTTTATGGGAACATTAGGCCAACTATAAAAAGTCACAGAAGTTTAGTTGGGTGACCCGTCGACTAGAATTAGTTGGTGGATGTTAAAGATTCCACGGTGTCTTTCGCGAGGAGTTGGTTAGTTATTGCCGGCACCCTGATCAAATTCCAAATTCCTGCCCCAAGCAGCTCTCGCCGAATGTTAGGCCTTGGTCAGCCAGTTGATGAAAGGCTTGGGCCAAGCTACATCCTGCTGCAGGCCTCATGACTCGGGAATAATTAGGGCCGTTAAAAGTAGTAATGTTCATAGTAATAGAGGCAAGAAGCTCTTGGAGAAAGAGGCCAAGAGGCCCATCATGCCTGTTGCACATCTACTTCCCACAACTCCGGTACAATGATCCAATTCATGAGAACACCCTCCACGCCAAACCCAATCCATCCCGACTTCCACCTACTGGGTAGGGGGAATGCAAACAGTGGGAGTAGGGCAGGGAAGAATCGGTTCATAGACACAATCTTGATTCTCAACATATGGGAACTTTGGGGGTGGGAGGGAGGGGGTGCAGTGGCTACGTGGGGGGAGGGGAGGGGGTGGGTGGGGATGGGGTGCAATGACTACGTGAGGGGAGGGGAGGGGTGCAGTGGCTACGTGGGGGGAGGGGAGGGGGTGCAGTGGCTACGTGGGGGGAGGGGAGTTGTATGACGGTTGTACACCACACACCCGTTGACATTTGGAGACATCCACAACGTGGAGAATGATCTCGTATTGAGATGGCACAGCGTGCATACCGATTAACTTCCGCTCCTACTTCTTCCTACATCCCGGTTCCCCTATCTCCATTCCTTCTAGGTTCATTTGAAACCGATCTGCTACCTTTGCTGCTCCCACCTTCCCAAGAAGACCATCCCATACATTGACTGTGTGTGAAATACCTCACCTTGCTGTCATCGTAGCGTTCCTCTTGCTCAAGCTATCCCTACTGGTGCCATTGTCGTCCGTCTCATTAAAAAGCTGTCCTGCATCCATTTTACCGATGACCTTTATTATCTATATTATAATAGCCGTAGATGATTCTGTCTGTCTGTCTGTCTATCTGTTGGGTGTCTGTCCGGGGTGTGGCTTACTCGGTTTGCAGAGTAGCTCCACCCATAGCTCCACCCATTCTGGGAGTGGCTATAAACAAATATCCACCATTTTATTAACTCGCATAGCTTTGAGTCCTGTTTTGTAGGCCCGTGGTGTCTTGCTCTCCCCCAGTTTTATTTCAAATCAAATTCGATAAATCATTTCATTTTTCACAGTCGCTAACATAGTTTTAGACTCGGTTGAAAAAAAACGGGAAGAAAATCCGATGAAAGTTGCCGTTTATAGAACGAAATGAATTCTCAAAGGCCTGTAACTTCAAGGCCATTGAGTCTCTCTCACGCCTTTATCTCCAATCTAACTCACCATATGATTTCATTTTTATCGATGGTTTTACTTTTAGACTCGGTGTCAGCAATAATTGAGAACAATCCACACACGCGGGAAAATGCAGAGATATATTTTTTAAAATCGCGTCATGGTGTATCATACACCGCCCAACATGACACCGCCGGCAATGTGTCGATATATATTAAAAATTCGCTTTTGCTTTTCCGTTATGATATATTACTATTTCGTTTGATGACAGTCGTCACAAAAACGTCAACAATGATGCCGACATATATTTCTTCGTTTTTATTTCATTCAACATATTAGCCGGAAGTAAAATATGTTTCAGGAAATTACCGAGAGATATTTCTTCGTTTTTTTTATTAGTTATGTGCGCATACACTTTAAATAGGTTTATTTGAAATCTTTAATTTTCCACAAACATTCCACACACGCGGGAAAATGCAGAGATATATTTTTTAAAATCGCGTCATGGTGTATCATACACCGCCCAACATGACACCGACGGCAATGTGTCGATATCTATTTTAAATTCGATATATCATTTCATTTTTCACAGTCGCTAACATAGTTTTAGACTCGGTTGAAAAAAAAAGAGAAGAAAATCCGATGAAAGTTGCCGTTTATAGAACGAAATGAATTCTCAAATGCCTGTAACTTCAAGGCCATTGAGTCTCTCTCACGCCTTTATCTCCAATATAACTCACCATCATGGTTTTAGACTCGGTGTCAGCAACGCGGGAAAACGCAGAGATATATTTTTAAAAATACACCATATCACCGCCCAACAGCCAACAAGTATCATACACCGCCCAACATGACACAGACGTCAACATTTCGACATTATCGCTTTTTCTTTAAACCGAGCCGAACCGAATAAACCGAGTGAATTCACCGTTTACCTTTGATGACAGTCGTCACAAAACGACATATATTTCTTCGTTTTTATTTCATTCAACATTTTTAGCCGGAAGTAAAATTACCGAGTTCAGGAAATTACCGAGACATATTTCTTCGTTTTTTTATTTATTAGTTATTTGCGCATACACTTTAAATAGGTCTATTTGAAATATTAAATTTTCACAATGTAATTTACTTGCCATTTATCATTTGATGATTACGAGACAAATTCCTCTTGAGGATCGTGACAATTCATGCGCTGCGTGGAAACTTCTATTTCCAAAATGAATGAGACGATCGATGAAGAACGCAGACTTGAACAGGATGTAGCAAGAAAACGAATGAGACGGGCGAACGAGTCCATCGACGAACGTCAATGCAAACTTGCGGGGTCACCCGTGGGAATCCCACGGGTGACCCCGCTAGTTCTAAATATTGCGATAAGATCTGGTAATTGCCTCCTTTCAAAAGTAAAAACTCCAGGCTCTCTCATCCAATTCCACATAGCTTGATCTTTCTAGCCCCAAAATAAATCTCGTAACTCTACGTTAAACCACATCAATGGCAGTTATGTCCTTTCTCAAAATTGAACATTAGGCCTTATTTTTTTTTTCCTTCTTTTCTTGTATACAAGATCGAGGCTCGTGTAAGAGCTAACAGTAATCACAAAAAAAAAGCAAAAACAGACACACAAAACATACAATAAAGGGAGCGGGAGACAAGATGGGGAGAGAGAGGGAAGCACACAAGTACAACAGCAGAGAACAAGGACATCGGGGGATCTGTGGGAGGGAGAGGGCTTGTGGGGAAAGAGGCATGGGAAGGTGGGGGGTGGGAGACGTATAAAACACATGGACACTGCTAGGCTTTCCAGGGAAGAAGTCGGTATTTCAAAAAAGTGGTTCTGGGGTGAATTGACGGGGGAAGAAAAGATCAAGGTTTTGGATGGGGGAAGATAAAAGATGGTGGTGAACAGCTGTTTTAAAGACTTGGAGGAAGGAGTGGGATTCCAAATTGAACAAAGGCCTTGCTTCCAAATTGAACATGATGATCAAGAGGTGGCCTTGTTGTATTCCTGTTTCTGTTAATAACACTCTTCAATTTCCTGGACATAATCCCACCGACCACTAGTCATTGCATCCTTCCTGTGTGTGCCGGCACTTTGGAATCCGTGTCTCAGATTTATTATTTTGCATATAGCCAGCGGTAGCGCCACACTGTGGTCACTAGTGCAATACACGAGATTGAATCCTGGTTCTTCACTGCTAAATCGATCATTATAGCTGTCGATGCCCTCACTGCTGGCATTTTATATTTCATCTTGAGTTTCATAAATGACACGATCGATGTGAAATGTTGTAACCTTCACTTTGTTCTACTGCTCAGTGCATACCTTTTGGAATAAAAACGATCAGATTCGATCCCATAGCAGACAAAGTTTTGATGAACAACACGAGTAAAAACTAGAGAGTTCCTAGAACATGTTACCCCATGCAGTGTTCAAGTAGATACTTGAATTTAAATAAAACAAGAGCAAGAATTGATTTGCAATACATGACCCTACCAAGTTTCAGTTGAATATCGATAAACACATTCCTTTATTTGGGCAGTGTATAAGAAAACATGAAGCAAAAATACGAGAATATATAATACATTGTGGTTATACTCCTGGGATCATTGCAATTACCCTGGGCCATGTACTGACACCCAGGCCAGAGGCCTGCCCAATCTGTGCTGCTTCATTTTGGGAGGAGTCAAGCCAGCTATCCAGCCAATGGGTGTAAAGCAATGGGGTGGAGTCAGGGCAGCTGAAAACTGACCCATGTATAATATGTGATATTTTCTAAGTTCAAAAAGGGCAAAACTCCATGAAAGATTGTCGAAACGCCCCAAAACTCAGACTTGTTTTGTAACTTATAATAAAACCATGCACCAAGTTTCAGTTGAATACGTTAAAGGTATAGAAAAGGGCAGAAAACCATAGGTGGGATGGACAGACAGACACAGACAGATGGAGAGCAAACCTATCGTCTATCCAGGTAGGTAACTAATAATGATTTTAAAGATCGGCAAAAAAAATTCCAGAAGTTTAGTGCTATTGACAGTTTTAAACAGCACCCTTATACACTACCTTGGTTAACATGTTCAAGTACTGCTAAACGGAGGGGTTTTGGAAGTGACAAGAGGGTGATTTGTGTTCTACAGTGTTCAAGTATACAATTCAATTTAAATAAAAGAAAGATTGTAAAAATCGAATATATAAATTAATTCCTGGTTTTCCTGCTGTTTGACCCAGCGTCTATTACACCTCCCTAGAAAACACATTACATTAGTTCTTCATGCCTGTTGTTTGTGTCCTTCATACCATCCTTAAAAACAGTAAGCTTCCTGTTTGGAATGATTTTCAGTTTTGTTTGACTGCCAGGAAGGCGTACGGAGTAAAAAATATTGTCTCGCTCCTCTGAATATGCGTTCGATATGTATTCAGAGCGAAAGTATGGTAAAACGGCAAACTTGTCTTCCGATTCATGTTCAAAATGTAACATATAATTTTAAAAATCTGTCGATCATAAACTGATGACAGGCGGGCCGACATCAATTATTGCCTAACCCCGCTTTTCGCTTCGGGTGCGTGGGGCAATACGAATAAATCTTCATCTGAAAGTCGGAATTTTTTTTTTAACCCTTTGAACCCTAGCGGCTGGTCTCCCGCCCACGACATGCTTTATTTTTATTTTTTAAATTTATTATACCTCCACCGCCGATGGGATTATGTTTTTGGGTTGTCCGTCCGTCTGTGATGGGTTTTGGTTACGGTGATAACCGAGAAGAGCTGAAGGGATCCAAATCAAACTTGGTGCGCTCACCACATGGTTCCTGCAGGTTAAGAGAGTTGAAAAAACAATGACTTTTAATGACTTTCCAGAGTCTGAAATACGTACTGATTTTTAATGACCCGGCTTGAACGTAAAACTATAAATTTAAACCTTAGAACAGAACCAATGTAACTGTCATGTTGGGCACCATGATATACATCATATCAAATACTCAGCCATTTTTTTATGATGAAAAATGAAAAAAAAGAAAATAATTAACTTGATTAATTAAGAAAGAAAAATTAAATTAAAAAAATTAAAGATTAAAGTTTGCATTGACTTATCATTGGTGGTTTTAGCATCTTTGACATCAGATTACTGTTTTGATTTCTTTGGCAAACATAAGCTTATTCTTTTTTTTAACTCATGATTTTCCGAGTTTTGCAAGCTTGTGGTCTTCAACCGAAGGTGGCACAGGAATGTGGAAACTTTATTGGTTCATGGTTTAGCATTCGCTGTTTCCACATTGTCTGCATTTGGCTCCCTCCTATGGTAGCAGGTAGTACACTAGTACCATATATATATATCTCAGTGGTCCTATGACATGTACAGCACTACGGAGCAGTTCCGATCTCGCATCGAGGACTCGTGTACTATGGGGCCAGCCGAAGACTAGTGGCTTTGCGTGCATATTCCATATACACTTTTCCCAAATCTAATGACTTTTAATGACATTATAGTAAATATAATGAATTTTAAGGGCCTTAAAACAAGTTTCAAATATAATGGCTTTTAATGATGTGCAGAAACCGAGTGCAGGCATGTATAATGATGTAAAGATAAACGGATTAGAATTTGTGGTCAAGAGGTGAAATGCCATAAGTCCCGTGAGGTAAAAAAATTCTGTTACCACGCTATCTCGTGAACCAGTGATGGGATTTTGATCAAACCTGGTACAAGTATATATGATGGTGAAAAGATGAACTGATTAGATTTCTGCATCACGATCAGAGGTCATGTCGGGTAAAAATGTGATACCTGAGAACAGCTGAGGGGATTTAAATCATACTTGGTACATGTGCAGTATGTATAATGATGTAATAATGTGGGCGGAGGCATATTGGTCGACATTGCGACGTCGAAGTGTCGGTTTTTTTTTTTTTTTCATGGTCCAATGCTTTTAATGGAGCTCGTTTTATACTTGGTCAAATTATCTTGTTTACAAACATATCACCAGCAACTTCCTGAGCAATTAGAGGCTCTGTTATATTGCACTTGCTCGTCAGTCTGCGTCACATTTTTCCTCCCCACTTGCCCAATCAAGCAAGTTTGAGCAACATTAACTTGCCTGACACTCCACACCTCACACCTTTTTGGGAATTTCTATCGAATTAATCAACTGGCAGAACAGCCTAAAGGCCCTAACAAAGGTATGCATCTGTGTAAATGTGTACAGTGCAGTGCCGCTCCAGGTGGGAGAGGGTATTGCAAGTCCCACCCTTTACAATACAGTATTCCTATCCCCACGTTTTTCAGTGCAGTGAGTTGTTTTGAATTATACAGGGAAGCATATTTTGGATTACTCGTTTGACTAAGGATAATAACATAACTGGTACTTCCAGCTTATCAGATGGGTGCTTCTGGAGCTCCGGGTACTTCTAGCTAATCTCAAACTACTGGAATGGCTTGACAGTAAACAGGCAGAGTTTCATTTTGTACAAAATTCCCAATCATTGCAAATCAAATCAAATAATTTCCAGACAATTAGATTTTCCTTTCATTCCTTTCAGCCCTTTAGTGTTGTTCACCCACCTGTGTTTTCCCTCTCTCATCTTACTCGTTCTCCTTCAATGTCCACATACCATGAGTGCTGTTGATACATTTCTCCACTTCCATCTGTTTTAACCCTCAAAACAAGACTAATCTTTGTATTACCAAAAAAAAAAAAGCTACGTTTTGTATCCCACCGAGATGGGTGGGATCTGGACCTGGACCTGAACCAAAATGAAATAGATCCTTCTTTGTCACACACCCAACCTGTCCACCAAGTTTCGTGCGAATCCGTCCATAACTTGAGATATCCTGCACAGACAAACAAACAGATGGGGGCAAGGTGGACAGAGGTAAATAAATTATCAACCTGCCTTGGACTAAATCCATTGTTGTATTGTACAAGGGCACGAGCAACTACAGGAAATGACAATTTGCAACAACTACCAAGTTGCCCGTGCCCAAACGTGATTCTAAACGGGGGTCGTGATGGAGGTGGTAAAAATGCAAATGGCATCTTCTGTCATCGAGTCGGCAAGCTGGGAGCAACAATTCACATTTATTGCCACCTTTGATGCAATTGAAATTCCCCAATGGTGGCGAGGTGCTCCATTTGAAAATATTTGCTTGATATATATATAACTTTTGGACAACATGTCCATAGTAAAAATTGATATTTGGATCAAAGCCAGTGACCAACTGTAAATTAATAAGATTTAAAGGAATCATGCACTTGAGAGCATGCACACTTTCAGACCTCAGACACATGCTTGGCAATAAGCGTCTTCTCTTCCCTTGGCTCATACTTTACCCTAACAGAATTCCTTCAGCTAAAATGGCTTAAATTCAAAATTTTCCCCTTTTCATAACTCATCCTTGCCCTCTTGTTTTTCTTTTTGTCAACGACATAATCCCAAAATAATATTTTTGTCATCCTTATCCACTTTTCTTTTTCTTTTTGTCAACGACATTATCCCAAAATACATTTTGCCTGCTCCGTGGAACAAATTGGATCACTCGTTTTACCGAGCCACAAACACTTGCAAGGGCACGTGACACAAATTGAAGCTAACATACAGGTAAGCGAACTAACTAACATACATATATGGCAGCCAAGAAGGCTGCAAAGAAAGAGGTAGCAAAGGCGCAGGAGGCATGTAGGAAAATGTGCGGAGAACGCTTGGATTCGGAAGAGGGTCAGAGAGCGGTATTCAGCATTGCAAAGGAGATAGCAAAAGAGGTGTGATGTGATGGGGGTGAGTTGCTTGAAGGATGAAGTGGGACAAATCGTTGTGGACCCAGATGGAATTAAAGGAAGATGGAAAAGACATATGGAAATGCTGTTGAATACAGAGAATGAATGGGATGGCAACATAGAGAGTAACCCAGTTTTAGCACCAGCAGAGAAGATAACTGAGAAGGAAGTTGAGGACGCGATAAAAGCAATGAAGAGTAGAAAAGCGAGGGCCGACCGGAGTTGTGGGAGATATGTTGAAAGCATCAGGAAGTTGGGGTGTGAAGAGAATGACAGAGATCTGTAATCTGGTGGTGAAAGAAGGCCGCATTCCAGTGGATTGGGAACCGAGTACTCTCGTCCATCTATACAAGGGGAAAGGTGACCCTATGGACTGTGGCTCGTATCGAGCGATAAAGTTATTGGAGCATGGAATGAAGTTATTGGAAAGGGTGTTGGAGAGGAGGATAAGGAAGAAAGTGAAGATCGACGAAATGCAGTTTGGATTTATGCCAGGAAGAGGAACGACAGATGCGCTTTTTATTGTGAGGCAGTTGCAGGAGAAGGACATGGAGAAGAGGAAGGAGTTGTTTCTAGGGTTTGTTGATCTGGAGAAAGCATTTGATAGGGTTCCATGTGAAGTAGTGACATGGGCATTGAGGAAGTTAGGAGTGGAGGAATGGTTGATCAGAGTCGTGATGGCAATGTACAAAAGAGCACACACAGCTGTAAGGACGAAGGATGGGAACAGTGGTGAGTTTGAGGTGAAGGTGGGAGTGCATCAGGCGTCGGTACTAAGTCCACGACTATTTGTAGCTGTGATGGAGGTGCTGGCTCAGAACGTAAAGGAGGATTTACCGTGGGAGTTGTATGCAGATGATCTGGTGTTGATTGCGGAAAGTATGGATGGACTGAAGGAAAAGATGAACAAGTGGAAGGAATGTATGGACACAAAAGGTCTGAAGGTGAATATCGGAAAGACGAAGGTGATGGCAAGTGGTAAAGCATGTGGTGAGGTGGAAAGAACTGGGAAGTGGCCGTGTGCTGTGTGCAGGAAGGGTGTCGGAGTGAACTCAATTCAATGTACAATGTGCGCTGAGTGGGTTCATCAAAAATGTAGTGGTTTGAGAGGATCATTAACCAGTGTGGCAGCTACATTCAAATGTAAGGTGTGCACAGAGGGAGCCGCAGATGGAGGAAATGTTGAGTTCGATCTTGGAGACGGCATGAAGCTGGAAGGTGTGAAAACATTTTGCTGCCTCGAAGACATGCTGAATGGAGAAGGTGGATCTGACTCGGCAACGGTTGCTGGAGTAAAATGTGCATGGAAGAAGTTTTGGGAACTGAGTGGCGTGCTGATGAGGAGGGGAGTGTCGTTGAAGCTGAAGGGAAAGGTGTGTGCTGCATGTGTGAGAAGTGTTATGATTTATGGGACCAAGACATGGGTAATGAACGTAGAGCAGCAACGAAGGCTGGAAAGGGTGGAAATGCGAATGGTTCGGTGGATGTGCGGAGTATCGTTGAGAGAGAGGAAGACCAATGATGAATTGCAAAAGATGATGGAAATAGAGCCTGTGATGGATGCTGTGAAGACAAACAGTTTGAGATGGTTTGGTCATGTGTTGAGGAAGGATGAAAGTGACTGGTTGAGAAGAGTGATGGAAATGAATGTAGAAGGAAGTAGAGGACGGGGAAGACTGAGAAAGACTTGGCTAAAGATGGTGGAAGAAGAAATGCGGGCAAGGGGGTTAACAAGGGGAGATGCAGAAAATAGGGCAAAATGGAGAAGATTGTCATGGGGACCGCAAGGCTAACCCCCGCTCTTGCAGGGAAAATGGCCTTAAAATGCATGTTGTTGTTGTTGTTGTTGTAACATACAGGAATCTGGTCCTGGAATACCACTGGCTGCAGAATTCTGTTTTCAGAACAACCCACATTTGTATTGTAAAAGCGTGGTTTATTGATCGATAATGTGGTTTTCTAGTCATAACAATTATCATTTGGGGTATCTAAAAACCGGAATACAGACCATCAAGTCCCCCCTTTTTTCAGCAATATCTCAATCTCAAGCTAGTGCGGCAGTGCCAGGGGAAAAAGGGGAGGTGGCTGGGGGAGTCGAGGGAGGAGGTACGCCTGCCCAACAATGATCTTTACTTGCGCCGGGTTATTGGGCGACCGTTCATGTCGGACCCTGCCCATATATTTACCTCCGCCACAGATTGTTTTCAAATTTCCAACCCATTTGTTTGTCTGAGTGGGATATCTCAAAGTTATGGATGAATTTAGACAAAACTTGGTGGACAGGTTGGGTGCGTGACAAGGACGAATTTATTTCATTTTTCTGAGGATCCACATCCGCATCCAAATACTGGAATTTAAGTGAATCTTCACCATTGAGAGTGAGCACCAAAAACGACATAATAGCACAATATCAAAGTTGTGGATGGATTATGACAAAACTTGATGGACGAGTGGGGTAGGTGACCAGAACAAGTTGATTATATATTTCGGTTCATGTCCAGATGCAGATCCAGCCTATCAGAGGGATACAACACAAACTCTTCAGCCTGGCACAGGTATGTGCTTTACCGAGTGCTGTTCTAGTTTTTGTCCTCAACGAGTAAATAGGATTTGAATCTAAGATGTATCATGAGCCATGGTGTCAGAGGCATAAAGCAAATAGGCCATCTATGCTCTTATGGAAATGTACTCTATCACACATTTATCCACACTGCAATACAATACAAAAAAAAAAAAAAGACCCCAGGTCCTGAAGCTCACCTGGACCAGGAGCAACAGTCACTCGAACCCCCCAGCCCCTACTTGCCCCCTCAGACCCTGATATTTTTTAATGCCGTGAACAAACTTTGGTACATCATGGGATTGGGCAATGAAGGTTGTAATCAAGTTTCATTGAAATTGTGTTTGTAGTTTCAGAGAAGATAGCAAATACCTATTTTGTAGGGTCAAATCCCGCTCCCCCGGTAATCCCCCTTAATGAGCGCAGATTTTGATGCGGTCAATAAACCTTCGTTACGCATCAGATATGAAGCTAGTGGCCAAGTTTCATCAAACTGGTTCAAGCGATAATGACTGAAGTGTTTGCAGACTCACTTTCTGACTGACTTACCGACGTACACTGCTCATTTACATAAGCTCACCTAACTAAAGTCCAGGTGAGCTAAAAATGGGGCATAGGAGCCATAGGGTAAAGCATTAGTTTAGAAAAAGGGGGTTGACATTAGCCTTAGAGGGGATGGGGTTAGTATTCAGTTATACATATTAGACACATTTAAAAAACAAAAACAAAACACACAGAGAGACCTGGGGGGGTTGGGTTCTGTTCCACCTTCTGAAACCCGCAAATGGAGATAACAAACAACAACAGAAACTGTTTAATAATATTTGCCATTTTTATTTATTTATTTTTTGCCCAGGTGATTTTGGTAACTGCAACATAATTGTCACATCATTTATAGTCTACAAAGTTCATTCATTCTTTTAAAAACAATTTCATTCGATCAAAATAAAAACAAACTTGCCTTTTGCAGGACGGTTTTATTTCCTCTTTACAATAAATACATGACTTCATGAAGCGGACTTGTGTTTGTGCCACGACACCGAATAGTTATGTAAAACTATCGGAAGCAGGAAGCAATCAATGCAAGGCTGCACCCTATGAACGAATTGGCTACAAGAAAACCGCCTCAAACAATTAGCGATCTTCCTTCAGCCTCAAGATTAAGACAGGCTTCACAACCTTAAATTCAAACAGCCAGAAAACAGGTTTCTAATCATACTTTTAAGTACAAAGTGATCAACAAATCTCAGTAAAGGAACAGAAAAGGTGTAAAAGAAAAGAATTAAGGAATTGAAGTTCACTGAAATTAAACTTTTGTTCTTTTTTGGAAACTTTTGAGTAAATGAAATGAATCAGGATCAAAAAGCACAAGTTTCTTGAATAAGCACTTCTCTTATTACAGAAACCAAAACAGTTCCAAATTACCAGCACATTGTGCAAGATCCTGGTGAAAAATAAAAAATAATACTATTTTACATTCAAGCAACAGATTGCAAAATGAGTGATGTTGCCTTCTACTTTTTTGACATTGTGCAAAGAAAGTGGCTGCAACTGAATACAGCCATCCTGGTTTCGGAGGGGGGACGAGATCGGAGAGAAATAAAACGGTGATCGGAGGAAGTTGGAAGAAATAAAAAGTCCAGTTGCAGTAGCCGGGCGTCAAACCGTAACGGTTATGACAAAAGGTGTATGAAATGTTATTCCAAGTCGAGCACACGATTGCAAATTTCCCGTGTGAATTCGGAGCACTTCGACTTGCCCCCAAGGTCACTGGTGAGCACCTGTGGGAGAAAGGTCAATGTAGTCAAGGAGATGGAGAAATTACTTAGGGTGGTCTCATCTATACCTATAAAAGGCAAACATCTCTCATGGGTACAAATACAACTTTGTGTGTGAGGGGATGGGGATGGGGAGGGGGTAAGCGGGAGGTAACATCGGCTACGTGGCCACAGCCTCACGCAGGGGCGTGAGGGAGTGAGAGAGGGGTCTGGGAAGGGAGGGGGGTGTGTGCAAATTTCCTGTGTAAATGTGAACCGTGCAGCACCACTTTGTGGTGGTGGCAGAGTGGGTATTACAATTCCCTTTTTTACCTGGGAAATACCAAGGTTAGAGCACTCTTTGTATGGGTAAGTTTTTCCTCCTTCCTTTCACCCCCCCCCTCCCCCGGTTGAAATTTATATACATACAGTCACGTGAAAAGGTAAGTACACCCCACATAAAGTTTTGACTTTTTCAACATATTTCAACATACAGCTATTTGATCTTCATTTCAACAATATTGATAGATAAAGGTGATACAATATAACAAATATCATGAAACATTTACATTTTGTAGTCCATTGTATAATTTAGATAAACATAAATGCAAATTTCGCATGTGCAAAAAGTAAGTACACCCTTCGCTCTAATAGGTGGTATTGCCCCCTTTGGCAGAAACAACCTCAAGTCAGCGTTTCTTATAACTGTCTACCAGTCTCTGACATCGACTGGGAGAAATTTTTGCCCACTCCTCCATGCAGAATTCTTTCAGGTGTGCGATGTTTGAGGGGTTTCATGCATGCACAGCTCGTTTCAAATCCCCCCACAACATCTCGATGGGATTTAGATCCGGGCTTTGACTTGGCCATTCCAGAACCCTCCATTTCTTTCTTTTCAGCCATTCCTTGGTGGATTTACTGGTATGTTTAGGGTCATTGTCATGTTGCAAGGTCCACCTTCGGTTGAGCTTCAACTTTGTGACAGATGGCCTCATATTATCCTCAAGCACCCTCGGGTACAATGAAGAATTCATAGTGGATTCTATAATGGTGAGCTGCCCAGGCCCTGATGCAGCAAAGCTGCCCCAAACCATAATATTTCCACCACCATGCTTTACAGTTGGTATCAGGTTCTTGTGGTCAAATGCTGTCTTTGGTTTTCGCCAAACATGTCTTCTGGTACTGTGGCCAAATAGCTCCACCTTTGACTCATCTGTCCAGAGCACATTGTTCCAGAAGTGCTGGTCTTTGCCTCGGTGTTCATTGGCAAACTTTAGTCTTGCCCTGATGTTCTTTCTGGACAGCAAAGGTTTCCTCTTGGCACACCTCCCATGTAGATCAAATTTGTGCAGCCTCTTTCTAATGGTAGACTCGTGCACTTTGACATCAACAGTGGCAAGAGCTACCTGTAGGTCCTGTGATGACATTCTGGGGTTCTTAGAGACTTCTTTCAGCATCTTGCGGTCTGCTCTCGGGCTGAACTTGCTGGGGCGGCCTGGCTTGAACAAGTTGGCAGTTGTTTGGAATCTTCTCCACTTGTAGATGATCTTCCGGACAGTCGAATGATTGATTTCAAATTGTTTGGAGATCTTTTTAAATCCCTTCCCAGACTCGTAGGCATCTATAACCTTCTTTCTGAAGGCCTCAGAGAGCTCTTTTGATCTAGGCATGGTGACGCCGCACACTTCAACAACAAAGAGCAAACCAAACTAAATGTCTGAACCTGTCTGAATAAGACAATGACTGAATAAGACAGGTTCCTCCAAGATCCTCTCTAATGATGTTCTAATCATTTGCACCTGAGCTGGTGCACCCGATTCTAATTTTAGGTATTTGAAGTTGTGATAAATGTAGGGGTGTACTTACTTTTTTCACATGCGAAATTTGCATTTATGTTTATTTAAATTATACAATGGACTACAAAATGTAAATGTTTCATATTTGTTATATTATATCACCTTTATCTATCAATATTGTTGAAATGAAGATCAAATAGCTGGATGTTGAAATATGTTGAAAAAGTCAAAACTTTACATGGGGTGTACTTACTTTTTCACGTGACTGTTGTTACGGATTCGTCACTTCCGTCTTTGTGGTTTTCATCCACTGGAAGCATTTTTAGTTTCATGTACTATTATTGTTATAGTTTTGGTGTGAACTGGAGATAACTGTCTTCAAAGGTAAAATTGGAGTTTTAAAAGGAAACCGAAATGGATCGGGAGGAACCGGAAGAGGAGGCTGAAACGGATTAAGTGAGATCGGGAGAGAAAGGCCGATCGGCTTCGAGGTATCGAGCGGACGCTAGCGAACGTTGGTCACGAGCGAATATTGGTTTCCCCGGGAAAGGGATTCCTGTGACAGTCGTTATCGCTGTGGCAGATAAACCTGCATGACGGGTTTTGCGGTCGATTCCAAAAGTGAATCATTGTTGGAGAGCAGGTCCGCCTCCATGTCACCTCGTGCCAGCCGTTAGCCTGGTTCTCGTGTGTGTCGTGGATTTCGATTGGGAATTCGCCGTTTTCCGCTTGGGAGCTGCTGCTCGTTCATATCAGCGTCCTTGTCTGGTGAACTGAAGGTGTGAATTCCCCGTCGCCTTTTGGGTCAACTTTTGCCTGACTGACGTCGGCCCGACCCCACCCAGCGGCTCTTCAGCAGCGTCGACTGTCAGCCGTCCTGGGTTCAGGTCTCAATACGACCTTTTTCTTGTGATCACCGGAACGTGGATCGACTTTGGGCCTGGTGCCGTGACAGTGACTTTGGGGGTGTTACATTTCGCTCACGTGGAGTACCGTGAGTGATTGAGTTAAGAAACTGGTGGTACCATCATAGGAATTATAGGGTGTTTGTTGTGCAATTGAGATTTTATTGTACTTGTGCAATTTGTTATTATTGTGTGATATTAATACAATACTTGATTTTGTAACAATTGATTGGTGTGGTTTCACCATTGGTCATTGGCACACATAATAGCACATCGTTCTGCCGTGACTCCTTTCGGGGCTCGGAGGTACACCGTGACCGGGGTTTGGGGAGGAGCACGTAACACTGTATATATATTCTCGTGACTATATATTCTAGTATATACGTGACTGTGTATGTATATATATATATATATATGTGTATATATATATATATATATATATATATATATATATATATATATATAGTCGCGCCACCTACTATGATTATATAGTAGTAGTATTTAATTAAAATTTTATTTAATTTATATAAATATTTATTTATTTTGTACGATTTAACTCTACCAGTTGGCCTCAGTGGATAGTATGGCTCTACAGCACTGATTGCTCTCTGAAAGCAGAGAGAGAAATTTGGACTTTCACAAGAAATGTCAGATGCCAAGTGGGACAGCAAAGGAGAGGTTAAATGTAAAGTTCGTCTTCAACCAGGTTCAGGAAGGCCATACCACTCCAGATTGGGCAACGTCCTTGGAATCACAGGCGGCCTCAACTATAGTGCCATCTTTGAGCTAACTGGCAATGTGGCAATCAATGTTAACAGCAAGAAGTGCATTTGGAGTGGTCATCGTTAGCGGGACGCTAATCATGCAGCTAAACTAATCATCGGTTTAATGGATGTGGCATTGCAGAATTGCTCTCAGAAGCAGGTGTCAGAGGCGATGGCACCATCAAGGTTGCACTGAAGATTACGAAAGTGAAACAGGTAATGTGGGACTACAATCTTCTGTATGAAGCAACCATGAGGAAATGATCAACCAGATATCTGCGATCACAAAGCGATCGCCAAGGGAAACTAAACCTCCCCTGGTGTCCGCTATCCAGTGATGGGCAGGTTTTTTTGGGCTATCATACGACCTCGACTTTCGACATTTAGGGATAGAGCTTAACTTAAGGAAATGTGTCCCCATCTACAAGCTATCCATAAAACATCGTGAAAATCGGAGGAAAATTATTCAAGTTATGATCCAGAAGGTGAGGTTAAAGCTATGTTAAGGTGACCAAAAATGTGCCCTGGGAGCGTATCAACTCCATTAAAACACGACGTCCTTGGGAATATCTCGTCTGTTTAACACCGTACTTTCTACAAACGCATCCATGACGTTAAGTGGATATGTGCTGTCATGCTTTTTTTTTTTTTTTTTTTTTTTTTTTAAAGTCGCCGGAGGCATTACGTTTTCAGGTTGTCCGTCCGGCTGTCCCTCGGTCCCTCTGCCCGTCTGTGATAAGTTTTCGTTTCCGCAATAACTTGAGAACGTCAGAAGGGATCTTAGTCAAACTTGGTGCAGCTATGTATTATGATGCAAGGATGACCCGATTAGATTTTGGCGTCAAGAGGTCAAAGATCACAAGTTACAATTATTTTGTTACCACGATAACTTAAGAACAGCTGAAGGGATCTTAGTCGAGCTTGGTGCAGGTATGTGTGAGTACAAGGTAAATATTAACTGATTACATTGTGGGGTCACAAGGTTAAAGGTCAGAGGCTATTTTAAGTAAAAAAATTATGTTGCCACACCAACTTGTGAACAAGTGATGGGATTTTGAGCAAATTTGGTATCGGTATATATGATGCACAAATGAACTGATTGGATTATGGCATCAAGGTTAAAGGTCAGAGGTTATGTCATGTAAAAATGTGATAACTTGTGAACAGCTGAAGGGATTTAAATTAAAACTTGGTACAATTATTATAATGATGTAATAATGTGGGTGGAGGCATATTGGTCGACGTCATGACATCCAAGAGTGTTTTAGTTTTTAAACTTAAATTAGCAATTATACAATTTGTTTCAGAAAATACCACTTTGCAAAAATATGTACTGTATATTCATTTATCAATATCTTAAACCTTGGATAAGTCGATTCTGAATATAATTTGAGGCCCGGACTTATGTGGAAAAAAGTATCGATTTCTACACCGAAAACTTCGGTACTGTGCTGTCCCTTAAACTTGGGACCTACCTGCTCACGCTCGGTAGTACAGTATATGTACAAGATTCCATAGTATCTTTTGCCAAAGTGTAGGCACGTTATGGCCAGCACCCTGGCCAAACTACTATCCTAATCTTCAGTGGATCTTGCATCAAGGGCAAAACTGTTCATCATAAATGATGCAAAATTGCAACAATGTGCTGCATACACTCGGACCGGGACCAATAATAATGCATTTAATACAATTATTTCTTAAAAGTTAGGTCTTGTTGCTCCTTTGCCGGTTGAGCCTCGTCATATCACACACAATGACATTAGCACATGTGAAAACACGCGCAACATTGTATTATACAATTTCAGATAGCTGGCGAGTGTCAAAGTGCTTCAGCTGCTTGCCTTGCCATCACTGATCATGTCAAAGCAAGCTTTCTCGATGCGTGCAGCGTGCTGTCCAAGCCCCATATGTCTCAGCATCATGACCGCACTCAGCAGCAATGCCGTTGGATTTGCGAGGTCCTTGCCGGCGATGTCTGGAGCGGTGCCATGAACCTGGAAAAACAAGGATGGTACTGTATAGTACAGTATTCCAGGTCTTAAGGCCCGGAATGCCCTTTGATTTGCGTCGGACTACTAAAGCACAAAATTAACATCCATTTCCATATTCCCATCTTACAACATCCTATGCCAAGATTCTGAATAAAACAGTCCGATCATCAACAATACACCTAAGTTCTGGCAAGCCGAGCAAGACCTTAAAGATTGAAAAGACAAGGCACCTGGACATACGAGTATTTCGAGCCAGACGATTGTCGAATCGGTGCAGAGCTGTCTTTTACCGCTGGTTTCCACTTTTTCCACTTAGGGCTCGTGTAGTTCTACCTATTTTGCATTGACTTCTATAAATGTGACTGGATTTTTCTTCTTCTCAGGGATAACCTCGTGACTGAAGATGCAACGTTGCCTGATCATGTGATGTTACGTGCACTCAGCGACTATAAATCTGTCAGCACTACATGCCTGCAAGTAATACAATTTGATTCTGATATACCATACTCTTTACAGAGCGTCGGTGCTGCCAAAACAGTTTATTGGCAAGGGTTACACTGGGTGGTTTGCCATTGCCCTCCCAGCGTTCTTTGTCCGTGCTCGATCCTGTTAAATGCCGAGTGTTGGTAGCAGCACGTACCGTTTTAAAGTCTTTGGTACGACTTGGCCGGGATTTGAACCACCGACCTCCCAGACTCAGAGCGGACGCTCTAACTATTACACGGGTGTTCTTTACGAAGAGCAGGTTATCATTGGGGGCCGTTCGTGAAATTTGTAGTTGGTTAAAGAGATATTTAGCACGAAGCTCATTCGGAAAGAAAAAGTAAAAAAAAAAAAAAAAGAGATAAAAGTGTGATTTCTGAATGTTATTTACAAGAAATACCACGACAAATAATTTACAAGTACTTTTGGAATTATTACACTGGATGTTAGTGTCCCTCATTTGTGTCTCAAGTCACAAGATTTCAAACACCAGTCCTCGTTTCCCCAAGTCCAACACAAAAGGACAAATTCTATACAGCTTGTCCTGATGCGGTGATTTTGTCTCCAAGCGTTACTAGCATGAGCAACAAAAACAAAATACAGATTCGAAAATAAATTGCAAGGGAAAGTGCGTGTCTCACCGACTCAAAAATGGCGAGGCCATTGGCACCAATGTTGCCGCTTGGCGTAACTCCAAGGCCACCCACGAGCCCTGCACACAAGTCACTGCAGGATGGTCACAATGGTGGAATTCTGCAGGTTGTTGTACCTGTCAATCACAAACCTACTTTTTAATGCAGTACCATCACTTTGTATGAAGACTTGTGGCCATGACACAACGTTTGCTAATATAACTGAGTTAGTGGCGGCACACCTGCAACTAAAAGATGCAATTCTTTATCCAAATACACCTCAAGTGATACACAACTGGACAGTCTCTTTTACCTGACATTTTTCATCAATGGCTCAAACTATTCCCACTTTGGGGGAAGGGGGCTGTGGGGGGGGGGCTGTGGAGGGGGAGGGGGGAAATCCAGCAGCCACACAAGACATCCAGCAGGAATTTGTAATTTGTTCAGGGCATCGGCAATACCTTGACTCCTTCGTGAAATACACTGCGATTTTAAAAATGTCCGTTAGCAGACGGACACCGTTTATCGTCCATCTGATGTATGGCACACTGTGATGCTACGTGCTGTCTGCAACGCACCAATCCGATATGTAATGTATCGTGTGGCACCGCTTCAGATGTCAGAGGGTATTACAAGTCTCCACCCTTTACAGTGCAGTTTCCTATCCCCACGTTTTTCAGTGCAGCGAGTGGCTTTGAATTACGCGTATTTTGGATTACACGTTAGAATAAGGTAATAAGCAGGTGCGTCGAGAGCCAGCACTGGCCCCGAGGCAAACAACCTCCGGGCCCCCACCCCTTCTCTCTCTCTTTATTTTATAACTTAAGGAACTTTCTTTAATGAAAAACAAAAGAAAAATGTTTTAAACAAATGGTCACTTTTATTTAGTCGCATGATCAAATAAAGATAGCGGGATGTTTGGACCGATTGAGTCAATTCGCACCCTCGACTGTTGAACACTTTCTGCATAAGATTGACAAAAAATATGTGAGAAGATGGTTAATAATTTTTTTGGGGCAAAGAGGATACAAACCCATTTGTTTGTAATTCACAACCATTTTTCTGTAGAGTTTGAATCCGTCCATAACTTTGAGATATCCTGCTCACAGACAGACAAACAGATGTAACATCCATCCATATAGTCAGACAGGGAATCAAACCCACACAAGACATCGAGCCAAAATGCACTACACCTCTGTAACATCTTGTCGAACGAGATTTTATCTCAAATTACTGAAAAAAATATATAAATAAAAAGGAAGAAAACGCCAGTTTATCCTAGTTGCTAGCAGGATGGCCGAGACTCCAGAGGAATGTACACTGGCATATCAGCTGTCCAGCCTAGGTCTGAATCCTGACCCAGCTATAAACTGTCATCTTGGCGTTTCAGACATCAATGTGCCATCCATCTGCAAATATCGCTGGCTCCATGCACAAATCAGAAATTCCTGCTCTAACCTACAGAGGGCACTGCATCAGTGGCACATGGCTAATGATGCCACCCCACAGCCTTGTGCTGCATGCTAAAGAAGAAGAATCCCACATAGCAATAGCAGCATTATGTAGATCAATTCAGATTATAAATGTAATTTTTATTGGAGGTCACCCAAGAGGCAAACCAAATTGCAGATCAGTCCAGCCAACCAATGCTACGAGAAATGAACTCACCTTGCCAAGTGAGTAAAATACACAAAAAAAACTTTTAAAAATTGTCATTCTAAAAAGGTCAGCAGCCAAGGTAGATTATCAATTTTGTGTGCAGCCTGTGGCTGCTGCTTGCATCGTTGCCAGCTATCTTAACTGTTAAGCCAACACCAGGCTTGCCAAAGTTAGATACGATGGAATCTAGTTGGATCACGTCAACAAAAGGATCTGAAACGTTTTTCACATAACGCATCGTCTGCAATAGGGCGCAAACACACACAGTGTCATATTGAGTGGGAACGTGCTGCAAATTGGATCGCCAAATCATCATTTTTCACGCAGCAACGGACGAGGGTTGATGTAGTCATAATAAATGGTTGAGATTTGGCGACGGTCAAAATCCTCCTTTCCAGGTAACAATAACAGTGAGACGAGACCAATCCGGAAAGGTATCCTTACCTTTGGAGGACATTTTATCAGAGCAGAATGAAGCACAGCTGTCACGTAGAAAGACGGGACCAGAAGTCTTATTTCCTGCGTTTTAAGAAATTGCGGAAAGTGCAAAAATAATTTATTTATTTAGTGACGACTCAAAATAACAACACTTGTGGGGAACACGGACAAATTGTGATGTCCCTGTCCCAGTGTCCCAGACTCGAAGACATGTTTTGGATTTGACGCAAAATATTTCTCCGTTTGGAGTTCAATGTCTTTAGTCAGTTTGTTCATTTAAATACGTAAATCGCAAAGTGCATTATTATAGATGTTGAAGGACTAAAAATGCAAAAATTAAATATTGTCGGAAGGTCTGCTTTTTAAACCCATTTATTAATCCAGCAGTTTACCCACGTGAGTACAGGTACACATAGAATGTGAATATGAAGTGGAGTTCAACTTATTAGCTGAAAGCAAAGGTTGTATCATATGTACGTGATAATTTTTAAAATAAACTAAGTTGCACTACAGACTTTTATAGACGTACACAGATGTTGCTGAGGGCGGAGCTTGGACCGGGCACGATGGTTTGTTGGAAATATGCTCGTGCCATGCACACTAGTGCCGAGGGAACGGACAGAGCTTTTCCCACCACAGTGCTGTGGGGAGGGCGTACTGGGTGCTGACGAGGGGGGCAGATCTTGCACCAAACAAGCAAATTTCATTTACAAGGAAAGCTAGTGGACAAAAAAAAACACCAATGTAAAGTCACTTAATAGGATGTTGGATCGCCACATGCGGCCATTACGCGCCATGGCATAGAGTCCACCAGCATCTGGAATTCTGCAGGAGGGATGCGGCACCATTCTTCTAGGAGTCATTCAACCCACACCTGTTTTATGGAGGTGGAAAGCACTTTCCAGAATATCCCATAAATGCTCGATTGGGTTCATATCTGGTGACTGAGAAGGCCATGATGGATAACATCAGTGTCATGCTCATCAAACTATTGGGCGACCACACGTGCAGAGGGAAGGGCTTTCCTTTTGCAGCCATAACTATAGGCGACCAGGCCTGTGCAGCATTTTTATGCCTCCGCCGACGAAGGCATTACGTTTCAGGTTGTCCGTCTGGCTGTCCGTCCTTCCGTGATAGGTTTTCGTTACCGTGATAACTTGAGAACGGCTAAAGGGATCTTAGTCAAACTTGGTGCAGATATGTATAATGAGGTAAAGCTGAACCGATTTGATTTTGGGGTCATGAGGTCAAAGGCCAAAGGTCATGTTAGGTAAAAAAATACCGTTACCACGATAACTTGTGAACCAGTGGTGGGATTCTGACCAAATTTGGTACACTTATGTAGAATGATGTAAAGATGAACCCATTAGATTTTGGGGTTAAGAGGTCAAAGGTCAAAGTCTGTAATAGGTCTATAACCTGAGAATGGCTAAAGGGATCTAATTCAAACTTGGTACAGATATGTATAATGATGTAAAGATTAAATGATTATATTTTGGGGGTCCTGAGGCCCATGGTCAGAGGCCATGTCGTAAAAATATGCTAACTTGGGCACAGCTGAATGGATTTAAATCAAACTTGATACAAGTATTATAATGATGTAATAATGTGGGTGGAGGCATATCAGTTGACGTTTTATAACTAGAACGGCACTCTTCGACATCACATGACCCAAAGCATGCTGGGATGTTATTTGCTTAATTAACACATGATCCACATCTGTGTGGAAGCCATAGATTGTAGTCTCTCATTTACCCAAGCGTTGCCATTTTTTTTTAATCCACGACCTTGCTAGAAGATGGATAGAAGCTTCAAAATTTGCTTCCCCCAACATCAATGAATCTCAAAAATGCGCATTTTTCAGTCTCGGTCTCATTAACATGACTTGGTATTAATTACTTTAATGAGCATAATGAGCAATGGCTTTCCGGCATGGTTTTCAAAAGGCCTTTGTCCCCATCAAATCCCAACCCCCAAATCCAAATCATTGGTACATTTTGGAAGCACATAATAATCTGATTATCTCTTACGTATTACTTGAAATGTTGCAAACACGTTTGCATTTAGCTACCAATCAACTCGCATGACATGTTCAAACCAATTACTACATGTGACAGACAATAACACAATCAATTAGAGTAATAAGCTGACGGTGCCTTGGGTTCACCAAGGTAATCAAAGCTTGTTAACACTCAGGCACAGCATGTTCCACAGAGCCTCGTACCTTTTTTTTTTTTTTTTGGAAATCGGGAGCATTTTCCCACCCTAAACCAATTTTGATTCTCGAGAGAACACCCAACTCCAACCCGCCGACAATACGCACCTGAGAATGTCACCGTAGAGGTTTGGCATGACCAGCACATCGAACTGCGTCGGATCTTGAACCATCTGCACAACAGCATGACCGTTCCTCGCACCGTGCAGGAAACCACCAAAGCAAAGACTGATTCATTGGAAGCACATTCTTGTGACATGGTAACCAATCTCAGTACTCGGTTAAAACCGGACGATCCTGAAGCTAAAGTGCAAGCACCGATTGACTAAAGCCATACGCAGTGTACTTACGTTGAGGCAAACCGTATCCAAATACATCTCGTTAAACTTTATATCCTTGTTGTTTTCTGCCACTTCACGACACTTTTTCAGGAAAAGGCCATCAGAAAGGCGCCTGGGAAAATAAAAAATAATAATAAGAGGAAGAATACCCACAGGTAAGATAATCATGTCAAAATAACCTTACAAAACTTTTTACAGGGTTATTCATCCATGGGAAGAGGCTCGCAGATCAAATGTTCCCAATTTTTTTTTTTTTTTTAACACGATGCTAATTAGAATATATCTACATTTTCTTTATTCATAACCCAGCCATATCCAAGTTGAACCTCTGAGATGCCCGACTTGTGCTATAAGCACGAAAGTACTCAACAAACCATACCAATACAACATAAGTGCTACCTGCACAATTAATGCAGCGAACAGCACACAGTATGTGGAGAATGTACGGGGGCACAAACAAAAAAAACCCCACCGTTTAGAGGCCATTTTCCCCCGCAAAGCGGGGGTTGGCCTTTTCGGGGACCGTGGTTGTTGTTGTTTTTTTGGTCCCCTTTTTGAAGCAATGTTTTACGGCCGGATGCCCTTCCTGCCACCAACCCTGTTTGTCGCCTTTTTACGATAAACAGGGAATTACCAGTGTACTGGTACTCAATTTGCCGACCTCGGAAGGATGACAGGCTGAGTCAACCCCCCTGGCGTTAATTCAGCGATCGACCGGGATTCGAACCCAGGATCCTTGGATCCTAAGTTGGCACCCTAGCCGCTAGCCCAACACCAGGGATAACCAGGGATCGGTACGGGGGCACACATAGCTGCTATTTTGTGCAGCGGAAACCTCTGCTTTAACGGCCACAATTATTCCCACATTCTTGTGGGGTTGGCCGGGGGGAAGTTTTTGGCCCAAGTCTTTCACGAACTGGCTGACCAGGCTTGACGTCGACAAAGTAATCAGGGTCGGAATTTGGAATTTGGCAATTGTGCTGACGATAGCTCGACTACTCTTCACGAAGTGCACCATGGGATCTTTAACGCCCATCTACTAATGGCGGCAGACAGGAGGCCCAGTTTAACATCCATCTGAGGCATTGATCGACTCTGCCTGTGAAACTGGGATGACAATTTATAACTGGGCCGAGAGTCAAACCCAAGCTCGACAGCTAAGAGCCGAGTGTGCTACAAGATGAGTACAAGCCATCCTGCCAGCCCTTGAGTGAAGCAGAAACAATAGCCTATTTAATATCAACAAAAATACAAATAAAAAATACATCCGGCTTAATACAGCTTTACAGCACGACCATCAGTAGAAAGGTGTGTGTGTGTGTGTGTGTGTATATGTGTGTGTGTGTGTGTGTGTGTGTGTGTGTGTGTGTGTGTGTGTGTGTGTGTGTGTGTGTGTGTGTGTGTGTGTGTGTGTGTGTGTGTGTGTGTGTGTGTGTGTGTGTGTGTATATATCAAGATTTTTTTGTTTTTGCTCACATTATGTTGGCCTTGTGCACGGCTGTGACAGTGCCACGCTGGTTTTGGCGAGCGAACTCAAACGCAAACTCAGCCACACGTTTGCTTGCGCCCTCTGTGATCAACTTGATGCTTTGAACCACACCATCCACTATCTGTAACACGTCAATAAATTGGGGGAAAAAATAATAATAAAATGGCCATTTTGTCTCTCAGAGACGACGACCCACTGACATTATGCAATTTGGGAGACCAATTGGACAGAAAGAATCACTGCTTCATTTCCGACAATGGCAGTGATGAATCAAAATCAGATTCCAATGCAAGTGACTCAGTTGCAGACACCAACAAGGTATGATGCCTTGCAATGCATGGAAAGAAAATAGACTGAAACCCATACTAACAGCAAGATGGCGATGCATCTGCTGATAAATTATTATATATATATATATTTCCTCTTCTTTCTCTTCTTCCTCTTTTTCCTAATTTCCTCTTCTTCTTTTTCTCCAGTATCACTACATATATATCTATCTATCTATCTATCTATATATATATATATATATATATATATATATATATAATTATAAAATTGAAATCTTGCGTGTTTGTATGTAACATTCGATCGGTCCGGGGGCGTGGCTTACCCCTTTGAGAGAGTAGTAATATCCACCATTTTATTAACTCGCATAGCTTTGAGGCCTGTTTTGTAGGCCCGTGGTGTCTTGCTCTCTCTCTGTTTTATTTCAAATCAAATTCGATATATCATTTCATTTTTCACAGTCACTAACATAGTTTTAGACTTGGTTGAAAAAAAACGGGAAGAAAATCCGATGAAAGTTTCCGTTTATAGAACGAAATGAATTCTGAAAGGCTTGTATCTTCAAGGCCATTGAGTCTGTTTCACGCCTTTATCTTCAATCTAAGTCGCCATCTGATTTCATTTTTATCGATGGTTTTAGACTCGGTAAAAGAAATAATTGAGAACATTCACGCACACACGGGAAATTGCAGAGATATATTTTAAAAATCGCGCCAAGTTGATATACGAAAATACACCGCCTAAAATAACAGGCATACAGTATATATCTTCGTCATTTCATTAAACATTATTACCCGGAAGTAAAATATGTTTCAGGAAATTACCGAGAGATATTTCTTCGATTTTTTTTATTATTTATATGCGCATACACTTTAAATAGCTTTATTTGAAATCTTTAATTTTCACAATGTAATTTATTTGTCATTTGATGATCGGCAAAACGATAGCACAAACACAATACTATTTGCAGGAAGAATGTCGTATCAACCCTCCGACGGCGCTGGCGCTACAGACGCGGACAACGAATCACACCTCACGTCTATGGACGCGAATAGCAACATCCGCACGAATCAGTCATCAATGATTTTCATTGACACGCCTGGAGGCACAGGGAAGACGTTTCTTATTAACCTGATTCTCTCTAAAGTGAGAGCGAGTGGAGAAGTTGCCCCCTGCGGTGGCCTCATCTGGCATAGCTGCTACCCTCATGCCTGGTGGAAGAACAGCGCACTCAAGGTTCCAAATCCCTCTGACACCGAGGGAAGATGGCGTATGCAACATCGATAAAAATTCCACTATCGCAGACCTCTTTCGAAGTACAAAACTCATCGTGTGGGATGAGTGTCCTATGATCAGGAGAGAGAGTTTCGAGGCTGTGGATCGCACGTTGCGTGATGTATGTGACAAAGACGAGCCTTTTGGAGGGATCTTGACGATATGCTGTGGTGATTTCCATCAACGTGATCGGAGATAAGGGCCGAAATCACGTGTCACAGGTAAGTGATTTAGAACGCTGGAGAGGTGAGCCTTATGGCTTGCTGGCCCAAATAATCTCCCTGATGATGTCCAGCGTTCGCTTTAGTTCTATTCTCATATCTATTCAAACTGACATTGACCCAACGGGTCATGCATGGGTCGTCTAGGGGTAGCATCATCATTGGCTGAGGGGTAGCATCATTGGCTGAGGCGTAGCATCATTGGCTGAGGGGTAGCATCATTGGCTGAGGGGTAGCATCATTGGCTGAGGGGTAGCATCATTGGCTGAGGGGTAGCATCATTGGCTGAGGGGTAGCATCATTGGCTGAGGGGTAGCATCATTGGCTGAGGGGTAGCATCATTGGCTGAGGGGTAGCATCATTGGCTGAGGGGTAGCATCATTGGCTGAGGGGTAGCATCATTGGCTGAGGGGTAGCATCATTGGCTGAGGGGTAGCATCATTGGCTGAGGGGTAGCATCATTGGCTGAGGGGTAGCATCATTGGCTGAGGGGTAGCATCATTGGCTGAGGGGTAGCATCATTGGCTGAGGGGTAGCATCATTGGCTGAGGTGTAGCATCATTGGCTGAGGTGTAGCATCATTGGCTGAGGGGTCACATCATTGGCTGAGGGGTAGCATCATTGGCTGAGGGGTGGCATCATTGGCTGAGGGGTAGCATCATTGGCTGAGGGGTAGCATCATTGGCTGAGGGGTAGCATCAGTGGCTGAGGGGTAGCATCATTGGCTGAGGTGTAGCATCATTGGCTGAGGGGCGACATCATTGGCTGAGGGGCGACATCATTGGCTGAGGGGCGACATCATTGGCTGAGGGGCGGCATCATTGGCTGAGGGGCGGCATCATTGGCTGAGGGGCGGCATCATTGGCTGAGGGGCGGCATCATTGGCTGAGGGGCGGCATCATTGGCTGAGGGGTGGCGACATCATTGGCTGAGGGGTGGCGACATCATTGGCTGAGGGGTGGCGACATCATTGGCTGAGGGGTGGCGACATCATTGGCTGAGGGGTGGCGACATCATTGGCTGAGGGGTGACATCATTGGCTGAGGGGCCGCATCATTGGCTGAGGGGCGGCATCATTGGCTGAGGGGCGACATCATTGGCTGAGGGGCGGCATCATTGGCTGAGGGGCGACATCATTGGCTGAGGGGCGGCATCATTGGATGCGGGGTGGCATCATTGGATGCGGGGTGGCATCATTGGATGCGGGGAGGCATCATTGGCTGAGGGGCGACATCATTGGCTGAGGGGCGACATCATTGGCTGAGGGGCGACATCATTGGCTGAGGGGCGGCATCATTGGCTGAGGGGCGGCATCATTGGCTGAGGGGCGGCATCATTGGCTGAGGGGCGGCATCATTGGCTGAGGGGCGGCATCATTGGCTGAGGGGCGGCATCATTGGATGCGGGGTGGCATCATTGGATGCGGGGAGGCATCATTGGCTGAGGGGCGACATCATTGGCTGAGGGGCGACATCATTGGCTGAGGGGCGACATCATTGGCTGAGGGGCGGCATCATTGGCTGAGGGGCGGCATCATTGGCTGAGGGGCGGCATCATTGGCTGAGGGGCGGCATCATTGGCTGAGGGGCGGCATCATTGGCTGAGGGGCGGCATCATTGGCTGAGGGGTGGCATCATTGGCTGAGGGGCGGCATCATTGGCTGACGGGCGACATCATTAGCTGAGGGGCGACATCATTGGCTGAGGGGCGACATCATTGGCTGAGGGGTGGCATCATTGGCTGAGGGGCGGCATCATTGGCTGAGGGGCGGCATCATTGGCTGAGGGGCGGCATCATTGGCTGAGGGGCGGCATCATTGGCTGAGGGGCGGCATCATTGGCTGACGGGCGACATCATTAGCTGAGGGGCGACATCATTAGCTGAGGGGCGACATCATTGGCTGAGGGGTGACATCATTGGCTGAGGGGCGACATCATTGGCTGAGGGGCGACATCATTGGCTGAGGGGCGACATCATTGGCTGAGGGGTGACATCATTGGCTGAGGGGTGACATCATTGGCTGAGGGGTGGCATCATTGGCTGAGGGGTGGCATCATTGGATGCGGGGTGGCATCATTGGATGCGGGGTGGCATCATTGGATGCGGGGAGGCATCATTGGCTGAGGGGTGACATCATTGGCTGAGGGGCGACATCATTGGCTGAGGGGCGACATCATTGGCTGAGGTGTAGCATCATTGGCTGAGGGGTCACATCATTGGCTGAGGGGTAGCATCATTGGCTGAGGGGTCTTCTCCTCACTGCTCATTACTAAAAACTGCTCTTCTATGTGAGGATTGATAAATAAAAGCAATTAGAACCAGTAAATTTAGTTTTATATGGCATTTTGCCTCTCTATTAGAAAGTGTGAGAAAATTATATATCTTCACCATAGGTTGACCTTTGACCCCCACTGTAACCATGGTAACCCCTTAATTATATATAATAACACTGACCCAACGGGTCATGGGTCGTGTAGTATATATATATATATATATATATATATGTGTGTGGTGCTACTGGAGAAAAAGAGGAAGAGGAAATTCTGGGGTATGGTGATCTAATGCATGCTGGATATAATCGAGCGCTCTTTATGTGTGAAGGGAGAATTACGCGTTCTGAACGCGCCATGTTCTGGTCTGCGCTGCATTCATCTTGGTAAGACCAGATCGTTGGCTTGGCCTTTATACTATGCTTGAGTAAACTTTATACTTATACTGTATACGATTCAATAGCTAATATGTTAATTGCTTGTGTGCCTAGGACTTGTGTGAATCGATTTCAATAAAGCCTCACTTCTGTGAACGAGGTCTTGGATGAAATCCATTACAATATTATATATGTTCTTGCAGTTACCTCCCAATTACAAATTTGATAAACTGATGTAATTAATTAATGTGGTGTTGATGGAACACATGAATGATGGGCCAAGTGGCCGCATGTGCCCAAGTTCCTTGTAACAGAAACGTTGTGATAAATTGGGGGTCCTCACAAAAATAAACTAGAACGGCACTCGGTAGAGCGCATACCTCCGCCAGGCTGAACAGTTCGTTTGGTATCCCAATGATAGATCGGATCTGGATTCGGACCTGAACAAATATCTAATCAGCTTGTTATAACCACCTAACCAACTCATTCACCTAGTTTAGTCATAAGTCATCCATAACTTTTTTAATATAGTGTTTTTAATCGCTTTTCACCCCATCCCTCAATGGTGAAGAATCGCTTAAAAATTAAATAATTCTCATATCCGAATCCATATTCAGATCTTCACCAAAAATGGAATCGATTAGTCCTCGTCACACACACAAACTCTCCACCAAGTTTCGTCCAAATCCATCCATAATTCTTTGAGATATCCTGCTATCTTTCGTTTTTGGCCCTATCTCCCAATGGTGAAGAAACACTTTTAAAAATTCTAGTAGCCGGATCCGAATCCGGATCTTCACCAAAATCTAATCGTTGCATCCGTGTCACATGCACTACCTCTCCGCCAAATTTCGTCCAAACCCGTCCACAACTTTTTGAGACATCTTGTTCAAAGACAGACAGACAAACAGACATGGGTGAAAGCATAACATCCATCCATCTCCAGTAGCGGAGGTAATAAAGATATTAATGGGTCCACAAAGTTGTCAATAAAATCTTGTGTTCCTCGATTTTAGAAGGCTGGTTTACATTTTCAATGACAGAATTTAATTGCAGTCTGATACAGCACTGGCTCAATTACATTACTTTGAGACAAGTATGGCTTCCCTCCCAAATACCAACAGGAGAACACGTACCACATGCTCGATGCCACTGTACTCGCCCTCAGTGTTCTCACGTATTGTGACCAGATTTACATCTGTATATGGTGTGCGGTAGCCAGCAATGGAAACGCATGGACGCACGTTTGCATACAGGTCAAAGGTCTTGCGCAGCAGAAGGTTCATGGATGGGTGGCCTGCAGCCACAGGGGTCTTCAGAGGACCTACACCAAAACAGAACAGTATGTGGTTCACTTGGCGATGTGAAATTGTGTCCCTGTAAAGGGGGAGGGGGGAAGAAAGAGGGAAAACCAGGGTTGTAAAATTTATACATCCGGTCGCATGTCTTAAACCGTTTCAATCAGGAATGGAGTGCCAGTCCGAGTCTATACTAGAAAAGTTAAATTGTATATTTATTTGTTTATATATGTTCCAAAAACTAACACTACTTCTTCTATAGCATTATTATCCCACTTCAAGTGGGGTCACCGACACGGATCTTGCTCCACCATTTGGGTCGATCACATACCCATTCTTTATCCACACCTCTCTCCAGGTCTGCTTCCACACAATCACTCCATCTCCTCTTCGGTCTGCCCCACCGTCTCTTTCCAGGTGGTATCATTCTCATCATCCTTCTTCCCCTATAGTCCTCATTCCTTCTCAACACATACCCATACCATCTCTGTCTATCTCCCTGTACCTTCTTAAATGCTTCAACCACCTTCACAGTTCCTCTGATGTATTCATTCCTGCAGTGCATTCAGAAAGTATTCAGACCCCCTCACTTTTTTCACATTTTGTTATGTTGCAGCCTTATCCTGAAATCGTTTAAATTCATTTTTTCCCTCATCAATCTTTTTTTTCTTTTTTTTTAATGTTGGAGGCTCCAGGCACGGACTATGTAGCCCTCAGAGGCCAAGCCTGAAATAAAAGAGAAGAAAAGTGTATGTTGAAAAATGTGTGATGTTTGTTTGTGAGAGCGATTGAAGCTCGCCCGGTAGCTGTAGTTTGAGTGACACAACACACACAACAACATGCATTTTAAGGCCATGTTCCCTGCTAGAGCGGGGGTTAGCCTTGCGGTCCCCATGACAATCTTCTCCATTTTGCCCTATTTTCTGCATCTCTCCTTGTTAACCCCCTTGCCCGCATTTCTTCTTCCACCATCTTTAGCCAAGTCTTTCTCGGTCTTCCCCGTCCTCTACTTCCTTCTACATTAACTTCCATCACTCTTCTCAACCAGTCACTTTCATCCTTCCTCAATACATGACCAAACCATCTCAACCTGTTCCTCTTCACAGCATCAATCACAGGCAATATTCCCATCATCTTTCGCAATTCATCATTTGTCTTCCTCTCTCTCAACGATACTCCGCACATCCATCGAACCATTCGCATTTCCACCCTTTCCAGCCTTCGTTGCTGCTCTACGTTCATTACCCATGTCTCGCTCCCATAAATCATAACACTTCTCACACATGCAGCATACACCTTTCCCTTCAGCTTCAGCGACACTCTCCTCCTCATCAGAATGCCACTCAGTTCCCGAAACTTCTTCCATGCACATCTCACTCGAGCAACCGTTGCCGAGTCTGATCCACCTTCTCCATTCAGCATGTCTCCGAGGTAGCAAAATGTTTTCACACCTTCCAGCTTCACGCCGTCTCCAAGATCCATCTCAACATTTCCTCCATCTGCAGCTCCCTCTGTGCACACCTTACATTTGAATGTAGCTGCCACACTGGTTAATGACCCTCTCAGACCACTACATTTTTGATGAACCCACTCAGCACACATTGTACATTGAATGGAGTTCACTCCGACACCCTTCCTGCACACAGCACACGGCCACTTCCCAGTTCTTTCCACCTCACCACATGCTTTACCACTTGCCATCACCTTTGTCTTTCCGATATTCACCTTCAGACCTTTTGTCTCCATACATTCCTTCCACTTGTTCATCTTTTCCTTCAGTCCATCCATACTTTCCGCAATCAACACCAGATCATCTGCATACAACAACTCCCACGGTAAACCCTCCTTTACGGTCTGAGCCAGCACCTCCATCACAGCTACAAATAGTAGTGGACTTAGTACCGACCCCTGATGCACTCCCACCTTCACCTCAAACTCACCACTGTTCCCGTCCTTCGTCCTTACAGCTGTGCGTGCTCTTTTGTACATTGCCATCACTACTCTGATCAACCATTCCTCCACTCCTAACTTCCTCAATGCCCATGTCAATACTTTGCGTGGTACCCTATCGAATGCTTTCTCCAGATCAACAAACCCAAAAAACAACTTCTTCCTCTTATCCATGTACTTCTCCTGCAACTGCCTCACAATGAAAAGCGCATCTGTCGTTCCTCTTCCTGGCATAAATCCAAACTGCATTTCGTCGATCTTCACTTTCTTCCTTATCCTCCTCTCCAACACCCTTTCCAATACCTTCATTACATGCTCCAATAACTTTATCGCTCGTACGAGCCACACTCCAGAGGGTCACCTTTCCCCTTGTATAGAGGGACGAGGGTACTCAGTTCCCAATCCACTGGAATGCGGCCTTCTTTCACCACCAGATTACAGATCTCTGTCATTCTCTTCACACCCCAATTTCCTGCTGCCTTCAACATATCTCCCACAACTCCCGTCGGCCCTCGCGCTTTTCCACTCTTCATTGCTTTTATCGCTTCCTCAACTTCCTTCTCAGTTATCTTCTCTGCCGGTCCTAAAACTGGGTTACTCTCTATGTTGCCATCCCATTCATTCTCTGTATTCAACAGCATTTCCATATATCTTTTCCATCTTCCTTTCATTCCATCTGGGTCGACAACGATTTGTCCCACTTCATGCTTCAAGCAACTCACCCCCTTCACATCACACCTCTCTTTCGCTATCTGCTTTGCAATCCTGAATACTGCTTTCTGACCCTCTTCCGAATCCAAGCGTTCTCCGAACATTTTCCTACATGCCTCCTGCGCCTTTGCTACCTCTTTCTTTGCAGTCTTCCTGGCTGCCTTATAACTTTCATGCTCTGCTGTTTCTGCTCCCGTACCCTTCGCCTTCTGCCACTCTTTGAACTTCTTCCTCTTCTCGTCAATCCTCTTTCCAACCTCAACATCCCACCACCATGTTTCCGAGTGCCTCGGTGGTCCTTTTGTCCATCCACATACCTCACCAACGGCTCCCAACAGACTAGCTTTTATTGACATCCAACCACTTTCAAGCTCAACCACATCATCCTCTACCCTACTCAGCCTCTCTTTTAAAGCCTCCCTTTGAGTTTGAGTTTCAGCCATCCTCAAAACACTTTAATGCCTCAAAGCCTCAAAGTTTGAGTCTAAAGTTTGAGTTTAAGCCTCAAAGTTTGAGTGAGACAAAGAAAATTCAGCCATCCTGACATGGAGAGTGTAGGATGGTTCAGGGCACCACTTTAACGCTCCTAAGTCCGAACGGTAGTTCCACTCTGAACGGTTGCTGCCTTCAACCTACTACCTACAATCTACACTCAATACCCCATAATAACAATGAGAAAACAGGATTTTAGAAAGTTTTGCAAATTTATTAAAAATAAAAAACTGAAATATCACATTTACATAAGTATTCAGACCCTTTGCTACGACACTTGAAATTTAGCTCAGGTGTCTCCCAGTTCTCTTGATCATCTTTGAGATGTTTCTACACCTTGATTTGAGTCCACCTGTGGTAAAATCAATTGATTGGACATGATTTGGAAAGGCACACACCTGTCTATATAAGGTCTCACAGCTGACAATGCATATCGGAGCAAAAACCAAGCCTTGAGGTCGAAGGAACTGCCTGCAGAGCTCAGACAGGATTGTGTCGGGGCACAGATTTGGGCAAGCCTACAAAAAAAATCTCTGCTGCATTGAAGGTTCCCAAGAGCACAGTGGCCTCCATAATTCTTAAATGGAAGAAGTTTGGAACAACCAGGACTCTTCCTAGAGCTGGCCGCCTGGCTAAACTGAGCAATTGGGGGAGAAGGGCCTTGGTAAGAGAGGCGACCAAGAACCCGATGGTCACTCTGGCTGAGCTCCAGAGATCCTGTGTGGAGATGGGAGAAACTTCCAGAAGGACAACCATCACTGCAACACTCCACCGATCTGGCCTTTATGGCAGAGTGGGCAGACGGAAGCCAAACAGTTCAATCTTGGTTTCATCAGACCACAGAATCTTGTTTCTCACAGTCTGAGAGTCCTTTAGGTGCTTTTTTGCAAACTCCAAGCGGGCTTTCATGTGTCCTTCATTGAGGAGAGGCTTCCGTTTGTCAGGAAGAGTCCTGGTTGTTCCAAACTTCTTCCATTTAAGAATTATGGAGGCCACTGTGCTCTTGGAAACCTTCAATGCAGGAGAATTTTTTTTTGTAGGCTTCTCCAAATCTGTGCCCCGACACAATCCTGTCTGAGCTCTGCAGGCAGTTCCTTCGACCTCAAGGCTTGGTTTTTGCTCCGATATGCATTGTCAGCTGTGAGACCTTATATAGACAGATGTGTGCCTTTCCAAATCATGTCCAATCAATTGAATTTACCACAGGTGGACTCCAATCAAGGTGTAGAAACAGCTCAGATGATCAAGAGAAATGGGAGGCACCTGAGCTAAATTTCAAGTGTCATAGCAAAGGGTCTGAATACTTATGTCAATACAGATACTCACAGACAGACATACAATATGTTAGTGAAGTGCAACATGCTGTCTGTTGAATAAACACATCAGCAAAGCGACTGGCTGGCGCGCCGAGTTTAAATAAAATACGATAAAGCAGCGACGTGCATCCTGATGTTCAGAAAAACAAGGTGTCAAGGTTTCCGCAACGTGTACAGTCACTGAAAAACACAAACAAGACAATCCACGAATTGGACGTAAATTTTCTTGGACGTAATTCTTGGGAAAACCACATTTCCAAGCTGGCCTCCAAGGCCAGTCGCCGACTGGGCATCCTACGTCGTGCAAAGTCCTTCCTTGGCACACCTGAGCTCCTCATCACATACAACGCTTTCATCCGCAGCTCAATGGAATACTGTTCCCCCCTAAGGGGCCGGTGCTCCTGCCTCACAGCTAGCTCGGCTTCACGCTGTTGAAACCAAAGCTATCAATCATTGGAATCTCCTGCGATGAAGCTAACTCCGAGGGCCTTTCACTCACTCACAGCAGGCAGGTTGGTGGCCTTTGTCTTCTCCCGACTCCTCTCCGGCCTTGCTCCCCCAGCTCTCTCTGTGCTCTGTCCCCCAAATATTCCTACAGGTCGCACAAGATATGCCAGCAACCCTCTCATGGTTAAACTGCCAAAATCTAGGCTCTCTGCTCAACTTCACTCTTTCATTCCCCTTTTCTCTCGCCTCTGGAACAAACTCCCCCACTCCCTTCAATCCCACTCCTCCCTCCAGGTCTTTAAAACAGCTGTTCACCACCATCTCTTATCTTCACCCATCCAAAACCTTGATCTTTTCTACTCCCGCTAATTCACCCCAGATCCACTTTTTTTGAAATTCCAACTTCTTTCCTGGAAGTCCTTGCAGTGTCCATATGTTTTATACCTCTCCCACCTCTCCCCAAGCCCTCCCCCTCCCACATTTCTCCCGATGTCCCTGCTCTCAAATGTTGTGTTTGTGTCCTTCCCTCTCTCTCCCCATCTTGTCTACTGCTCCCCTTATTTTGTGTGTACTGTATTTATATTTGTGTGTATTGTGTACTTTGTGTCTACTGCTCCCATCTTGTCTACTGCTCCTCTTATTTTGCGTTTTATGTGTCGGTTTGACTTTTTGTGTGATTAATGTTAGCTCTTTCACAAGCCTTGATCTTGTATACAAAAAAATAAAAAATAATAAAAATTGGTGAGGGTCACTATATTTTGGTTTCATCCCTCACCCCACCACTCCCGGAGCGTTTACCTTTAAGGCCAAGCTTGTTCTTCTCCATGGAACATTTTGCATTATGAGGGATCATCCATTTCCCTGCTGGGCTCTGGACTGGTGTTACATTGCGCTCTTCCCAATGGATTGGCACCTACAAAACAGTGGAAATGACAAATGTGCAAATGCAATGCAGCTAAAACCAAGGACAATTCCGCCGTCTTCAACAGTCTGCAATCTTTGTTTTTAAGCAATGAAAGCTGCTTGGTGCTCACAGGTGCATTTTTATCCATGAGTTACATCAACAGACCCCTCTTGTTGGTGGATCTCCCAAAGCAAGATTTTGAAAATAAAAGCATCTCAGATTAATCGATAAACGAGTATTAACATAGCTGGATTTATCTGTCCATCATCTGTCATGGTTTTTTCTTTGGTTTTGTCCCTGCTGAGATGTTACGTCTTGTATTAAGCTAGGCCTCTACGGACGTGCACGTCATCCAGTCCCGTCACTTTGCTGACAGCTGTTGAACACCACAACCCACATAAATGATTACCTTGTGTCCATAGGTGACAGGCTGAATGTAAGACACTCAATTTCACGGCTTAGTAAGATGGTGTTACGGTGTTACATCTAGCGTTAGGCCTTTACGGCAGCACATTATTAATGACAACGAGAATTTCATTTCGCAACTTCAGGGGAAAAACATTAATAAAAATGACGTCACATCTGCTCCCTGAGATCATAAAACTGATTCATAGTATATACTGTATATATTCTTTTATACAAGATCGAGGCTCGTGTAAGAGATAACATTACTCACAAAAAAAAAGAAAAAGAAAAAAAAAAAGGACCCAAAACATACAATAAAGGTAGCGGGAGACAAGATGGGCAGAGAGAGGGAAGCACACAAGTACAACAGAAACATCGGGAGATCTGTAGGAGGGAGACAGTTTGGGGGAGATGGGGCATGGGAAGGGGGGTGGGGGGAGAGGTATAAAACACATGGACACTAGGACTTCCAGGAAAGAAGACGGTATTTCAAAAAATTGGATCTGGGGTGAATTAACGGGGATAGAAAAGCTCAAGGTTTTGGCTGGGGGAAGATAAGAGATGGTGGTGAACAGCTGTTTTAAAGACCTGGAGGGAGGCGTGGGATTGAAGAGAGTGAGGGAGTTTGTTCCAGAGGCGAGAGAAAAGAGGAATGAAAGAGTGAAGGTGAGCAGAGCCTAGATTTTGGCAGTTTAACCATGAGAGGGTTGCTGGCAGATCTTGTGCGACCTGAAGGAATATTTGGGGGACAGAGCACAGAGAGAGCTGGGGGAGCAAGGTCGGAGAGGAGTCGGTAGAAGACAAAGGCCACCAACCTGCCTGCGTTGAGTGAGTGAAAGGCCCTCGGAGTTAGCTTCATCGCAGGAGATTCCAATGATTGATAGCTTTGGTTTCAACAGCGTGAAGCCGAGCTAGCTGTGAGGCAGGAGCACAGAGGAAGGAACTGTGAGCCCGGAGGAAGGGTAAGACAACTGAAGACGAGATGGGATAAATCTGTGCATGAGAGAGAGCAGTTTACTTTGGAAGAATTCCCAGGAAGCGTTGATGTCAGAGGGAGTAGAGATGGGAGACCAGTCCAGATGATTGATGGCTGCTTGAAAACCGAGCCAGTCAGCCTGAGTGAAATGCCAGAATCGTCAACGCTGAGGAGGCTCTCTGAGAATGGCCAGAGAGATGTCCACTTTAACAGGCACATGATCAGAAGAACCGATTAGAGCAGAAGAAGAGCAGCAGACATTTGCATTTGCAAGGAGCTGCCATGGATGGTGAGAGAGGTACCCACACCCAGCCAGCTGGCATGCTGACAGTTCAGGTCACCACATATGAGGAAGAGAGAGTTGGGATGCGTGGATAGAGGTTGGTCTTGGTCGTCAGACAGCGAAATGTAAATCGAGTCATCACTGTTTGGAGGACGGTACAAAACACATATGGACAAATGTAGTGGTCTGAGAGGGTCATTACTCCCACCAGGGAGTAATGCATTCGATCGTGTCCGTCAGTGTGTGTGTTCGTGTGTTGTGAACAAGATATCTGGAAAAGTTCTGAACAGATTTGGATGAAAGTTGGTGGGATGATTACCCTTGGGATAAGGAAGAATTGCTTAGTTTTTGGTGAAGCTCAGGATATTATTCCGCATCCAGGAATTTTTTGAAGGATTTTTTACCATTGGAAGATAGGGCTCAGCAGCGGCCACCCATGGCGGGAGTATGCACTCTACTGAGTGGCGTTCTCGTTAACCAGTGTGGCAGCTACATTCAAGTGTAAGGTGTGCACAGAGAGAGCTGCAGATGGAGGAAATGTTGAGTTGGATCTTGGAGATGGTGTGAAGCTGGAAGGTGTGAAAACATTTTGATACTTAGGAGACATGCTGAATGGAGAAGGTGGATCCGATTCGGCAACGGTTGCTAGAGTGAGATGTGCATGGAAGAAGTTTCGGGAACTGAGTGGCGTGCTGACGAGGAGGGGAGCGTCGTTGAAGCTGAAGGGAAAGGTGTATGCTGCATGTGTGAGAAGTGTTATGATTTATGGGAGCAAGACATGGGTAATGAACGTAGAGCAGCAACGAAGGCTGAAAAGGGTGGAAATGCGAATGGTTCGGTGGATGTGTGGAGTATCGTTGAGAGAGAGGAAGACAAATGATGAATTGCGAAAGATGATGGGAATAGAGCCTGTGATGGATGCTGTGAAGAGAAACAGTTTAAGATGGTTTGGTCATGTGTTGAGGAAGGATGAAAGTGACTGGTTGAGAAAAGTGATGGAAATGAATGTAGAAAGAAGTAGAGGACGGGGAAGACCGAGAAAGACTTGGCTAAAGATGGTCGAAGAAGAAATGCGGGCAAGGGGGTTAACAAGGGAAGATGTAGAAAATAGGGCAAACTGGAGAAGATTGTCATGGGGCCCGCAAGGCTAACCCCCACTCTGGCAGAGGAAATAGCCTTAAAATGCCTGTCGTCGTTGTTGTTATTGTATAGCAACCCCACCACCAGGACGAGGCTCAGGTCTATCATGCCGGAGGAGGGAGTAACCAGGAAGAGATATTAAGGAATCAGAGACATCTTGAAGGAGGAAAGAAAGAAAAATAGAATATTTTAATGGTAATTATGACGTCACACGTCACGTGGTTCGGCCGCCATATTGTTTTTCGTGAAAACACGAAAACCCCTTTTTCTCTGCAATGGCTGAACAGATCGAGGCCAAATTTTGCAGGTAGAATCGCATACCCCTCAAGACGAACAAAAAAGTCAGCGAGCATGACGTCATGCGTCACATGGTTTCAGAGTTATGACGTTTTTAAGCATGAACCTTTGAAACCGAGCCCCTCCCTCATTTGTGATCCAATCGAGGGGAAACTTCACAGATCTGTTCAGCATGTCAATCTACTAAAATGTCCTTTTGGAATTTGCGATAGGGCACGTGGTTTGGCAGATATCGTTAATTAAACGAAAATATTTTAAAAATGGATATCTCTTGTTTATTCTAGAGTTCTCCTCAAGCCGCACCGCGCGCCCTCCGCCTCGTCTGGCGAACGTCAACAGCGCGACAGCGCGCGCTTTCCGGAGGGGCGGAGCCAAGCCGAGCAACATATATATATATACACATCGATCATTGATCGTGAACCGGAAAATATAATAAATTACTGATATTTAGCGACTTGAAAGGTTCTTTATCAACAACTTATTTTCTCATGCTTCTGCTGACCTGTCTGCAAGGGGTATAAATCGAAGTCCCGAGTGCGAATCACATGTGAGCCCGTCCTGAGGTAATTAGCGATTGGGAACGATTCAGAACCTGTGGATAAATAACCCTTGGTAATTTCCCCAACAGTTTTCCGGACGACAGACTGCCGGTAGGGGACATGTATTGCAGCGCAATACTCAGAATGCTTGTTTTCCTCAGTTTACACGTCTTTACAAAACACATGCACACACAACACTATTATCAGAACAACTTTACACACAACGGCACAACAGAGTATGCAAAGTGATTCATTGGCCTATCTGCAAAAAAATTAACATCCAAGTTCCAGAAAACTCATGGAAACACGAACCAAGGGCAATCATTGAAAATGAGGACGTCATGCTCACGTACGACCTGATGATTCCATCGAGCGTGAACATAGAAAACAAAGCAATTTGTCTGGATATTGTACTCACAAACGAAAAGGAAAAGACAGCATCGATGATGAAATATCAGTACCCAGCGATTTTGGTTTAAACAACACAGAAATCAAGAAAATGACGAAATAGCAGGACCTCAAAAATGAGTCAAGAGATCTTTGAAGCTGAAGAGCATCGAAATTGTACCAGTGATAATTGCAGCAACAGGAATGATGAAGAAGAACCTCAGTGATTTTAAAAACCATCCCTGGGAATATTACAATCACTGGTACAAAGTGTGTGCATGTGTATGTGCATGTATATATGTATGTATGTGTGTGTGTGTGTGTGTGTGTGTGTGTGCGTGCGTGTCAGTTTGTGTGTGTGTGTGTGTGTGTGCACGTATATGAGTGTGTGCACGTATATGCGTGTGTATGTGCGTGCGTGTATGTGTGTGTGTATGTGTGTGTGTATGTGCATGCGTGTGTGTATGTGCATGCATGTGTGTATGTGCATGCGTGTGTGTATGTGCATCCGTGTGTGTATGTGCGTGCGTGCGTGTGTGTATGTGCATGCGTGTGTGCATGTGCGTATGTGTATGTGCGTGTGTGTATGTGCATGCGTGTGTATGTGAGTGCGTGTGTGTGTGTGTGTGCGTGTGTGTATGTGCGTGTGTGTATGTGCGTATGTGCGTGTGTGTATGTGCGTGTGTGTATGTGCGTGTGTGTATGTGCGTGTGTGTATGTGCATGTGTGTATGTGCGTGTGTGTGTGTATGTGCATTACCTTTGCGGCATCAAATATCCTGACAACAGCAGCAGAAATTTCCGGACCAATTCCGTCGCCAGGTATTAAAGTCACAGTGTGGGCCTGCCACAGAAAAATAGCATTTCATGGTCATCATTCATGTTTGACAGCAACAATTACGTGTTATAATCACCTGAAGCCAATCAGCAACAATCACAAAATAAATGTAAACAATACATTTATCAACCTGTAGTTGACAAAGGTGTGCTAACCGCTTTCAGAAGAAGACAAAGTAAAAAGCTGATGTTCCGGGCATAAAATCTTTGCTAACGCCAATCACATCTGCGAAACAGGATGATGGCGCAATACTCCGATACACTCGTGCTCTGACAAAGGTTCAACACCGGAAATGTCAGCTTCAATTTTCTTCTCATGGGGGTTATGAAAATAATACCTTTGTCAACCTACAGTTGATAAAAACAATTATTCAAACACATCATCATAATCATCATTATCATGTACAATGACATATGCAGAGCGTTGGTGCTGCGGAAACAGTTATTTGGCTAAAATCATGGTCGGGCCGCCACTCTGACGAAGTCAAGTCAGGAATTTGGCCATGATGTCGGAGAAAGCTCGCATACTCTTTACAAAGGACACCGTGGGATATTTAACATCCACCACGAGATCTTTCATGGCCACCAACTAATGCTGGCAGAAGGGAAGCCCGGTCAATGTCCAATGCCGTGACATCCCTCATCCTTCAGATAGTCCTTCAGACAGGCCTCTTCACGCTCATCAGACCTTGATAAATTCACAAGATGATCAAACACTTGGAATTCATCCTTCAATCCTGACAAATCTCACTATCTCTCTCCGAAAGGACCATCTGGCAAACCCTCCTATCTACATTGTTAACAATTCTCCTGTTTAACTTCAGTCATTCAAACTCCTGGGTCTCACTATCAGCCATGATCTTTCTTGGACAAACCACATTTCAAGGTTGGCCTCCAAAGCCAGCCGCCGACTGGGCATTCTCAGTCGTGGAATGTTCTTCCTTGGCACACCTGAGCTCCTCACCACATACAAGGCTTTCATCCGCAGCTCAATGGAATACTGCTCTCTCCTCTGGGCTGGTGCTCCTGCCTCACATCTTGTTCAGTTTGTTACTGTGGAAACAAAGGCTTTCACAATCAATTGGAATCTCACGCGATGAAGCTGAATCTATGGGCTTATCACGTCATCGAAGACAGGTCGGTGGTCCACCTCCTTTTCTGTCTTCTTCCACCTCCTTTCTGGTCTTGCACCCTCCGCTCTTTCCGTGCTTTGTCCCCCCAGGTTTCTGCAGGGCTCACACGGTGCACCATCAACCCCCTTCTGGCGAAACTACCCAATTCCAGGATCACTACTCACCTCCACTCAATTATTCCTCTTTTTCAACAAGACATCGTCCAAATGTCCTTCTCTCGTCTTTCAATTCCCACATTAAAACAATAAGCAAACCTCGGAGGAAGAAGGTCGTTTATGGAGGGAATTGACATGCCTCCAGGTTCCCAGCAGCGATCGCACCTGGAAAAAGGACAACACCGAAAATAAATAAATTAATCACTACCATAAACCCCCAGGTAATTTATGAACACGTGATCACAACCACGTGCTACTACAAGTACAAGTCCACAACCCGATTAACAACCATAGCAACCACTATTAATATTATCGTGGCTTGGTCTTGGACTCGAGGATCATCGCTTCTTCTTTAAAAGAATATTACTAAAGGTGATTAATCGGCGAATAAATAATTAATAAATGAATGAACAACCATATATTTCATTACCTAAACATCCTCGTAATCCATCACGACGCTTCATATACTGTAAATTGGTCACAATGATTAAAAAAAAAACTGCCTTTCCGTTAATACAGAATCCCCTTCAACCATTCCTTACCTCCGCACGAAGAGCCATTTCCGCAAGGTATGACTGCGCATGCGCGACCTTTCAATGGCACGCCCCGAGGGAATCTGAAACGTCCGTCTATTTATTATGTACGTGAATGAAAAGGACATTCGACGCCGGAGGCCATTCGGCCCATCATGCTTGCGCCACACAAACAACAGATTAAATAAATGCGTCAAAACGACTTCATTTCGTTAGGAGAATGGAGAAAGGGCAGGCGAAGAGGGGATAAGAAAATGTGGCAGTCTCAGGGTGATAAAAATAATAAAACGGGGGAAAATGTGGTTTTTATTTTATTTTAATTGATTGATTGAATGATTGATTTATTTATTTATTTATTTTCTTAGTGCCGATATAAATCCAATTTAAACCTACTGGACTGGATATAAATCCAAAACTAGTACTAGTACACAAGCTTCCTACTGGAGCAGCAGGATTTGGGTCATGTTTTTATCCTACCTGGGGCATATAGATTAGCGTAGATCTAGGCTTGGGTCTGTTAGTCTGTGGAGTACACATTAAACATATGATGTCAAAAGAACAAGGGGTTCATCCTCCCTTTAAGTTTTGTGTTAAACAGCAGTAGCGACTGTTTAAAAAAGTTATCATACGTATTTGTGGTTTATAATTGTTTTTTTACTTCTGGTAGGGGTACCCTCACAAAACTATTAATTTGCAATTGGTCACGGGCTTTGACAGCAATACAAAATTTTATTAGGGACCCTGGGCATAAAAACGGACCCAAACAAACAGTTTCAAATGGAGCACCTCACCGCCATAAGAGCATTTCAATTGCATCAGATGTGGCGATAAATGTGAATTGTTGCTCCCAGCTTTCTGGCTGGATGACAGAAGACACCATTTGCATTTTACTGCCCCATCCCTACCCCATTTAGAATCCTGTGCAGGCATGGGCAACTTGCTAATACAACACGCTGTTTGTCCAAGGAGGAAAATCCCCTTGAGGATGGAAGATATTATTAGTACAGCATTAATATTGTTTTGTAATAACATTAATATTACGCTATTAAAGCGCGGCGTTACGCGCGCTGCTTGTGAGCAAGGAGGAAGCGGACAAGCGGTAACATATAAACGTCTTTATTGTAAGACTACACTGTAACACTGAACTCCTCCGGGCTGGTCGCCCGGTGTATATCATGAGGCCACGCCTACCCCTCGGGCGTGGCCACCGCCCACTTGGTGCGTGGAATGATGTCACCACGCCAGTGGGCTTTTGTGTCCGCCACACGCGCCCCCCCAGAATTCCCGCGCACCTGGAGGGCCAGTTTGCGGGGCAGACGAATGACCCGGCCGAAGCGCCCCCTGGCGATCGGCGGCGTCCGGGGTGCAGGGATACCAGGTTGGATGCCCCTGGCTGCCCCTGGGATGGGTGCAGGACCGGGGGGCGCCGTGGCGGCGGGGCTGGGCGGTGCCGGGGGTCCGCCCGCAGGAGGGCGGCCCCGACGTGGGGGTCGGGCCACTGGCGGTGGATGGTCCACATCGAGGTGGGCCGGCTTGAGGCGGTCTACCGAAACGCGGTCAGGAGTACCGCCGATGTCCAGGGTGAAGTGCTTCGCCCCGGTCTCCAGCACGCGGAAAGGCCCGTCGTACGGGGGCCGCAGTGGTGTCCGATGGGCATCGTGGCGGACGAAGACGTACTCCGCCGTGCGAAGCTCCGGGGCGACGTGCGTCGGTGGGTGCCCGTGGCATGCCGTTGGCACCGGGGCGAACCTCTGGGCGGTCTCTTGCAGAGCGGAGCGCTGCTGTGCCGCGGACCATGGTGCCGTGGAGTCAGGGAGGAACTCGCCCGGCACCCGCAGCGGTTGCCCGAAGACCAACTCCGCCGCGGATGCGCGCAGGTCCTCCTTGGGCGCCGTCCGGAGGCCCAGCAGGACCCAGGGGAGCCTGTCGACCCAGCCGCCGTCGCGGAGGGTGGCCCGGAGCGCGGCCTTCAATGAGCGGTGAAATCGCTCACACAGGCCGTTAGCCTGGGGGTGGTAGGCCGTGGTTCGGTGCAGCCGGACCCCGAGCCCCTGCGCAACCGCCCCCCAGAGCTCCGAGGTGAACTGGGGGCCGCGGTCGGATGAGATGTCTGAGGGGGCGCCGAACCGGGCGACCCAGGTGGCGATGAAAGCCTGCGCGACATCGGCCGCCGTTGTCGACGCCAAGGGCACGGCCTCCGGCCACCGGGTGGTGCGGTCCACCATGGTGAGGACGTGGGTGAAACCCCGCGAGGGGGGCAGAGGTCCCACCAGGTCCACGTGGACGTGGTCAAACCGGCGTTCCGGCACCGTGAACGGGGCCAACGGGGCCTGGGTGTGCCGGTGCACCTTGGCGCGCTGGCACGCGAGGCATGTCCTGGCCCAGCCGCGGACGGCCTTCCGGAGGCCATGCCAGACGAACTTGTCGGCGATCAGCCTTTGGGAGGCCCTCGCGCCCGGGTGGGACAGGCCGTGGATGGCGTCAAACACCTGGCGCTGCCAGCCCGCGGGCACAATGGGGCGAGGACGCCCGAGGGAGACGTCGCACAAGAGGGCCGCGCCCACGCCGTCGAACGGCACCTCGGTGACGCGGAGGCCCGTGACGGCGGTCCGCAAGGCCTGGACGTCGGGGTCAGCGGCCTGGTCCGCTGCCATCCGGGCATAGTCGATGCCGAGGTGGACTGCGTGGGCGACGGCCCGGGAAAGGCAATCCGCCACCGGGTTGTCCTTCCCCGCGACGTGCTGGATGTCCGTCGTGTACTCGGACACGGCCGAGAGGTGACGCTGCTGCCGGGCCGACCACGGCTCGGTGACCTTGCCCATCGCGAAGATCAGCGGCTTGTGGTCGACGAAGGCAGTGAACGCCCGGCCCTCGAGCAGATGGCGGAAGTGCCTGACCGCCAAGTGAAGTCCGAGCAACTCGCGGTCGAAGGTACTGTAACGGCGTTCGGGCGGGCGAAGCTGCCGGCTAAAGAACGCCAGCGGTTGCCAAGCTCCACGCACCCATTGCTCGTGCACCGCGCCCACCGCGTAGTCCGAGGCATCGGTGGTGAGGGCGATCGGTGCATCGGGCGCCGGGTGCGCGAGCATGGTGGCGTTAGCCAAGGCGAGCTTCGCGCCCGTGAACGCCGTGTCCATCTGCTCGGTCCAGGTAACGTCGCCTTTGCCCGGCTTACCTCGGAGAGCTTCGTGCAGGGGGCGCAGGAGCTGGGCGATACGGGGCAGGAACCGATGGTAAAAGTTCACCATGCCCAGGAACTCCTGCAGCCCTCTGATCGTGCGGGGGCGCGGAAACCCCTTCACCGCCTCCACCTTGGCCGGCAGGGGGACGGCTCCGTGCCTGGTGACACGGTGCCCCAGAAAATCGATTGTGGCGGCGCCGAACCGGCACTTTGCGGGGTTCACAATCAGGCCATGCTGGCCCAGGCGTTCGAAGAGCGTGCGGAGGTGGCGTAGGTGCTCTTCGCGGGACGCGCTGGCGATGAGGATATCGTCCAGGTAGACGTAGACAAAATCCAAGTCGCGCAGGACGCTGTCCATCAGTCGCTGGAACGCCTGAGCCGCATTCTTCAGACCGAAGGGCATGCGCAGGAACTCGAAGAGTCCGAATGGCGTGATGACCGCCGTCTTCGGGACGTCCTCCGGCCTGACGGGGACCTGATGGTAGCCGCGTATGAGGTCCACCTTCGAGAAGAAGGACCTGCCGGCCAAACGGGCGGAAAAGTCCTGAATGTGGGGGACGGGGTAGCGGTCGGGAGTCGTGGCGTCATTGAGACGGCGATAGTCCCCGCACGGTCGCCATCCCCCGCCGGGCTTCGGCACGATGTGCAGCGGCGACGCCCAAGCGCTCTCTGAGCGCCGAACGATGCCGAGTCGCTCCAGGGTAGCGAACTCCGCTTTTGCCACCGCCAGCTTCGTCGGCTCGAGGCGGCGTGCCCGGGCGTAGACCGGTGGCCCGACGGTGGGGATGTGATGGGCCACCCCGTGCTTGACGGCCCCCGCCGAGAAGGTGGGCCGCGTGAGGGCCGGGAAGCTGGCGAGGAGGCGGGTGAATGCGTCCGCTGCCGGAAGCGTACAGACCAACGTGGCCGGAACCGAATCGTTCGGCAAGCCGCTTGGCAAGCCGCTCGTTGAGCTGGGCAACGCACATGCGAGCGAGCTGAACGTCTCGGCCTGGACAAGCCATCTGCGCTTGACGTCGACCAGGAGCCCATTAGCGCACAGGAAGTCCGCGCCAAGCAGTGCCATGGGCACGTCGGCGGTGACGAACGACCATCGGAAAACCTGCCCTCCAAACCGCAGAGAGAGGCAGCGTTTTCCGTACGTACGGATGGGCGTCCCGTTCGCGGCAAGCAGCACGGGGCCCCCACCCGCGGCGTGCTTGTCTGACGTGCCGGCGGGAATGACACTCACCTGCGCTCCCGTGTCGCACAGGTAACGGCGCCCGGAGAAGGTGTCCGTTATGAACAGCAGGCTGCTCGAACGGCCGGCGCTCATCGCCACAATTGAGCGCCGGCCCGGGCGTTTCCCGACCCGTTGAAGGAGCACGGCGGATGACACCGCCGAGCTTCGTGGCCGAACTTGGCGTGGAACCAGCACCAGGTGGTGGAGCTGGAGGAGCGCGGCTGGCTCCGCCAGGCCGGTGGAGTCGATGGATTTCCCCGCGGTGGCGGTTTTCGCCGCGGCGGTGGGCGGGGCCGGGGGCGTGGCGGCGTTCACGAAGTGCGTATCAGCATGCTGCTGAACATCAGCGTGCTGCTGAACATCAGCGTGCTGTAGAAGATGATGCTGTGGAACATGCTGCTGAACATCAGCGTCGAAGGCCGTGATGGCCACGCCGACGCTCGCCCGCGTGTCCGAAGCGGCGAAGTACTTGTCCGCCTCGGCCGCCAATGCTCGGGGTTCCGTTAGCCCGGTCCCGGCCAACGCGAGGCGAACCTGCGCTGGAAGTTGGCGACGGAAAAGCGCCCGGAATAGCGAACCGGGGGCTTCGTCGCCCAACAGTGACAGCATATGGTCCATTCGGACCGACGGGCGCGTCTCACCGAGCTCGGGGAGATCCAGGAGGCGGTCGGCCCGTGCGTCGTCCGTGAGGCTGAACGTGGCTAGGAGTAGCCGCTTGAGTGCCTCGTACTTGTGGCCGTCCGGTGGGTGGCGAAGGACGGACACAACTCGAGCGGCCGTGCCGGGCCCGAGGGAGGCGACGACGTGGCAATAGCGCGTGTCATCGCCGGTGAGGTGCCGAAGCTGAAATTGGGCTTCGGCCTGGACGAACCAGACTTCGGCCTGAGCCTCCCAAAATTCCGGAAGTTTGACGAAGTCGGCCATGGCGATGGCGTCACGTGTGGAAGGATCGCTCCGGCAGATCCAACGTCGAGGGTCACCAGTAAAGCGCGGCGTTACGCGCGCTGCTTGTGAGCAAGGAGGAAGCGGACAAGCGGTAACATATAAACGTCTTTATTGTAAGACTACACTGTAACACTGAACTCCTCCGGGCTGGTCGCCCGGTGTATATCATGAGGCCACGCCTACCCCTCGGGCGTGGCCACCGCCCACTTGGTGCGTGGAATGATGTCACCACGCCAGTGGGCTTTTGTGTCCGCCACACTATTATCATTATCGAGCTGAGATTATGTTTTCACCCCGAGCTGAGATTTTGTTTTCACCCCTGTTTGTCTGTCTGTCTCTTTCTTTGTGCACAGGATATCTCAAGGGATTGAGGACGGATGCAGACAAAATTTGCTGGAGAGTTTTGGTATGTGACACAGATGAAACTAGAAAGAGCAATCAGATTGCAGACCCTTGCCAGGACGTGTTTTCAGTGGTTTTTAAGGCTTTTGTGTTAAAACAAATATGGCGGCCGAACCACGTAACCGATGACGTCATCTTTTTTTTTTCTCCACCAATTTTACCTCCCCAGATGATGCTCAAGAAATTTCATCTTCATCGGATGAAGTTTTGTACTTGTCGAATTATGACATCATAATGGAGGAACCTATGACATTATCATTAACATATTTTATTCCCCATGGAGAGTTCTTTACAATGAGCCATGTCGCATTTTTTTCTAAGCAGCGCTTTCGGATATATAGAGATGCAAAATTTTTCGGTTTTTCCAAGATGGCGCCCATACCACGTGGCCTATGACGTCATAATTATCATTTTGAAAATTCTACAGGTGGAGGGGCACCTATGGTTAAAATTTGCTGTCAATCGGACCCAACGGTTGCAGAGAAAATCATATTTATTCTGTGTGGACAAACAAACAGACAGACAGACAAACAGACAAACAAACGGTCTCAAATGCAATACCCTCCCCTCTGGCGAGGGTAATGATTAGATTTTGGTGAAGATCTGGATCCGAATAAATTATATGAAATGAGGAATAAATTATATGTTGGTGTGAGATGAGATTACGGATCTGGATACGATAAAAACATTTTTAAAAGTAATTCTTCACCAATGAGTGATCGGGCCAAAAACGATATGTAAGCGACAAGAACAAGCCAATTAGATTTTGGTTCAAGTCCGAATTCAGATCCGACCTATTCGTGGGGTACAAAACGTAAATTGTTCAGCCAGGTGGAGGTACAGTGCCTATAGATTCATAGAAGGTCGACACACACTTTCAAAATTTTCACCTTTTTCAACCCACAACTCCTCTTGGTTGGATAAGTGTCCACTCCCCTTATAATAGTAATTATAATCGCTTCTGTATGCTCAGGATAACGAAATCAGTTTAAAGAAAAAGTACAAAATGAAAATTGATTATTTTATGCAGTCTTGACCTTTGACCTTTTGACCTAAAAAAAATCGACTCCTCCCTTTTGATTAGTGAACCAATTCAGTTACCCGATATGCATATTCTTTAAATTTCATTTCAATCTGGTGGAATGTGGTGATTTTACGTGATCTTGGCCTTTGACCTTTTGATCTAAAAAAAACAATCAGCTTCGAGCTTTTGGTTAGTGAACCAATTCAGTGACAAAATATGCAAATTCTTAAAATTTCAGGTCAATTGGATGAAAATTGACGATTTTATGTGATGCTGACCTTTGACCTATTAACCATTAAGAAGTGGTGGGCGTGTGGTACCACCAAGACTCTGCCTAGATCAGGCCATCCCTCCAAACTGGATGGCCAAGCAAGGAAGAGAGTTATCAGAGGCCACCAAGAGGCCAATGGCAATTTTGAAAGAGCTACAGGCCTTTATGGCAAAGACTGTGTGGTCACTTTATGGTCACTGTGTGCATGTGACAACAATATCTCAAGCACTCAACAAGTTTGGCCTGTACGGTAGGGTGCTAAGAAGGAAGCCATTACACAAAAAGCCCACCTTGAGTCCCATTTGAGGTATGCAAAAAACCACTCCGGAGATTCTGGAGCCATGTGGGAAAAACTTTTGTGGTCTGACGAAACCAAGATGGAACCTTTTGGCCAAAATGCAAAAGTTACATTTGGAGCAAACCCAACACAGCACATCACCCAAAGAACACCATCCCTACTGTGAAGCATGGTGGTGGCAGCATCATGTTATGGGGATGTTTATCATCAGCAGGGACTGGGGCACTTGTCAGGATAGAAGGGAAAATGGATGGAGCAAATACAGAAAAATCCCAGAGGAAAACCGGAGGCCTTCTGCAGGAAAACTGAAATTGGGACGGAAGTTCAGCACTGGAACCACCCAAAGCACTCAGCCAAAGCTGCACTGGAGTGGCTGAGGAATAAAAAGATAAATTTACCTGGCTTGTATAAAAACTGAAAATATTTGGCGTGACGTCATCGCGTCCCCAGACGTGGCACGTGGTCATTGCATGGTTGCTTTGTGGACTGAGTGTAAAGACGCGTGAAGCAGCGATTATTTAAAAAACTGTTTGGAAATGCTTTACAGCCTTGTCTCATTGGATGTTGTGTGCAATGAAATAGTGTCCAAGTTGAACCCAGGTGCTATGCTGTCTCCGACCACTGAGGGGTTTCCATAAGAACTCGGACGGACATCGCTCCGATTCATTCCTGTTACATTTATTCTGTGTGGTAGTGCATACTCGAATGATGCATATTGCTAGATGTTCCAGGCTTGCTTGTACCAATTGCCAATTCATTATTACTTCTATGATTACGGTATACTGATATTGTGGCGGACACGAAAGCTCACTGGCGTGAGGGCATCATTCCACGCACCAAGTGGGCGGTGACCACGCCCTAGGGATAGGCGTGGCCGTGGGATATACACCGGGCGCGCAGCCCGGAGCGCGCCAGTGCTACAGTTGAGCTCGTTTAATAAAGACTCTTAAACACACCGCGTTGTCCACTTCCTTCTTGTTGTACAAGTAAGCGCGCGTAGCACCGCGCTTCATTGGTGACCCTCCGACGTTCTGGTCAGCCGTCGCTGACCACCCGAATACGCCATCGCAATGGCAAACAACGCGGTCCAAATGAAGCTCTGGGAGAGTTTCTGGGAGAGTTCTGGGAGACGCAAGCCGAAGTCTGGTTCCTGCAGGCAGAAGCCCAGTTCCGACTTCGAGGCATCACGGTGGACGAGACCATGTACTGCCACGTGGTCACTTCCCTCGGGCCCGGCACGGCCACCCGCGTCCTGTCAGTCCTGAGGAACCCACCGGCCGACGGCAGGTACGAGGCGATCAAGCGTCTCCTCCTCGCCACGTTCGGCCTCACGGTGGACGCACGGGCCGACCGCCTCCTGGACCTCCCCGAGCTCGGTGACACGCGACCGTCGGTCCGCATGGACCATATGCTGTCATTGATGGGCGACGAAACCCCGAACGCTCTTTTCCGGGCGTTATTTCGACGCCAGCTGCCGGCACAAGTCCGCCTCGCGTTGGCCGGTTCTGTGACGACGGAACCCCGAGCGCTCGCTGCCGAGGCCGACAGGTTCTTCGTGGCTTTGGACGCGCAGGCGAGTTTTGGCGCGGCCGCCACGCATCCCGAGGCTGACCCTGATGATGATGCACCACACCTCGGGGATCCCGAGGCTGACGCACGCCGCGTGGCCGCCGCCACACCACGCCCACCACCACCGCGAAAACCATGGCCTCCGCCTTCGCCGCAAACCTGGTGCCATTTCCACGCCAGGTTTGGCCACAAGGCGAGGACTTGTTGCCCGCCGTGCTCCTTCGGCAAGTCGGGAAACTACAAAGCCGGCGCTCGGTAGCGGCCTGTCCGGGCGCCGTTTCCTATGCGATACGGGGGCACAGGTGAGCGTTATCCCTGCCTCGACGTCCGAAAAGCACACCGCGGGCCGGGGCCCCGCGTTGCTTGCCGCGAACGGAACACCCATACGCACATTCGGGAAGCACTGCCTCTCCCTGCGGTTCGGAAGGCAACGCTTCGAGTGGACGTTCGTAACCGCGAGTGTCCCCATGGCACTGCTCGGTGCGGACTTCCTCTGTGCACACGGGTTGTTGGTAGATGTGCAGAACAGACGTCTCGTCCAGGCTGAAACGTTCAGCTCGCTTGCTTGCGTGCTGAGCAGCTCGTTGAGCGGCTCACTGAGCGGCTCACCGAGCGGCTTGCCAAGCGGCTTGCTGAGTGGTTCGGTCCCGGCGAGGTTAGTTTGTACGCTTCCGGCAGCGGACGACTTCACCCACCTCCTCGCCAGCTTCCCGGCCCTTACGCGGCCCACCTTCTCGGCGGGGGCCATCAAGCACGGGGTGGAACACCACATCCCCACCGCCGGGCCACCGGTCTACGCCCGGGCACGCCGCCTCGAGCCGACGAAGCTCGCGGTAGCTAAAGCGGAGTTCGCTACGCTGGAGCAGCTCGGCATCGTGCGGCGCTCCGAGAGTGCTTGGGCGTCGCCGCTTCACATCGTGCCAAAGCCCGGCGGGGGATGGCGACCGTGCGGGGACTACCGGCGCCTCAACGACGCCACCACCCCCGACCGCTACCCTGTCCCCCACATCCAGGACTTCTCCGCCCGGTTGGCAGGCATGTCCTTCTTTTTGAAGGTGGATCTCATACGCGGCTACCATCAGGTCCCCGTCAGGCCGGAGGACATCCCGAAGACGGCGGTCATCACGCCGTTCGGACTGTTCGAATTTCTTCGGATGCCCTTCGGTTTGAAGAATGCGGCTCAGGCGTTCCAGCGACTCATGGACAGCATCTTGCGCGACTTGGATTTTGTGTATGTATACCTGGACGACATCCTCGTCGCCAGCGCGTCCCGCGAAGAGCACCTTCACCATCTCCGCACGCTCTTCGAACGTCTGGGCCAGCATGGCCTCATTGTGAACCCCGCCAAGTGCCGGTTTGGTGTCGCCGACATCGATTTTTTGGGGCACCGCGTCACCAGGCACGGGGCCGTCCTCCTACCGGCCAAGGTGGAGGCGGTGAAGGGGTTTCCGCGCCCCCGCACGATCAAGGGGCTCCAGGAGTTCCTGGGTATGGTAAACTTTTACCATCAGTTCCTGCCCCGCATCGCCCAGCTCCTGTGCCCCTTGCACGAGGCCCTCCGAGGGAAGCCGGGCAAAGGTGACGTTACCTGGACCGAGCAGATGGACGCGGCGTTCGCGGGCGCGAAGCTCGCCTTGGCTAACGCCACCATGCTCGTGCACCCGGCGCCCGATGCACCGATCGCCCTCACCACCGACGCCTCGGACTACGCGGTGGGCGTGGTGCATGAGCAATGGGTGCGTGGTGCTTGGCAACCGCTGGCGTTCTTCAGCCGGCAGCTTCGCCCGCCCGAACGCCGCTATAGTACCTTCGACCGCGAGTTGCTCGGGCTTCACCTGGCCGTCAGGCACTTCCGCCATCTGCTCGAGGGCCGTGCGTTCACGGCCTTCGTCGACCACAAGCCACTGGTCTTCGCGATGGGCAAGGTCACCGAGCCGTGGTCAGCCCGGCAGCAGCGTCACCTCTCGGCCGTGTCCGAGTACACGACGGACATCAGGCACGTCGCGAGGAAGGACAACCCGGTGGCGGATTGCCTTTCCCGGTCCGTCGCCCACGCAGTCCACCTTGGCATCGACTATGCCCGGATGGCGGTGGACCAGGCCTCCGACCCCGGCGTCCAGACCTTGCGGACCGCCGTCATGGGCCTCCGCATCACCGAGGTGCCGTTCGATGGCGCGGCCCTCTTGTGCGACGTCTCCCTCGGGCGGCCTCGCCCCATCGTGCCCGCGGGCTGGCAGCGCCAGGTGTTTGACGCCATCCACGGCCTGTCCCACCCGGGCACGAAGGCCTCCCAGAGGTTGGTCGCCGACAAGTTTGTCTGTCATGGCCTCCGGAAGGCCGTCCGCGGCTGGACCAGGACGTGCCTCGCGTGCCAAGGTGCACCGGCACACCCAGGCCCCTTTGGCCCCGTCACGGTGCCGGAATGACGGTTCGACCACGTACACGTGGACCTCGTGGGACCTCTGCCCCCCTCGCGGGGTTTCACCCATGTCCTGACAATGGTGGACCGCACCACCCGGTGGCCGGAGGCCGTGCCTTTGGCGGCGACGGACGTCGCACAGGCGTTCATCGCCACCTGGGTCACCCGGTTCGGCGCCCCCTCGGACATATCGTCCGACCGCGGCCCCCAGTTCACCTCGGAGCTCTGGGGGGCGGTCGCGCGGGGGCTCGGGGTCCAGCTGCACCGAACCACGGCCTACCACCCCCAGGCCAACGGCCTGTGCGAGCGGTTCCACCGCTCGTTGAAGGCCGCGCTCCGGGCCACCCTCCGCGACGGCGGCTGGGTCGACAGGCTCCCCTGGGTCCTGCTGGGCCTCCGGACGACCTGCGCGTATCCGCGGCGGAGTTGGTCTTCGGACAACCATTGCGGGTGCCGGGCGAGTTCCTCCCCGACCTCACGGCACCATTGTCCACGGCGCAGGAGCGCTCCGCGCTGCAGGAGACAGCCCGGAGGTTCGCCCCGGTGCCGACAGCGCACCACGGGCACCCGCCTACGCACATCGCCCCAGAGCTTCGCACCGCGGAGTAGGTCTTCGTCCGGCACGACACCCACCGGACACCACTGTGGCCCCCGTACGACGGGCCTTTCCGCGTGCTGGAGACCAAGGTGAAACACTTCACCTTGGACATCGGCGGTACTCCCGACCGCGTCTCGGTGGATCGCCTCAAACCGGCCCACCTCGACGTGGACCACCCACCGCCGGTGGCTCGGTCCCCGCGTCAGGGCCGCCCCCCTGCGGGCGGACCCCCGGCACCGCCCAGGCCCGCCGGCACGCTGCCCCCCGGTCCTGCACCCATCCCGGGCGCAGCCGGAGGCATCCCAGCTGGCATCCCTGCACCCCGGACGCCGCCGGTCGCCAGAGGGCGCTTCGGCCGGGTCATCTGTTTGCCCCGCAAACTGGCCCTCCAGGTGCGCGGGAATTCTGGGGGGGCGCGTGTGGCGGACACGAAAGCTCACTGGCGTGAGGGCATCATTCCGCGCACCAAGTGGGCGGCGGCCACGCCCGAGGGGTAGGCGTGGCCGCGGGATATACACCGGGCGCGTAGCCCGGAGCGCGCCAGTGCTACAGTTGAGCTCGTTTAATAAAGCCTCTTAAACTCACCGCGTTGTCCGCTTCCTTCTTGTTGTACAAGTAAGCGCACGTAGCACCGCGCTTCAATATTATGCTTGTTGATTTCTTACAGGTGTTGCTAGAGATCGATTCTGAATTAAACCTACTATTGGGACGATGTTGTAGATCTGATTTTTACAACATTGTGCGACACAACCACCTCCTCAACCTTCGCTGCCAACTCGAGCCCAAAACATGACCGCAATAACATACACCAATCGTACACACCATCCCCTCCCCTCACCCTTTAAATAGGACACGTCCACAGAGTTGAGGTAGTTTAGAACAACCATCGCTACAATCCTCGTTTATATCGACTCGTGCAAAAGGTTTCCATATAAGGATGCACTAAAACATTCCTTATTCACAAATAAATCACGATGGTTGATTGAACAGCGGCACTACTTCGTGCGGTGTATTAGTTCACGTCATTACAGTAGTTGGTTCATGACAGTGGCTAGAAATTTAATTTAATAACAATATTCGCATCTTTCGTATGAATTATTGTACACATAGGTATTTCAAACCTAAAATAATGGAGGTATTTCTGCAAATTGTTCAGAATATTTACACAAATAGTCTCTCACCTCACCTCACGTAACGTAAGCCATTTCCTTTGGGTACCTTCCGGTTCTGGTCGTTACCAAGCGTATGCTCGCGATCCGCAATCGATCGAGTTTGAACGCGCTTGTAATGTCGTTAGTCGATTACGGGAGTAGCGATGAAAGCGACGCGAATGAAGAGGGGCTGAAAGCTTCCTCTGTTCTGGGACTCCCTTCTAGTAGGCCTTTAGCGGGGTCGACTAGTGAGCTGTCGGCGCGGCTCGAGAGGCAGCCCCCAGGTGCGTGTAGCAGAGCTTCGCTAGGCCTAACTTCAGCGCTGCCGCCTCCAAAAAAGCGCGCAGAGCCCGTGAAGATTCAACTACCTGCGCTACCAGACGTGAGCTGTTTTTGTGTTTCTCGTGTAATTTGAATGTTTTTTAAAAAGTTTTTATTTTTATTTTTTATTTTTACGGTTCACGTTTGATTTTTTTACGTTGTCTATAAATATAATAACAGTTGGTATTACTATTATGTTGTGGGAAGTTGTATTTGCTAGACGTAGCTCAACCATCCTAGTTCTTAGCAGTGTAATACAATAGTGTAATATATTTGTATATTTTGATAATTAAAGCATGGAAAACCTGTTTCTCTTTAGTCTGATGAAGATGAAGATGAGCCAACTCCAAAGAAAGGATATCGGGTAAGATTTCTTCTGAAATAATGAGCATTTTTTTTGTGTGTTTAAGGCTCAAAGGGGAGCATGTACTCATATCATATGAGATCATATCATATGCTGGACAATGATGTTTAGAAGAAAGAAGAAGAACCACTCCGTTTGCCTCTTCAGATGGATGGGGCTGCAGGAGCAGTTTTTTTTTCTTTGGCTAGGGGACACAGTCCTGGAAAGGATCGCCTCCCCGAGGCAGGATACTCAAATGTCTCATTCTTCCCAGTATAACCTGCTACTCACTCATTTCACCGCCCATGGAAGGATGATAGGCTGAGTCAACCCACCTAGTGTTATTATATAATTGCTTTCAAACTCAGGACCCAAAGATCTTAAGCCAGCCACCTTAACCCTAACCATGCCGGGTTATTTTGGACCTTCTGAAAGCAGGGGGGGGGGGGGGGCGGAAAGAGAGATAGATTCCGTGGCAACCGTAGATCCATAAAAAAAATAAAAATAGCATCGGTATCAAAACGTGCGCAGGAGTTCAACAGAAAGTCATGAAAGCTCAGCATGAGGGGAAAAAAAAAACTTGAGGGGGGGGGGGGGCGCTGACCCTCTCATCAATGTGTGTGCTGTCTCTCGGATGGACGTTAAACTGGACGTCCCATCTGCTGGCATTAGTTTCCCACAGTGTCCTTTGCAAAAAGTAGATGAGCTATCGCCGGCACCATTAATGGATTCCAAATTCCTGCCCTGACTTCCAGTGTAGAAGTGGCAACCTATCGAGGATTGTAGCCCCAACCGTAGCAAATAGCACCGTCGCTCTATATAGAGCAGTGGTTCTTAACCTTTTTAAAGGCGCCGGACCCTAACGAAACCCACCGAACACTCGTGGAACCCCTCATATTTGACAAAAATTAAGAAGAATTGCATCTTAATGCGTTTTCTGTTCTCCTTTTTGGGAGGTGATCTGGGAAATGCGTGGTTTTGTTTTGGCAAGGGCCACCCTCAAATCATTTTCGCATGCAAGCCTGCTCCTTTTCTTTATTTTAATGTCCACCAGTTTCGAAAACGCATGCTCGCAGAGATACATTGTAACGAATGGCGTGAGGATCTCAAGGGCAATTTTAGCGATGTGAGGATACCCTTCCATCTGGCGGCACCAAAACGTTGAGAGCGTTGTTGTGCCGAAGAGTTGTTGTTGAGTCTGGCTCTGCTGAAGTTCGATGAGGTCGTCGAGGTATTGGTCGTTGACATCTGCCGTTGCAACGTTGAAAGTAAACGGCTGCCGCACCCCATGCTGGGTATTGCTCTTGGTCGGGGAAGTAGCCGTCGAATGACTTTCCCAGCTCATCCAAGTGCGTGGCAATCGCTTGCTTCAGCTCCCCCGGTACAGCAGTGCCTCCAACTTCAGACTCTTCTTCGATCCCGCTCACGCACTCGTCCAGTAGCGAAAAGTTCGTGAAGTTGTCGTTCTCTGTTCGCCGCCTCCACAATGGTAACTTCTTTCGGAAAGCGCTCAACTTTTCTTCAGATTCGATGACATTCACTCCACCACCCAGTCCACCCTGCATCTGGTAATTGAGATGATTGAGTGCGTCGAAGATGTCAGCCAAGTAGGCCAAAGCGAGGATGAACTCTGACTCTTGGAAGTGCGTTGCATGGTTGCTTGTGTTCTCGCAAAAACAGGGCTAATTCTACATGCAAGGCAAAAACACGGCTCACTACCTTCCCTCGTGATAACCATCGAACGTTAGAGTGGTAGAGAAGGACTTCGAATTCAGAGCCGATTTCATTGCACGGCTCTTTGAAGATGCGATGATTCAGAGCACGGCTCTGCACGTAATTCACAGTTTCAACGACGATTTTCAGAACATTGGCCAGTTTTGGAGGCAGGATTTTTGATGCCAGCGCGTGTCTGTGCAGGACGCAGTGCGTGACGATGTGTGGTGCATCGGCCTTCACCAGCACTCCAAAACCGGAGTTGCATCCCAGCATGGCTGGAGCTCCGTCCGATCAAACTGCAGACACCATGTTCCACGAGAGGCCTTTGCTTCTGAAGAAGTCGTCCACAAGCTTCTTCACGTCAGCTGCCTTCGTCGTTGTTGTGAGAGGCTTGCAGAACAGAAAGTCTTCCTTGATCTCGTCTCCTTTGACATAACGCACAAATAAGATGAGCTGGCTCAAATTCAAAACGTCTGTGGTCTTGTCGAGTTGAAGGCTGAATTTCGTCGGGCTCGCGACTAAATCTGCAACTACCTGGGCGAGGATGTTGTCGCTCATGTCGTCGATTCTGCATCTGATGGAGTCATTTGAGAGTGAAACGAGAGACAACTTGTTTTCAGCAGCTTTTCCCAGCATGATGTTGGCCAACTTCAACGCGGCCGGTTTGATGAGTGTCTCGCCAACGGTGTGCGGTTTGCCCTGCTTTGCGATCAGGTACGCAACTTCATACGACGCGGTGAGGATCAGTTTGTCAATTGGAACAAAGCCGAGAGTGGGCAAGGTAGCACTTGCGTCGAATCAGAATCTATTCAATTTGAATTCATCCAGCGTTGCGTCTTTGTACTGCCCCTCGCCGTGCAGTTTTTTGAAGTGTTCCCGTAGTTTTGCTGGTGCTGGGCTGGAGTTGCCTAACTTGACATTGCAAAGCATGCATTGAGGACGCTGACTTCCGTCCTGTTCCATCAAACACGTGAACCCGTACCACATGTAATCCTCCGACCACTTCCTTTTTTTGCTCGACTTACTGCAAAAAAAGAAAAGAAAAAAAAAGAAGTAACAAACTGATCTTAATTGAGTTCGGGCAAATAATTATATGACAAAAATTTAAAAAGGAACATGCTTAAATATAATCAGTACCCCTCTGAAAACTGAGAAATTTTAACGATGAAAACATAACTTATAGTTACGATGACGGGATTTATTATCTACTCAACTCGATGTCACCTCAAATCCCATTATAATATTACATAGAAAACTGCGAATTGTTAATTTTGAATTGCGACCAAAGGAGTTATTTCACCTCCACCTAATTTTCTGAGTAATTCAATCATTTTATAATCACCATCCACTTTTGACTTTAATATAACTCTGAACCCACCCTGCATATCCACAAACATTTCCAACTTACTTTTCAATTAATCAGTAACTCCAAAGTAAGGTGTGACCAATGATGCACGGCACACGGCAAGCTAATCGAGGCTATTCACTGGAATTTCCGAACACCTGCAAAGTCCAAAATCCAGTAAGTAAGTAATCAAGTAAGCACCATCGACAGAATAATTAGCAAGTTGCTCATTGATTCAACTTACTACAGTCAGTGTGAAACCACTTATCTTATACACAGACCAGAGAAACCATGAATGTGATGGGAATACAATTACAAATAACATTTCCATTCGTTCGTAACATACATAGCAAAATAATAATAATAATATTAATAATAAGCCTAATTACACATAGATTCAAAATTGATACAAAACTTTAAAAAACAAATTGCAATGCGTTTTGGAGGACCTCCGCCGAACCCCTGAGACTGGCTCACTGAACCTCTGGGGTTCGGTTGAACCCAGGTTAAGAACCACGGATATAGAGGATTTTTCATGATCCGATGCGACTCCCACCCACCCCCTGCACCTCCCCCCATTCACCCGCACCCCCCCACCCCCCTCCCGAATCCTGGTTCCCTGCAAAAATTTGGGCTTTCCATTAGCTTCCCCCAATGGTTCTTTTGTGGAGTTTACTGAGCCCCATACAAGTTCTGAGTCGGAGCCTTACTGCGTGCAGGTGGAGGGCGGAAGGCCAGGACTTTCGGCATTGCTGCCAAAGCCTAGGAAAATGGCTGTGAAGGAGACAAAGCGAGCACTGGTCCCACACATCTTAAGCCAAAATAAAGCTGCCCGGCTGACTAGTGCATCGGTGAGGGATTTTGCTTAATTGTTGTAAAATGCACACTACTGTTAAATTGGTGCACGTATGCTTGTTTTGTGATGGTATATGGCTCGTGCACTATTTTTCACAAAGCCAAATTGCACGGATTGCTTGATTTAGCTACTCTGACGTTTCATTGTACTTTTCCCCTTTGTGGTTCAGGTCGCACAGTTGACTGTTCCAAGCCCATCAGCAATCAAAACGGCATCCAAGTTTGCAACGCAACAAGTTGCCTCTCATGCCAGGCACGATTCCGAATTGGACGACATGGCGAAGGATGAATTGCCGATGGGCGAAAGCTTTTTCTCCATACCCGAAACGCCGCCACCACCACCGAGCTGTGCTATTCGGTTGCCTGGTGAGTTCAATTGCAAATCCTTAGGATTTCTAGTTATTAATACAAGTCATATTTAACATGATCGTGTACTAATAATGTGGAATAAGAAACCTGAGGTGTTTGACTATTGTACAACTTTTCACAATAAGGGCCCTTGTGCAAGTAATACATCCTACTATATAAATAAGGCAATTCGCTGTGTATGTGTGTATGGCTGATAAATAATTATAGAAAAGAAAACGGCTGTGTAATCCTTGCATGTAAAAGAAACTTAAAACTTACATGCAATGTGTAAAAGAAACCAATCTCTATAAAAATTTTGCTTATGTGTTGGTGGTACCCAGAGTTAGTTCATGGGCACAAAATAACCCTCCTTCCCCCCCTTACGATTTTCACCTGTGCATGTGGTCTACTTACCCCTGCTGGAGAGAGAGAGAGGGGGGGGGGGGGAGGGGGGGGGGGGGGGAAATTACTAGCCACGGCACAAAATATACTTACCCCAACTCCCCTACCACTTCCCCCATCCCCAAAGCCGCTCCTGGAGGCAGTGGGTGCTTCTAGAATGTAGAAAAAAGAAGGAAGAGGCAGGTGGTAAACATTTTGCAAATTGTTCTTTACATATTATGGAGATTGTCTAACTAGCAGAACCACAGGCCATGTACTGGGTGACCTATTTATCTATCCACAATTTGAACCCCTATAATGCTATTGCTAAAAAACAAAATCAAACTTTTTTTTAGAGGGCATTGATAGATATTTCAGGTTTTTGTGAGACAAATTTGATTGAAATCAGATGTATAGAAAATTAATTATGAATTTTGATATGGTTCCATCATTTTCAAGCAATGTGTGTGTGGAACCTTTTGCAATACAGTTCTCCAAAACCACTTTCTGTTGCAATCCAACTGTCCTTTCTCCAAAAGCTGCTTGAATCTGCTCTTTCATTTCTTGAATGTTCACTGGTTGAGTTGCGTAAATCTGATATATTTGTGTAACATTTGTATCATAAAAACTTTCAATATGTATCGGCATCCTGTAAATTTTTTTGTTTTATCTTGTTTCCCAGCAATATAATTTTAGGGTTCAAAATTGTGGGTAGATAAATGGGTCACCCTGTTTGTTTCACAAGGTTTAATGGTTTTTGTTTGTTTTTGAGTTGTATTTCACAAGGAGCTTGTTACCCTCGCAGGAGGAGAGGGTATTGCATTTGGGTCCCTTTGTCTATTTGTCCGCACAGAATAAATATGATTTTCTCGGCAACCGCTGGTCCGATTGATAGGAAATTTACACCGTAGGTGCAACTCCATTTACACCATGCATGCAAGTTACACCATGCGCGCACGCTTTCGAAGTTAAGTAACTTGTCACAATTGTGTTTTTGTCGAAACTATCTTTCTTTCGGTGTGTGTAACTATTGGTGTGTCTTTAATAGTATTCTTGGTGTTAGTTTTTCATACCTGTGTACAGAATTGTCGGTTAGTTCGTGTCGCATATTCTGAGGCCAAGTGTAGTACTAGTAGGCGACCGTGTCTGACCTTGGCTTGAGGCTTTGTTTCTGTCTCAGTGGTTCTTCGATTGCGCTCGCAATTACTTTCGGTCTCTATTTTTCACGTTTCACGTTCAGTCTCTGTCTCTGTTTTCATCTCGACTCAAAAAAAATAAGTAAAAATAAAAATATTTCCTTCTCTGTTCTTATCCGTTGTTCGTTCGTTCTTATTTGTTCGTTCGTTCTTCGACCACGTTGTTCGTGATCACGTGTTCACGTCGTTAAAAAATGTTTCAACTGTCACCTGAAGAACTGTATTCTGTCATATACTATAACACCTTTTTCTTCTTCTATAAAAGGATGCTTTCGACTTGCTCACCAAATCTATTCATTCCAAAAAAAAATTCCATCTCTTACAGTTACAGTGCCTCTTTCATACATTCCCTGAACTCTCCAGAACTCCACCCATCCTTCAGCGTCCTCAAACGTATTTTTGACTCGAAGGTCTCAAGAAACTCATTTTGCAATAAATGTTCGTTTCCCATTAATCGTACATTTTGCAAAATCCAATCTCACCCCTCCCCTCCAAATCTTCCCCATCACCCCTTCCCTCCAAAACTTCCCCATCACCCCTTCCCGCAAAAACTTCCCCATCACCCCTCCCCTTCAAAACTTCCCCATCACCCCTCCCCTCCAAATCCACCCCCTTGCCCCTCCTCTCCAAATCTTCCCCATCACCCATCTCTTTCAAATATTCCCCCTTGCCCCTCCCCTCCAAATCTTCCCCATCACCCCTTCCCTCCAAAACTTCCCCATCACCCCTTCCCTCCAAAACTTCCCCATCACCCCTCCCCTCCAAAACCTCCCCATCACCCATCTCTTTCAAATATTCCCCCTTGCCCCTCCCCTCCAAATCTTTCCCATCACCCATCCCTTTCAGATCAACCCCCTTGCCCCTTCCCTCCTAAACTCCCCCCACACCCCTCCCCTCCGAGACTCTCCCTCACTCCTCCCCTCCGAGACTCCCCTCTCACCCCTCCTCCTCAAAGCATCCTCCCCGCTTCTTCCCCCTTCCAACTTTCACCTTCATCTCCCTCAACCTTCTGCCTCACTCTTCCCCCTCCTCAAATAACACCTCACTGCGCCTCACCCAATCACCATCAAACCTTTTGTCTGCCCCATTCTTCCCTTTCTCCAAGCTATTCTGAAATCTCTGACACACCTTCAACAGCTCTCCCTACCTCTTCCTCCTCTTCCACATCTTACCCTACTGCTCCCCCCCGCCTCCCCCTGTTCTGTATCCGATGCTCCCCCTTCCTCTTCTTTAACAGTATGGACATCAAACATCCGGGGCCTTCGCTCAAACTTGACTGATCTCTCCATACAGGTTGCTTCTGACAAACCAGACGTGATATGCTCAACAGAAACTTTCCTCCTTCATGATGTCTCTGATTCCTTGGTATCTCTCCCAGGTTACTCCCTCCTTCGGTATGATAGACCTGAGCCTCGTCCTGGAGGGGGGGGGGGGGGGGGGGGGGGTTGCTATCTTTATTAAAAAAACTCTTTTCCTCACTCGCCCTGCACTGCCCTCTCTCCACCTCACCCCCAGGAATACCTTTGGCTACGGCTTCCCCTTCGCTCCCACCTTTTGTTCGTGTATTGTACCGTCCACCAAACAGTGATGACTCAATCTACATCTCGCTGTCTGAGAATATGGACCAACTTCTATCTACCCATCCCAACTCTCTCTTCCTCATATGTGGTGATTTCAATTGTCACCATGCCAGTTGGCTGGGTGTGGGTACCTCTCTCACCAGCCATGGCTCTTCAGCAAAGGACTTCTGTGACTCACTGGGACTGACACAATCTGTCAATTTCCCGACCCGGATCTCAGTCAACGGAGCATCTTCTCTTCTGGACTTGGTTATGACTAACTTCCCTGAAAATGTCTGCTGCTCTTCTTCTGCTCCAATCGGCTCATCTGATCATGTGCTTGTTAAAGTGGACATCTCTCTGATCATTCTCAGAGAGCCTCCTCAGCGTCGACAAGTCTGGCATTTCACTCAGGCCAACTGGCACGGTCTTCAAGCAGCCATCAATCATCTGGACTGGTCTCCCATTTCTACCGCCTCTGACATCAACTCATCCTGGGAATTCTTCCAAAGTAAATTGCTCTCTCTCATGCACACATTTATCCCATCTCGTCTTCAGTTGTCATACCCTTCCTCCCGTCCATGGTACACAGAATCTTGTGGTGAGGCTATTGCCCAGAAACAACTTGCTTTCGTCTCCTGGAAAGCAAATCCAATGGAAGGAAATCTCATTTCCTTTCACAAAGCCCGAAACAAGTGTGTGTCCACCCTCAGGAGAGCCAGGAAACAATATCTCTCCGTTCTCAGGACAGAACTATCTTATCTGTCTCCCTCTTCCAAATCCTGGTGGCGTCTGGTCAAATCTGTTTCTGGTGTTTGATCCCCCTCCATCCCCTCCATCACCTCAAACGGCCACACGGCTGACTCCGCACGTGAAAAAGCTGAATGCCTCAACTCTGTGTTTGCCTCTAAATCTTGTGTCCCAAACCCATCCCTCTCTGTACCCACCTTATCCAGTCGTACCCAGCTGCTCCTGGACTCTGTGTCCTTTCCTCCTGACAAGGTGGAAAAGTTTCTGTCAACCCTCGACTCTGATTCTGCAACTGGACCTGACGGCATCAGCCCACGGGTCCTAAAATCCTGTTCTTCCGCTCTTTCACTCCCTCTCTGTTCTCTTCACCCTCTCTTTTGCTCAAGGTCATCTGCCATCTGCTTGGAAATCTGCCAACATCACCGCTTTGCACAAAAAAGGTGCAAAAACAGATCCCAGCAACTACAGACCAATCGGCCTTCTCCCAATTATCAGCAAAGTCATGGAATCTATCATTGCTTCAGATATGAAATCTTTCCTTTTCTCCAATGGCTTGATCTCTGATCATCAATTTGGTTTCAGACCTGGTCACTCTACTCTGGACATGCTGCTTCTGCTTTCTCAACAATGGATGGAGGTCCTCAATGCCAAACAGGAAATTAGAGCTGTCTCCCTTGACATATCACGTGCCTTCGATACGGTCTGGCACCCCGCTATGCTCACCAAACTCTCCTCTTTTGGTATCCATGGAAATCTCCACGCATGGCTGGCGGACTTCCTCTCTAGTCGTAGTCAACGTTTGGCCCTGAATGGGTTTCTCTCATCTCCTCTTCCTGTTCAGGCTGGAGTTCCCCAAGGCAGTGTTCTGGGCCCTGTGCTTTTTCTGGTCTTCATCAATGATCTCTCTGACTCTCTTGAAAATCCTCTCTATCTCTTTGCTGATGACTCTACTCTCTGTCGCTCCATTCTTCATCCCTCAGATTGGCAGTCTGCAGCCTCCTCACTCTGCAGACCTGGACAAAATCACAGACTGGGCAAACAAGTGGAACATGTCTTTCAATCCTGACAAATCTCACACTCTTACGATGTCTCTCTGAAAAGACCGACTTGACAACCCTCCCATCCACTTACTGAATAATCCTCTCCAAGAAGTTCTGTCACTCAAGCTTTTGGGTCTCACTATCTGCCATGATCTTTCCTGGGAAAACCACATTTCAAATCTGGCCTCCAAAGCCAGTCGCCGACTGGGCATCCTCCGTCGTGCGAAGTCCTTCCTTGGCACACCTGGGCTCCTCACCACATACAAGGCTTTCATCCGCAGCTCAATGGAATACTGTTCTCCCCTCTGGGCTGGTGCTCCTGCCTCACACCTAGCTCGTCTTCACGCTGTTGAAACCAAAGCATTCAGAATCATTGGAATCTCCCGTGATGAAGCTAACTCCAAGGGCCTCTCACTCACTCACCGCAGGCAGGTTGGTGGTCTTTCCGTCTTCTACCGACTCCTCTCTGGCCTTGCCCCCCAGCTCTCTCTGGGCTCTGTCCCCCAAATATTCCTACAGGTTACACAAGATCTGCCTGCAACCCTCTTATGGTTAAACTGCCAAAATCAAGACTCTCTGCTCACCTTCACTCCTTCATTCCTCTTTTCTCCCGCCTCTGGAACAAACTCCCTCACTCTCTTCAATCCCACTCCACCCTCTTTGCACCTCTATATCTCCGAAAGCGCCGCATAGAAAAAATTGAGACATGGCTCATTGTAAAGAACTCTCCATGGGGAATAAAATGTTAATGATGATGTCATCGGTCACATGGTTCGGCCGCCATATTTGTTTTTAGCACAAAAGCCTTAAAAAACACAAACACATCCTGGTGTGGGTCTGTAATCTCTGATTGCTCTTTCTTGTTTTTGTTTTTTTGTGTTTTTGAGCTGTTTCACAAGGAGCTTTGTTGTTTACTTGTTTTTGAGCTGTGTTTCACAAGGAGCTTTGTTGTTTTTGAGCTATGTTTCACAAGGAGCCTTTTTGTTAGTTAATTTTGTTTTTGAGCTATCTTTCACAAGGAGCTTTGTTTTGTGTTTTTGAGCTATGTTTCACAAGGAGCTTTGTTGGTTATTTTGTTTTTGAGCTATGTTTCACAAGGAGCTTTGTTGTTTGTTATGAGCTATGTTTCACAAGGTGCTTTGCTCTTTTTGAGCTATGTTTCACAATGAGCTTTGTTGGTTATTTTGTTTTTGAGCTATGTTTGACAAGGAGTTGTTGTTTTTTTTGTTTTGTTTTTGAGCTGTTTCACAAGGAGCTTTGTTTGTTATGAGCTATGTTTTACAAGGTGCTTTGCTGTTTTTGAGCTGTTTCACAATGAGCTTTGTTGGTTATTTTGTTTTTGAGCCGTCACAAGGAGCTTTGTTGTTTTTGAGCTATGTTTCGCAAACAGCTTTGTTGTTTTTTTTTGTTATGTTTCACAAGGAGCTTTGTTTTTTGTTTATTTTTGAGCTGTTTCACAAGGAGCTTTGTTTTTTGTTTCTTTTTGAGCTGTTTCACAAGGAGCTTTGTTGGTTATTTTGTTTTTGAGCTGTTTCACAATGAGCTTTGGTGGTTATTTTGTTTTTGAGCTATGTTTCACAAGGAGCTTTGTTGGTTTTTTTGTTTCGTTTTTGATCTATGTTTCACAAGGACGAACACCCAGATGCCCAATTAAAGGATTACAAATCCTATTGTCATGTGAATGTTAAAAAACCAGCGAATATCTTATCTACCTGGTGAGACCAGTCGTGAAACCATTCACATCTTTCTTAATATATAACAACAACAACAACAACAGCATGCATTTTAAGGCCATTTTCCCTGCTAGAGCGGTTGTAGCCTTGCGGTCCCCATGACGATCTTCTCCATCTTGCCCTATTTTCTGCATCTCTCCTTGTTAACCCCCTTGCCCACATTTCTTCTTCCACCATATATATTCCGCATTTCTTCTTAATATATAAATTAGGCCCAATTAAGGTGAGCATATCTCATTTGCTCTGCAGGAATTTTTGTCACACAAACCATTGTGCGTGTTGGTGTTGGGCTAGCGGCTAGGGTGCCGGCTTAGGATCCAAGGATCCTGGGTTCGAATCCCGGTCGATTGCTGAATTAACGCCAGGGGGGTTGACTCAGCCTGTCATCCTTCCGAGGTCGGCTAATTGAGTACCAGTTCACTGGTAATTCCCTGTTTGTCGTTAAAGGCGGCAAAAAGGGTTGGCGTCAGGAAGGGCATCCGGCCGTAAAACATTGCTTCAAAAAGGGGACCGAAAAACAACAACCACGGTTTCCGAAAAAGGCCAACCCCCGCTTTGTGGGGAAACATGGCCTCTAAAGGTGGTTATTATTTTTTTTTAATAAACCATTGTGCGTGTTGGTAAATTGCTGTGTAGTACATGGTGTTATGTAGAATTATTATATGTAAGTGCAAAATTTGCTACACTCGTGGAACCAATGTTTTTTTGCATCTATATACCCTTGGCAACAAGACCTGAGTTGGTTCCATTTTTTTCAATGGCGTCTTCGGCGGCCATTTTGAATTTCAAAATGGCCACCGTTTTTTGCAATTTTGTATGTATTCTAATTTCTACAGTCTTAAACTATACATAGATAACTATAATTACAATAATGAAAGAAATATGAACATTTGCTTTATTCTTTTTTTATCTTACAGGTATTCATAGACGAGTTGGATTTCAGCTTCACCGCCGCATAATGTCATCGTTTGAAGAGCTGGCTTCTAAGAAGCAATGCACAAGTTACGAACTTTGTGTATTCTGCCAAGAGAGAACTCCTGAACCTTTGGTTGACGTTGCTCATGCCAATTTCAAATGTGCTTCATATGAAACATTTCTTAGCAGCTTACACAAAAGAGTGCAACTTGGCAACTTAAGCTTTGCGTCAGCTAGTGAGAGACTATGTGATGTTTCTTCAGTAGTACTTAAAGAAAAAAAGGCTGCATGGCACAAGCAATGTTACAAGGCAGTGACAAATCGTGCTCATATCAAACGTGATGAAGTGAACTTTAGTAAATCTTGTGAATCAAAGAATATTTCAAATCTGACGAACCGCAAGAGGGGACGACCGTCGAATCCTCAAAACCGAGCAGCACCGTCAACTTCAGCAACAACTGTGTCAACAGTTACAAGATCTCAAAGCAAAAGTGACTCATTCTTCAGATAAATGTTTCTTTTGCCAGAAAGATACTAATGAGGTTCTCCATCCTTGTCCTAGTTATAGTAGAGGCTCGCATTTCACAGATATTGTCAATAAGAGTGGAAACAAGACTTGGCAGGTAAACCTAGGTGATGTGATAACTTCTGGTGATTTACTTGCTGGAGATATTGTGTACCATCACCTTTGTTACACTCGTAACTGGGAAAAATATGTTCAATGTCCACATCGTAAGGGTGGTGAGTTGTCCTTTGAAGCCAAACAGGAAGAGAACCTGAAATCCATAGCAGCTGAAGTAGAGTTTACAAGCATCACACAGCAAAGGATTGATGAAGGAGAGTTCATCCCCATGCCTGATGTGCACCTTCTGTATAAAGATATCTTCCAGAACCACAACGTTCCTGGTTTTGATCCCAACAAGAGGCTATACTTAAACCAGAAACTGAAGAACAACCTGGATAATGTCGAAATCACAGGCATATCTGGAAAACTATCAACAGTTCATTCCAGTGATGCTGGTGCTGCAGCTATTCGGGCAGCTTCTGCTGAACAAAAGGATATGCAAGCAAAGTTCAAAATTCTCTTTCAAAGTGGAAAGATTATAAGAAATGCAATAACACAGGCGAGGCAAAATCCTTGGAAATTTGAGGGGTCGCTAAAGGACAGTATTGAAGTTGGAATACCGGAACAACTGTTCTGTATGATAAGATGGATCATCCAGGGAGCAGCCACCACCAAAACACAATCACGCAATGAAAAGATAAATGGAACATGTGCACTTATTGGACAGCACATCATCCAGGAGTTCAAATCTGATCGGCAGGTGCAATATCAGCCAAAGTCCTCAACTTCAACCTTCAGGATGTGAGAGGTTTCTCTGCAGGCTCTTGAGCACAAAAAGGACTTACAGGCCAACACAGCCGGGAAACTGAGGTGGAAACGCTTCTCGAGCCAACCCGGGGGGATAGACAAAATACCTCCAACTTCTGGTGTGTGGTATCAACACATCCTCAGGGCACACATGCAAGCATATATTTGGAACAAAGACCTTGTGGAAAATCCAAATATTCCAGACCCGTTTAAGCTAGGCTGGTCATGTGATGCAGATAACATTCCAATACCTATCCTCTCAGAAATTGCAATAGCTCCCGAATCTGTGGTCGAGCTTGTTCGGTGTGGATGTGGAATAAGCAAATGCTCCAGAAGATGTTCCTGCAGGCGACACAACCTGACCTGCACAGAGTCATGTGCATGTGGAGCAGATGAAGAATGTGCCAACACGGCTGTGCAACAAACTGAGGAACTTGAAAACCCTGATGATGACAACGAGGCATAGATATTACAATGAAGAAAATAAAACTGATATTTACAAAATTATGGACCTTTGAATGTTTGACCATTGTCAAAATGTATTGCACTATTGTCTAAAGAGATGATTATACCAGGAACATTATTCAATGTTACCTTATATTTGAATAGTAGTAGTAACTTTAATATTTGGCAGCCATTTTGAAATTCAAGATGACTAATGATACCTTCCTTTGGGTTACAGTTTTGTTTGGTATTAACATTAACACACTTTGGCATAGCTTGACGAGACAAATAATAATAAATAAATAATAACATTTACTTATAGCCGGCGAAGCCGGTGTTGTCAATAAACGCGTACGTATTATGTCGAAAACCAGATTATGCCTTGGCTTGAGAATTCCGAAGCGCAATGGAGGCCGCCATCTTGCGGATGCGGAAGTATGCATAACAAATTGAAAACGTTCAATAGGAGTTTCTTTCACCCGTCTTTGTTTGATTCACAATCTAATGAACCTCTAATTTATTATTAAAATACTTTAAGATCAACCTCGGCCCGCACGGGCCTGGTTATCTTCAACGAAAAGCGTCACCAAACACCGGAACCAATGAGATTCGAGCATTTGAAAAAATATTTCTAAAACCAAATCACGCAATGGAGGCCGCCATCGACCGGATGCGGAAGTTTGCATAAAACAATTGCGAAAAAGTTCAATAGGAGTTTGTTTCACCCGTCGTTCTTTGATTCACAATCTAATGAACCTCTAATTTGTAATTAAAATACGTTAAGACCAACCTCGTTATCTTCAACGAAAATCGTCACCAACACCGGAACCAATGAGATTCGAGCATTTGAAAAAACATTTTTTAAAAGCTTATTACGCGTTTCGGAGAGTGAAAACGACGTCAAATATTCTAAAATTGACGAATAATTATTTTTTAGAAATCTCGTGGCCGTCGGGGATAGTTTTTCACGGCCAGAAATACAGTATAAGCGGTTTACATAAAGAAAGAAAGCTCGGTTTGATTAACGACAGTCACACATTGCCGTTGAAACGGCGCTATCGTCTGATCTGTCGGCACTGATCTTACTGCAAGCTAACTTCTTCTGGTGGAGGAAGCTGCCGTGCCCGGAGAGAACCAGCCCTGACAGCGACTGAAGTTAGAAGACTACACACATACTGTGAAAACGTATGTTAAGCCCAGTTAAAATTTCTTAAAATAGGCCTTAGGCTAGCACATCGTATAGTTACTTCCTTAAGCTTCTTGTGACATTTATTGTATGTAGGTATTGGGGAGGACTGTCTGCTCTTCTCTTTTTCCAAGTCTTACCAGGTACGGTACCTACACCGACCTACTATCAACTACCTAACCTACTGATGCCATCGTGATGGGTAAAATAGTGGCAAGAGGCTTTGGCTTCGCCGGCTCGTTGCGGCTTTGCAGTCGGGTACTAGTAATATGCTTTTGCTTGCCTTTGTGCAAATTAAGCATAGCAAATAATTGCAAATGGTGGCCATTTTGAATTTCAAGATGGCTGATATTCCACGAAAGAGTTTTTGTTAACTAGATATTAGTGTTCTAGTAGCTTTTCTGTACAAAGAATGACACAAATGCCAGAAAAAATGGTCAGTGTTTTATGTGAAAAGATGCATCTTTCAAAATGAAAATAATGGCAAAATTGGTTCAAATAGCGGCCATTTTGAATTTTAAGATTACTGATATTTCTCAAAAAACGTCTGTTAACTGGATATGTGTTCTGGTGGATTTTCTGTACAAGGAATGACAAAAATGCCAGAAAAAATGGTTAATCAGTGTTTTATGTGAAAAGATACATACAAAATTGCAAAAAATGGCGGCTATTTTGAAAGTCAAAATGGCCGCCAAAGACGCCATTGAAAAAAATGGAACCAACTCAGGTCTTGTTGCCTCAGGTATAAGGATTCCAAAAAACATTGGTTCCACTAGTGTAGAAAACTTTGTACTACAATGACACAACACCATGTACATGTACAATGACACAACAACATGTATTGGTCCTGGACTGTGAATCGAAGCATTTTTTTTTTCTTGATACCATTTGTGACAGCGTTTGTGTAATAATTTGTTTTTGAATGTTGCAGCAGTTCCAATTTTTGGATGACAGCTTTAGTCCTTGTAGTGTGGTTTGCTGTCCATTCTTCCATGCTGTATCATGTATGGAGTTCTTTGATTCGACAAATTGCCGGCAGTAAAACGCAATACTTTTCCAGACATATTTTTGCTCTTCTAAGACCTTTGCTCCTGTAAAGGTGGAAAAATACCCTGAAAATTGTTTGAATTGTGGAGATGTGGCCGAGTAGAAAAGGGCTAGCTGTATATTATGAATAGTTTAAAATATGTTGAGTGAGACGATACTAAAATTATTGGCTCTGCTTCCTCCTGCTCTATTGCAGTGTGAAGCAAAGGTTAAATAAACTACATGATGCTCTCCATCTTATTCTCAGCCTTCTGTTATATCTTGTGCAGCACTTGTTTTCATGGATGAACACGAGATCAACATGGGATATATAATTCCCATATTTGTAGTGAAAAAGTCATGAAGTTTTTATTGGAATTTCTTTTAATCCTCACACTTAATTTTTTTTTTTTTTAATACCTGAGGGAGGTGGTGGGGGGTGGGGGAGTGAGGTGGGAAGCAGTGAAGGATATTGTAATCAGGTCTGTCTGCCTGTCACGCTGTCTCCTACTAAATGGTTGCGCAGAAATTCACCGAACCTGGTGGCGATGGTTACCATATGGCAAGAAGATGCAAGAGCGGTATCATTTTGGTCCTGCCTACCGGGGCCCTGCGGCGGAGTCGAGAGGTCAAATTCCAAAAATGCAATTGCGGGCACATTTGAACATTTTGTTACTGAAACTTTGTGTGTGTAATCAAAGTTGAGGGATGCTTGAAATATATAACTCCAGGGTGTGGGGACTTAGGGAGGTGGGGCCACATGAACTGAACTTAGGCCACATCTCCACATGAACTTAGGCCACATCTCCATGTATGTATCAAAATAGAATATAGTTTTTTTTAACTCAAAATTTGATATTTGGTCCTTCCTAGTGGAACTCTGTGCCGTCTTTCAACTTTGCTTTCGGTGGGAAGTGTGTGGATTTATGATGGTGCGCCATGGACTTTGCTGTAGTTTATTTATTTTTCTTTTTTGTGCAAACGAAGCAACAATGTCGCCATCAATGAAGCATTTTCTGCTGTCATGGACTACGGTTGTCCATTTTTCCCCCATTTGCCAGATCCTGGTGGCAACTGTTTAAAACTTTCGAGAGCATGCTTTTCCTCAATCTTTTCGCTCGTTAAGGAATGAGTCACAATGTGCACAGCTTGTGATAAGGCAGAATTCTTGAATTGTGTTTTGCTGAAAAGGCTTAGGTTGCAAATCTCTCGCTCCCCATTCCACATTTCCCTCATCCTAAAGGCAGCTCCCTGGAAAAAGTGAACTTTTCACCGGCAAAGGTGGAGAACCATCTACACATCCTTGAATGTAAATCAGCAACTGTCTCTGATGGCATCTATGCACTTATCTTCAAAACCTGTCCATCTGAACTGGCTATTTCTCCTTCAGTTCTCTTCTGCTATTCCTCGCTTTTCCTCACAATGGAAGGTGGATTGTGTCACTCCAGTTCTTAAGAAGGGTGCCAAGACAGACCCTATAAACCTCAGACCAGAAAGTCGTCTTTTCAACCATAAAGGAATATTGGAATCAATTATTTCAACAGACTTGAAGGCTTACCTTTTCTCCACCTTATTAATATACAGTCATCAATTTGGGTTCCAAACTGGCCACTACACCTTGGATACTTCATACTGCTAACTCAGCAATGAATGGACAACCTGTACCTCCATCAAGAGGTTACATCAGTCTCACTGGATGTTTCCTTGAATATTTTCTGCCATTTGGCACCCAGCTCAGATCATTAAGCTTTTGGCCAAAGGCATCCTCGACCAGTTGGTAAATTGTATTCTTGCTTGGAATGAATGTGTAGCCCTGGATGGCATTCTTCGAGTGCATTTCCTTCCCTGGACGATATTTCTTTCCTTGGAGGCTGATGTCCATCAAGGCAGTATATTGGGGCAAATACTGTTCCTGGTTTGCATCATGATCTCTCGTCGTTTTTGGAAAACTTTGCGTGTCACTTTGCAGAAGATGCCGCTCTTTCCTGGAAAGTCTCTCATACCAATGACATACGGGCTGCAGCTGCATCCTTGTTTGGAGAAAATACAGAGCTGGTCAATCACCTGGAATATCTCATTCGATGCTTCCAACTTATTCGACCTCAGCATATAGACCCTTGAGCTATCTATCCCTCCAGTTTCCTTCTGTGGTTGACCTCCGGTAGAGGTGCAGTGTTTGTTCAAGGAACCGGAAAATCTGCCGTGACCATTCCTGCACCGATCATATAACCAAGCCGGCCTCCAATGCAAGGAGTTACCTTGGAATATTTTGCATAGCTCAGTCATCCATTGGTTACTCCTAGCTCCTTAGTGTTCAAAGCTTTCATCTCTGGTGTCACTGAGTATGTATATTCTTTCTGGGCTGTACCACTATATCTTTCCTTGCACCTGTGAGGTGGTAGAATCCCCAAGGTTCTGAGGATAATAAGTTTCTCAACACGAGAAATAGGGGTGCTAAGCCTCATCCTTTTCCACTGAAGACAGGTTGATGGCCTATCAGTTTTCTAATGCCTCATTTTTAGAGGAGTTAAACTCTACCTTCCACTCAGGTATTTGCCCCTCACGAGATCAAGCAGGTTGTACTTGCTTGGCGAGCAACAACCCCTGTACCCTGCTCAGGTCCAAGCTAGTCACTTCCACTAATTTGTCCCTATTTTCTCTTGCCTGTTCTTTTACTTCCTTTATTCTGTCCAATCATCTTCCACGCTGCTCTATTCCTTTAGTGTGATGACTCGTCACCATCTCGCGTCATCTATTCTCTTACCTGATCTTTTCTCTTCTTACCAGCTGGCCACTCCTGTTCACCTGGACTCTTCTACATTTAACCTGGACCTTTCTCCTGATGTTCTGGAAGTATAACTTTGTATATTTTTGTTCTACTGTATTTATATTGGCAAATATGGAAATAAATGTGTTTTTGAAATTGATGTTAACCTATATTTACCATATTTGTTAGCTTACTCGGTTCCTTTATCCTGTATGACCCAACATGCTGCCCCATGTGGTCATTCCTTCCGCCATTTCTCTGTCCTCTCTTGTACAGTGCATTCAGAAAGTATTCAGACCCCTTCCCTTTTTTCACATTTTTATTTTTTTATTTTTTTTTATGTATACAAGATCGAGGCTCGTGAAAGAGCGAACATTTATCACACAAAAAGACAAACCGACACACAAAACACAAAAAACAAGGGGAGCGGCAGACAAGATGGGGAGAGAGGGGGAAGGACGCAAAAGAGAGGGGGAAGAGGGGGAAGGACACAAACACAACATTTGAGAGCAGGGACATCGGGAGGACTTGGGGGGAGGTGGGAGAGGAATAAAACATATGAACACTGCAAGGACTCTGGGGTGAATTACCGGGGGTAGAAAAGATCAAGGTTTTCGATGGGGGAAGATAAGAGATGGTGGTGAACAGCTTTTTTAAAGACCTGGAGGGAGGAGTGGGATTGAAGGGAGTGGGGGAGTTTGTTCCAGAGGCGGGAGAAAAGGGGAATGAAAGAGTGAAGGTGAGCAGAGAGCCTAGACTTTGGCAGTTTAACCATAAGAGGGTTGCAGGCAGATCTTGTGCGACCTGAAGGAATATTGGGTGGACAGAGCACAGAGAGAGCTGGGGGAGCAAGGCCGGAGAGGAGTCGGTAGAAGACAGAAAGACCACCAACCTGCCTGTGGTGAGTGAGTGAAAGGCCCTCGGTGTTGACTACATCGCAGGAGATTCCAATGATTCTGAAAGCTTTAGCCTCAACAGCGTGAAGCCGATCAAGGTGTGAGGCAGGAGCACCAGCCCAGAGGGGGGAACAGTATTCCATTGAGCTGCGGATGAAAGCCTTGTATGTGGAGAGGAGCTCAGGTGTGCCAAGGAAGGACTTCGCACGACGGAGGATGCCCAGTCGGCGACTGGCTTTGGAGGCCAGCTTGGAAATGTGGTTTTCCCAAGAAAGATCATGGCAGATAGTGAGACCCAAAAGCTTGAGCGACAGAACTTCTTGGAGAGGATTGTTGAGAAAGTAGATGGGAGGGTTGTCCAGTCGGTCCTTTTGGAGAGTCATTGTAAGAGTGTGAGATTTGTCAGGATTGAAAGACATGTTTCACTTGTTTGACCAGTCTGTGATTTTGTCCAGGTCTGCAGAGAGTGAGGAGGCTGCAGCCTGCCGATCTGAGGGATGAGGAATGGAGCGACAGAGAGTAGAGTCGTCAGCAAAGAGATAGAGAGGATTTTCAAGAGAGTCAGAGAGATCATTGATGAAGACCAGAAAAAGCACAGGGCCCAGAACACTACCTTGGGGAACTCCAGCCTGAACAGGAAGAGGAGATGAGAGAAACCCATTCAGGGCCACACGTTGACTACGACCAGAGAGGAAGTCCGCCAGCCATGCGTGGAGATTTCCATGGATACCAAAGGAGGAGAGTTTGGTGAGCAGAGCAGGGTGCCAGACCGTATCGAAGGCACGTGAAATGTCAAGGGAGACAGCTCTAATTTCCTGTTTGGCGTTGAGGACCTCCATCCATTGTTGAGAAAGCAGAAGCAGCATGTCCAGAGTAGAGTGACCAGGTCTGAAACCAAATTGATGATCAGAGATCAAGCCATTGGAGAAGAGGAAAGATTTAATATCTGAAGCAATGATGGATTCCATGACTTTGCTGATAATTGGGAGAAGGCTGATTGGTTTGTAGTTGCTGGGATCTGTTTTTGCACCTTTTTTGTGCAAAGCGGTGATGTTGGCTGATTTCCAAGCAGATGGCAGATGACCTTGAGCAAAAGAGAGGGTGAAGAGAACAGAAAGAGGAGGGAGTGAAAGAGCAGAAGAACATGATTTTAGGACCCGTGGGCTGATGCCGTCAGGACCAGTTGCAGAATCAGAGTCGAGGGTTGACAGAAACCTTTCCTCCTTGTCAGGAGGAAAGGACACAGAGTCCAGGAGCAGCTGGGTACGACTGGGTACGGTGGGTACAGAGAGGGATGGGTTTGGGACACAAGATTTAGAGGCAAACACAGAGTTGAGACATTCAGCTTTTTCACGTGCGGAGTCAGCCGTTAAGCCGTTTGAGGTGAGGGAGGGGATGGAGGGGGAACAAACACCAGAAACAGATTTGACCAGATGCCACCAGGATTTGGAAGAGGGAGACAGATAAGAGTTCGGTCTTGAGAATGGTGAGATAATGTTGCAGCCTTATGCTGAAATCGTTTAAATTCATTTTTTCCCTCATCAATCTACACTCAATACCCCATAATGACAAAGAGAAAACAGGATTTTAGAAAGTTTTGCAAACTTATTAAAAAGAAAAAACTGAAATATCACACTGACATAAGTATTCATACCCTTTGCTATGACACTTGAAATTTAGCTCAGGTGCCTCCCATTTCTCTTGATCATCTTTGAGATGTTTCTACACCTTGATGGAGTCCACCTGTGGTAAATTCAATTGATTGGACATGATTTGGAAAGGCACACACCTGTCTACATAAGGTCTCACAGCTGACGATGCATATCAGAGCAAAAACCAAGCCTTGAGGTCGAAGGAACTGCCTGCAGAGCTCAGATAGGATTGTGTCGAGGCACAGATCTGGGGAAGCCTACAAAAAAAATTTCTCCTGCATTGAAGGTTTCCAAGAGCACAGTGGCCTCCATAATTCTTAAATGGAAGAAGTTTGGAACAACCAGGACTCTTCCTAGAGCTGGCCACCTGGCCAAACTGAGAAACCGGTGGAGAGGGGCCTTGGCAAGAGAGGTGAACAAGAACCCGATGGTCACTCTGGCTGAGCTCCAGAGATCCTGTGTGGAGATGGGAGATACTTCCAGAAGGACAACCATCACTGCAACACTCCACCGATCTGGGATTTATGGCAGAGTGGCCAGACAGAAGCCTCTCCTTGGTGAAAGACACATGAAAGCCCACAGAATCTTGTTTCTCACAGTCTGAGAGTCCTTTTGGTGCTTTTTTGCAAACTCCAAGCGGGCTTTCATGTGTCTTTCACTGAGGAGAGGCTTACGTCTGGCCACTCTGCCATAAATCCCAGATCGGTGGAGTGTTGCAGTGATGGTTGTCCTTCTGGATTTTTTTTTTTTTTTTTTTTTTTTGTTTGTTTTGTATACAAGATCGAGGCTCGTGAAAGAGCGAACATTAATCACACAGAAAGACAAACAGACACATAAAACAAATAACATCGAGAGCGTTAGAGAGAGGGGGAAGGACACAAACACAACATTTGAGAGCATGGGCCGAGAGACATGGAGACATCAAGAGAACTGTGGGAGGGAGAGGGCTTTGGGGGAGAGGCATGGGAAGGGGGGGGGGGGGGTGGGAGAGGTTTAAAACATATGGACACTGCCAGGACTTCCAGGAAAGAAGTTGGAATTTCAAACAAGGTGGATCTGTGGTGAATTAGTGGGGGTAGAAAAGATCAAGGTTTTGGATGGGGGAAGATAAGAGATGGTGGTGAACAGCTGTTTTAAACAGCTGATGTGTGTGAGGTGTGTGTATCCCTTTGTGTGGTGTGTGTATCAAAACAGGCCTTTTAAACAGTGGTGAACAGCTGATGTTCCTTCCATCTCCACACAGGATCTCTGGAGCTCAGCCAGAGTGACCATTGTGTTCTTGGTCACCTCTCTTACCAAGGCCCTTCTCCCCCGATTGCTCAGTTTGGCCTTCTGTTATATGGCTTGGTTTATGCTCTGATATGCATGGTCAGCTGTGAGACCTTATATAGACAGGTGTGTGCCTTTCCAAATCATGTCCAATCAATTGAATTTACCACAGGTGGACTCCAATCAAGGTGTAGAAACATCTCAAAGATGATCAAGAGAAATGGGAGGCACCTGAGCTAAATTTCAAGTTTCATAGCAAAGGGTCTGAATACTTATGTCAATGTGATATTTCAGTTTTTTCTTTTTAATAAATTTGCAAAACTTTCTAAAATCCTGTTTTCTCTGTCATTATGGGGTATTGAGTGTAGATTGATGGGGGAAAAAATGAATTTGAACGATTTCAGCATAAGGCTGCAACATAACAAAATGTGAAAAAAGTGAAGGGGTCTGAATACTTTAAGAATGCACTGTATATTAACTCACTCTGCTCCATTGGTATGTCAAATGTTATCCCTCTGTCAATTTCAGCTTTTCTACTAACCTCGATCTGCTATGTAAAAGAGAATAGTTTACACTTGTCTATGCCAGTTTTCAAGAAAGTTTTCAGGTTGTTTCAGTCTGTTGTTTTTCATCAGGAAATTGTGGATTCCAATTTGATTTCAACATCCCAGTGATGTCACGTTTCATCTCGAGTTACCGGATGAGCGATAAATTCTGTTGTATATATTTGTAGACGGATCAAGAAACTTGGGCATAGTGCTATCCATTTGTCGATCGTGAGTGCTGATTTGAGTTGACCGCAAGTCCAGGAATCCAACTTGCTGAGACCTTGGCATGCCATAATGTTTGTGGATGATGTTTGTGTATGATGGTGAAAATGGTGGCTAAACTGAGAAGGTTCTGGAATAGAAGACTGAATATGAAGGTACAACTTTGTCCATACATGACCTCCATGGTTTCGTGGATTTATTTGATGACAGCTTGATGCTCAATTTTAGCGAGATCCATAATTGAATGACAAAGCAAACTTTCGGATTTCACTCTGAAACAACAAACGATGTCAGGATAATGTAACTAATAACATAACAAACATACATGCAAGATGATAACGAGGCGTATGTCTGTGTTTGTGTGTTTTTTTTCTTCTTTTTTTGCGTGTACACGCCACCGGTCTTCATCTCCACTCACAAGTGTCTAAGACTGAGCGGAGCCTTCCCTGGTCCTGAAGCATTCAACCTCACCCCGGCAAGGAACGATGACTCGTGGACCAAGCCGTCTCCTTATCTGTGCTCCGTCCAACAGAGCCTTACCTGGTCCTGAAGCATCCATCTTCACGACTTCACCTCAGCGAGGAACCACGACCCAAGGACTAAGTAGTTCCCTCCCCCAAAATCCATGCTCTGTTTTCATCCTCCGTCCCCGAAGTGGCGATTATGTAGATACACATAACCTCCCGTGTGGCCTTCGGGGTACGTCCCGTTTCAGTCTCTTCCTTCTCGGTCTCATCCTTCCTTGATGGGATAGAGTCGGCAAAACCCAACGAACCGTAAGGCAAGGCCAGGGTGCCAGGTTGCATCCCAAACACATGTCGATTGATGTAACTCCAGGTGCACTCTACGCAGCCCTATTCCTCACCAAAGATGCTGCCCCTGGCTCAGTTCTCGCTCCCATCAAAGTCGTTGTATTCAGCGCGGTTCTCGATCCCACGGGACTTGGTCCCATGCGAGTGGAACTTGGGAAAATGCGAGTCGCCAAAGCCTCTGCCTCCCCCTCGCTTCTATTGTGTGTGTGTTCCTGTCTTGAGAGATGACCTCCTGTGTCAAGACTACAACAGTGCTCAAAAAATATTCAAAACAGGCCTCTCTCTCGAGGAGAGATACCATATGTTTTATTGCGACATGTTTACTGTACTATTTGATAACTATGAGGTCGATTCCAGTTTTTGTAATGCTGCATATTGGTATCAGATGGAACAAAATGTTTTATTTTAAAGGCAGGATGGTTTAGAGGTATGCATGCATCCAATCTATGAACTGCCATCCTGGAGTTTCACAGGCAGGGTGATTCATCAATGTGTGTGCCGTCCCTCGGATGGACGTCAACGGGGCATCCCGTACGCCGACATTAATTGGTGGATGTTAACGATCCCACGGTGCCCTTCACGAAGAGTAGGAGAGCTATCTTCGGCACCATGAACAAATTATAAGTTCCTTCCCCAGCTACTGCTGGGAAGGCAATGGCAGACCACCCAGTGTAACCCTTGCCAAGAAACTGCTTCAGCAGCACTGATGCTGTGTAACAGAGTATGCTACTACATCATAATCAGATTTTTTTTTTTTTATTACAGTATAATCAGAACGAGTCATACTTGCCAATGTGGTGTAACAGTTTGCCACCTCTTAAGTGGTTAAGCATTTGATTCTTTCCACTTTAAACAAGCGCTTTCATGTTTTTTCAGTTCTCCAGCCAGCCTTCCGTTTTGTACATCGATGAAAATAGCCCTTTGTACATCTTGTTTTTCACGTCTTGTCCTGTAATGTACACCTTGTATCTGCATGCACTTCTCTTTGTACATGTGTGGTTATACGTGTGCCGTGGGCCCCAACAGACCCTCGAGGCTTATCTGTGCTTCCCGAGGGAGAAAGCAAGGAGATTGGCCCACTCGCTGGGCCCCCTGTATGTGTTCTCAGTGAGGAGTTTGCCTACCCTGAGAACTATCCGGTGAGGCTGCTGCAGCTCTACCCCAGCCCTGGATGACTGTTCACTTGATGATTAGAGGTTCACTTGATGATATGCCTTGCAAGCCGATGGCTGAGCAAATGTTCTCAAATTGGGGGAATTGTTCTGCTGTTTTCTTTTTGCTTATATGGGTATTGATCCCTGGGGCGTATCGAAGACCCTTCCTCGTGAGATAGCGAATATAATGAATATCTGCATTGGACATTAGCCTGCAAGTGAGCCGCTTTCCAAACGCAATTCAATTTGCATCTCTGCTCGTTATTTCGTAATATACTTGTGTTTTACAAGCACGTGCAATTCGTGCATGATTGATACCTATTCGACTGCAACTGAACAGGGTGACCCCAAAAAAGTGGTCCCGGGAAAAGTTTCATCACTTCAATATTATCCAATCAAACTGAGTAATCTTTTCAGATCGTACTACTCACTTATCAAGATGTCACTGAAAATGTCAGTTGTCTACAAATCAATTTTTCAGGTTTACAATGAAATTATTGACAACGTCTGTGTTCAATGCTGTGCTCCAAATGGGCACCATTTAACTCGATGCAGAGGGCCACACGTCGAACAATGTTATTGATGACTTGTATGCACTGTTATCAGAATACTCCTCAATAGTCTAGTAGGAAGACTAGGTCCCCCTGCACCCCCCGGAGATATACTTCTAATCAGTGTTTCTAGATTGGAAAAAATGTGTAGAAAATGACTAGCTATGGCCCCAAGCTGAAAAAATGTCCCACATACCATTTTTATGCAAATTACTGCTGCAAATTTTATGCAAAATTATGCAAATTTTATGCAAATTTTTGATGAGGAGTAGAGTTGAGGGGTCTTTGAGGGCTTCATCGAGGTGCTCTCGGTTGCAAGACTGGGTCATTCTGAGAAGCACAGCAGGGTCAGAGATCATGATGTTCTCCTCCTCAGTGAATCTCTCCATCAACAGCCTCTCCATTGCCTCACACACTGTTTTGAGGCAAAAGAGGGACTTTGCGTAGGCCTTTCCACTGAGAACACCTTTGAGAGATCCACTTGTTACTAGTTGTGCCTCAAAGAGAATCTCTGCATATCCAGAACCACGCATCTTGTGTCCAGTGAGCATCCCGATGTAGTTCATGGATGTGTGGAAGGGTCCAATCGTTACTACATGACTAGCAAATTCATTTGGCCAGCGCCAGATGATGGGAAGGGCTTTCATGCAGACACCCAGATCAAATGTATTCAGGACCCATCTCTGACCCACCTCAGCAGTTGCTGCCTCGGAACGCTTCAGTAGCTCACGAACAACTGCGTTGTCTGTGATCGGTTGGTGGATAGGCGTGCAGTAGTCGACTGTTGATTTGCTGGGTGGGGGAGAACCAGTTGCAGAGGTGAAACCCCCTAGCCCAGGCACAGGCTGCAGGCCATTGCCATGCCATGCAGGCACCAGGCACAGACCGATCACAGACAACGCAGTTGTTCGTGAGCTACTGAAGCGTTCCGAGGCAGCAACTGCTGAGGTGGGTCAGAGATGGGTCCTGAATACATTTGATCTGGGTGTCTGCATGAAAGCCCTTCCCATCATCTGGCGCTGGCCAAATGAATTTGCTAGTCATGTAGTAACGATTGGACCCTTCCACACATCCATGAACTACATCGGGATGCTCACTGGACACAAGATGCGTGGTTCTGGATATGCAGAGATTCTCTTTGAGGCACAACTAGTAACAAGTGGATCTCTCAAAGGTGTTCTCAGTGGAAAGGCCTACGCAAAGTCCCTCTTTTGCCTCAAAACAGTGTGTGAGGCAATGGAGAGGCTGTTGATGGAGAGATTCACTGAGGAGGAGAACATCATGATCTCTGACCCTGCTGTGCTTCTCAGAATGACCCAGTCTTGCAACCGAGAGCACCTCGATGAAGCCCTCAAAGACCCCTCAACTCTACTCCTCATCAAAAATTTGCATAAAATTTGCATAATTTTGCATAAAATTTGCAGCAGTAATTTGCATAAAAATGGTATGTGGGACATTTTTTCAGCTTGGGGCCATAGCTAGTCATTTTCTACACATTTTTTCCAATCTAGAAACACTGATTAGAAGTATATCTCCGGGGGGTGCAGGGGGACCTAGTCTTCCTACTAGACTACAAGCTTTCTTTCCTGATCTTTAGCTCTTAACAGCGGTGCCGAAGACATTTCTTGAGACTGTGGCCGACTGAGTCAGCGACAGCAGCAATACTCTCGGGTGACCTTCCTGATTTTTCTTCCTGATCCTGATCCTGCCTGATCCTGATCTTCCTGATCCTGATGACCTTCCTGATTTGATTTGGTCAGCCAGAGTGGCCTCCCTTGCTTGGTGAATTTGTATTGAAGACTGGGATGCTGTCCAATTTGTTTTCATCAAACTTTGAATTTGAGACTTGCTCGGTGCTTTTGTTGTTGCAAAAGTGCGCAGAATTAAACACGTGCCTTGCCTTGTCTGTAAGAACGAATTTGTCCACAGATAGTTTTCTACAGAAAATGACTTTTCTTCAGGTGTCCACGACATGGCATGTGAATGTCAGATTCAAGAAACATGGTAGATATGCGCTCTCCCTTAAGCCAGTTCAGACCTCCTGAAAAATGAAAGATTGAATGAAAACTGAAGGCTATTAAACTTTTCCCAGGGCCCACCTTTTTGGGGTCACAATGTCAAGATCGTTCAAATTGTTCAAACATACATGTGCTTGTTCTTTTTTCCTTTTCTTTTTTTCTAAATTGATGATTTGGTCTTGCGTCGATCATTAATTGAAGAAGGATTTTGCAAATCTCTGTACTTGGCGAATGCAGATAAGTGATCAGGTTATGCTCAAGCTTATTTGTAACTCTGCAGATTGATTATTACATGAAACGCTCGACGAGCCACAATACAGAAACTACTGGAGACGTGTTATGCAAGCATTGCGTTGCAACCTTAAGATGCTTCATCTTTGTGATGTGAAGAACCAAGTAAACTTGTAATTTGGAAGGAAGGAGTGAGGGATGAGTGCAATGGAACACAGAATGTAACATTTCTTAAATGTTAAAACAGATACATCGTTTTTGCTCCAGTCTTTCTTTTAAATACAGTATATGTTGTACCTTCTGTAAAACATGCGGTGCGCCGCCATCTCGTCATCCCCAATTCTGACCTGTGATCTTTCGTATCCCCATTAACCTTTTGTTACTTGCACGGTTTTTGTTACTTGCAACCATCTTGGTTGTGAGGATCAGTGTTTTCTGTCTCTCTCTCTCTCTCTCTCTCTCTCTCTCTCTCTCTCTCTCTCTCTCTCTCTCTCTCTCTCTCTCTATTTCTGTCTCTCTCCATCTCTCTATTTCTGTCTCTCTCCATCTCTCTATTTCTGTCTCTCTCCATCTCTCTATTTCTGTCTCTCTCCATCTCTCTATTTCTGTCTCTCTCCATCTCTCTATTTCTGTCTCTCTCCATCTCTCTATTTCTGTCTCTCTCCATCTCTCTATTTCTGTCTCTCTCCATCTCTCTATTTCTGTCTCTCTCCATCTCTCTATTTCTGTCTCTCCCTATTTCTGTCTCTCCCTATTTCTGTCTCTCCCTATTTCTGTCTCTCCCTATTTCTGTCTCTCCCTATTTCTGTCTCTCCCTATTTCTGTCTCTCCCTATTTCTGTCTCTCCCTATTTCTGTCTCTCCCTATTTCTGTCTCTCCCTATTTCTGTCTCTCCCTATTTCTGTCTCTCCCTATTTCTGTCTCTCCCTATTTCTGTCTCTCCCTATTTCTGTCTCTCCCTATTTCTGTCTCTCCCTATTTCTGTCTCTCCCTATTTCTGTCTCTCCCTATTTCTGTCTCTCCCTATTTCTGTCTCTCCCTATTTCTGTCTCTCCCTATTTCTGTCTCTCCCTATTTCTGTCTCTCCCTATTTCTGTCTCTCCCTATTTCTGTCTCTCCCTATTTCTGTCTCTCCCTATTTCTGTCTCTCCCTATTTCTGTCTCTCCCTATTTCTGTCTCTCCCTATTTCTGTCTCTCCCTATTTCTGTCTCTCCCTATTTCTGTCTCTCCCTATTTCTGTCTCTCCCTATTTCTGTCTCTCCCTATTTCTGTCTCTCCCTATTTCTGTCTCTCCCTATTTCTGTCTCTCCCTATTTCTGTCTCTCCCTATTTCTGTCTCTCCCTATTTCTGTCTCTCCCTATTTCTGTCTCTCCCTATTTCTGTCTCTCCCTATTTCTGTCTCTCCCTATTTCTGTCTCTCCCTATTTCTGTCTCTCCCTATTTCTGTCTCTCCCTATTTCTGTCTCTCCCTATTTCTGTCTCTCCCTATTTCTGTCTCTCCCTATTTCTGTCTCTCCCTATTTCTGTCTCTCCCTATTTCTGTCTCTCCCTATTTCTGTCTCTCCCTATTTCTGTCTCTCCCTATTTCTGTCTCTCCCTATTTCTGTCTCTCCCTATTTCTGTCTCTCCCTATTTCTGTCTCTCCCTATTTCTGTCTCTCCCTATTTCTGTCTCTCCCTATTTCTGTCTCTCCCTATTTCTGTCTCTCCCTATTTCTGTCTCTCCCTATTTCTGTCTCTCCCTATTTCTGTCTCTCCCTATTTCTGTCTCTCCCTATTTCTGTCTCTCCCTATTTCTGTCTCTCCCTATTTCTGTCTCTCCCTATTTCTGTCTCTCCCTATTTCTGTCTCTCCCTATTTCTGTCTCTCCCTATTTCTGTCTCTCCCTATTTCTGTCTCTCCCTATTTCTGTCTCTCCCTATTTCTGTCTCTCCCTATTTCTGTCTCTCCCTATTTCTGTCTCTCCCTATTTCTGTCTCTCCCTATTTCTGTCTCTCCCTATTTCTGTCTCTCCCTATTTCTGTCTCTCCCTATTTCTGTCTCTCCCTATTTCTGTCTCTCCCTATTTCTGTCTCTCCCTATTTCTGTCTCTCCCTATTTCTGTCTCTCCCTATTTCTGTCTCTCCCTATTTCTGTCTCTCCCTATTTCTGTCTCTCCCTATTTCTGTCTCTCCCTATTTCTGTCTCTCCCTATTTCTGTCTCTCCCTATTTCTGTCTCTCCCTATTTCTGTCTCTCCCTATTTCTGTCTCTCCCTATTTCTGTCTCTCCCTATTTCTGTCTCTCCCTATTTCTGTCTCTCCCTATTTCTGTCTCTCCCTATTTCTGTCTCTCCCTATTTCTGTCTCTCCCTATTTCTGTCTCTCCCTATTTCTGTCTCTCCCTATTTCTGTCTCTCCCTATTTCTGTCTCTCCCTATTTCTGTCTCTCCCTATTTCTGTCTCTCCCTATTTCTGTCTCTCCCTATTTCTGTCTCTCCCTATTTCTGTCTCTCCCTATTTCTGTCTCTCCCTATTTCTGTCTCTCCCTATTTCTGTCTCTCCCTATTTCTGTCTCTCCCTATTTCTGTCTCTCCCTATTTCTGTCTCTCCCTATTTCTGTCTCTCTCTCTCTTTCTTTCTCTCTCTCTGTTTCTCTCTCTCTGTTTCTCTCTCTCTGTTTCTGTTTCTCTCTCTCTCTCTTTCTGTTTCTCTCTCTCTCTCTTTCTGTTTCTCTCTCTCTCTGTTTCTGTTTCTCTCACTCTCTGTTTCTGTTTCTCTCACTCTCTCTTTCTGTTTCTCTCTCTCTCTCTCTCTTTCTGTTTCTCTCTCTCTCTCTCTTTCTGTTTCTCTCTCTCTCTCTCTTTCTGTTTCTCTCTCTCTCTCTCTCTTTCTCCTTTCTCTTTCTCTTTCTCTCTCTCTTTCTCTCTCTCTCTCCTTTCTCTTTCTCTTTCTCTCTCTCTTTCTCTCTCTCTCTCTCTCTTTCTCCTTTCTCCTTTCTCTTTCTCTCTCTCTCTCTCTCTCTCTTTCTCCTTTCTCTTTCTCTCTCTCTTTCTCTCTCTCTCTCTCTTTCTCTCTCTCTCTCTCTGTTTCTCTGTCTTTGTTTACCTATCTTTTTGTTTCTCTCCCTTTGTTTCTCTCCATTTCTGTTTATTTCTCTTTCTTTCTCTATTTCTGTCTCTTTTTCTCTCTGTTTCTGTTTCTCTCTCTCTCTATCTCTCTCCATCTCTCTCTCTCCATCTCTCTCTCCATCACTGTGTCTCTGTCTGTTTATCTCCATCTGTGTTGTTTGTTTGTTTCAATTCTACTTTGCTCTTCCATGAGCTTAGCTAATGTAAAGAACAACAACAACTTGCAATTGTAGTAATTATACTTTTATAGCGAATGTTATATCTGTTTTGGATTGCAAACGACAACTATTGTAGTTTGTTTGTATAATTGAAAGAGTAACATAAACCTAGGTGTTACGTAGGCAAGAAGGGACAGAGGGAAATCTTTTTCAGTTCCATCACGTCATTTTACCTTGTGCAGGATATGCAAGATACAGAATATAGACAAACACCGTACATGATCCATTGTTTGGGATCTCATGTAAACATACATGATAAACCTCACTCTGAGTTGGTTATGAATCAAACCCACAGTGGTGAGGTGCAAACATTAAAAAAAAATCCTTTGAACCCCAGGCCGCTCTTCAACCTTGTGATTTTACAACCACCGATGTGTGCACATGCTTTTGCCATGCCGGCGATCACATTGAGGTGTCCCATTCACGTTGTATCCTGCTAATCTGATCATCATATAGTAATAATTTATCATGTAATTTTTGTACAACCGTAAACCCAATATCCTGGGTATATACACCAGACTCACAACGAGGCATTGTGCCACTGGCTGATTGCCATTGGTCAGTTACAAGTGGCATCCAATTAAGACAACAATGTTTGCATTCCAGTCACATGGCCATGGAATTTTGAACAGCTTGTTATAAACATTTTGGTTTCGGTTCCATCGTTAATGCAATGACAAAAATAAGTTTGTTTAAATTTTTTTTTTTTAAAGGTGAATTTTGCAAATGAAGCAAAGAACAATTTTATAAAGCCTAATGAATGCCATAAAACACAAATAGAAAGTCGAGCAAAAGCGACGCAACCTGTCCAAGTGTATTTCTAGGACTTGAGCTTCCGTATATTCCTTTTGATTGGAAAAATAAAAAAAGGAGGTGGTGGTGTGCATTCTACTAAATTAGGGCCGATATGATACATTTTCGGGGGCATCCAAATTTAGGTTAATAAATAAAATTACTCATGCGAATCAGAATAGGTCTGGAGGTTAAGTGTCAGGATAACTTTTTGTCTTTTTGCCCATGACTAATGAAGAGGTCCTGTGCTATGCAAAACTGACGGGTGATGCTTTGTTGTGACAGGGACCTTGTGCAGAATCCTATTACCAGGCCGTGGATGAGAGTGCCCAGCAGGATCCGGCGAGGTCGAGCATTCTTGAAAATGAAGCGGTTTGTTATTTTTGCTCCTTCACAAACACCCAGCTGCTTTCTGTTTCTGGAATTCGTTTTTGCAGTAGAAGAGCACATTGCAGATAGACTTTATAAACGCTGCGGACCTTTAAATGTGCTGTAGAGGTATCGGATAGTGTTGGAACAGTGACATGGATGGATTACAACCTTGTTGCCGAAGGTGGACGGAGGTTGTGTTTTCATGTCTGTTTGTTCGTCTGTGAGCAGGATGTCTCAAAATGTTATTACAGATTTGGATGAAACTTGGTGGACAGGTTGGGTGTGTGATAAGTAAGAATTGATTAGATTTTGGTGAAGATTCGGATCCAGATCAGATAGATTTTTAAAATGATTCTTCACCATTGAATGTAACACGATATCTGAAGAAGTTGGAGACTGATTATGGCAAAACTAGGTGGACGAGTGGATTCTATTTTGGTTGGGGTCTGGTTCTAGATCTGGCTTATCAGTGCATACAAAACTAAACTGTTTTGATCATTTCTTCTGATGACCTGTTTCTCCTGGGGCTTGCGTTATCCTCTGGGATGCCATGATTCTGGGATCGTAATTTGAAATCCCATGCACTGCGTTCGTTTGTCCATGTTGGCGGTCGTTGTAAGAACATCTGTGTCCAAATGTAAAGGATTTCTTCTTTGGAGCTATCTATATATTATCTGAGAAAAAAATGACTGTGGTTTGTTTCTCTTTTGTTGATGTGGTTTATAAACACATGCTCATCCCACTTTCCATTCCCAGTTCAAGCGCTTGCAAGGACGCCGTAACCGTGGCGAAGAGGTGAACTTCATTGAAGTGAAGGGCGATGAACAGCTGAGTGGGCTGCAGAACTACCTCACAAAGTCTCTCACCGAGGAGAAGGAAATGAAGTCTTTCAGCAAGGTGGCGCACACATGGGAAATAAACTTTGTTATTTGGGTAAAGTAAACTCTGCACAGACTTTGGCTTTGTTGCCAGGTTGAGCAAACTTTGTGATAACTTTGAGACCTGACGCGAGGCGGAGAGGGCCATAGGTGGCTTCTTGCTGCAGAATGTTGGTCTTGAAAACATTCCACAACACAGAGACTGATGTATTAGTAATAGGATGGACACCCCAATCAAGACTTAGAGCTGCAATAACTTTTTCCGACGTCACTTTCGCATTGAGATTTGTGCTGCGGGTGCTGTTTGTGCTTGTTTTTTTGTTTGTTTGTTTTTCTATCTCCTTTTTTATTTTGATTTAGAACCATCTCCTTTTCCAACATATTCTCTTTCCAACGAGATTTTACATGGGATATAGGAGTCGTCAACTCTCGACCTCATTTTAACTGATGATCCCTCTTACATTTCTAACATGAGATCACTTCCGTCCCTTGGTCTTCGAGACAATGTTTTATCCATTTCACCATGCCCATGGCGACTCCATCAAACCGCCGGCCAGCGCCGAGTTTTAAGCTGAGATACAAATGGACAAGTCGGCATTTATTGAAGAAGCTCGAAGTCTTGATTGGGGTGTCCATTCGATGACTAATACATTGGTCTCTGCATTGTGGAATGTTTTCAAGAGTAACCTTCTGCAGCTGGAAGTCACCTACAGTGCATTCAGAAAGTATTCAGACCCCTTCACTTTTTTCACATTTTGTTATGTTGCAGCCTTATGCTGAAATCGTTTAAATTCATTTTTTCCCTCATCAATCTGCACTCAATACCCCATAATGACAAAGAGAAAACAGGATTTTATAAAGTTTTGTAAATTTATTAAAAAGAAAAAACTGAAATATCACATTGACATAAGTATTCAGACCCTTTGCTATGACACTTGAAATTTAGCTCAGGTGCCTCCCATTTCTCTTGATCATCTTTGAGATGTTTCCACAACTTGATTGGAGTCCACCTGTTGTAAATTCAATTGATTGAACATGATTTGGAAAGGCACACACCTGTCTATATAAGGTCTCACAGCTGACAATGCATATCAGAGCAAAAACCAAGCCATGAGGTCGAAGGAACTGCCTGCAGAGCTTAGAGACAGGATTGTATCGAGGCACAGATCTGGGGAAGCCTACAAAAAAATTTATACTGCATTGAAGGTTCCCACGAGCACAGTGGCCTCCATCTATCTATAATTCCAGTAATCTCTGTCTGTCTGTCTGTACGTCTGTACGTTTGTTTGTTTGTCTGTGACCGCTGTTTCTCGACAACCACGGGTCCGATATACTTGAAACTTGCCAGGTATATTGCTGGGGACCCGAGGATGTGCCTTTTCAAGGTTTCATATTAATCGGACAATTACTTACCGAGCTATGTCCAAAAAACGATTCAACCAATCAGAGAGCAGCGAACGATCGCGTGTGCCGAACGTGGCGGGCACACTCTGCCTCGGATGGCACATTTGAGAGCGTATTCATTTATTTCACGTTTGCAAACTATGTTGGCGTTAAACTATGTTTTACAACTAATAAAAACGAATTTGCGATTCATTCGCTTTCCTGCGCGTTTGTGTACGCGATGGCGATTTCTTTACCAAACTCCGGAAGCCGTTCGCTTTGGACCGAACCATTTCATGTAAATAGAGGGGGGGGATTGTCACCACTCGCAAGCCGTTCGCTTTGGACCAAACCATTTCATGTAAATAGAGGGGGGGGGATATAATTTTAGATATATATATAGTACGGGCATGCCCTAGTCTATCTATAATTCCAGTAATCTCTGTGTGTTTGTTTGTTTGTACGTTTGTACGTTTGTCTGTGACCGCTGTTTCTCGACAACCACGGGTCCGATATACTTTAAACTTGCCAGGTATATTGCTGGGGACCCGAGGATGTGCCTTTTCAAGGTTTCATATTAATCGGACAATTACTTACCGAGCTATGTCCAAAAAACGATTCAACCAATCAGAGAGCAGCGAGCTATCGCGTGTGCCGAACGTGGCGGACACACTCTGCCTCGGATGGCACATTTGAGAGCGTATTCATTTATTTCACGTTTGCAAACTATGTTGGCGCTATGTTGGCGTTAAACTATGTTTTAAAACTAATAAAAACCCCGGGGGGATTGTCACTGTACTCGCAAGCCGTTCGCCGTTCGCTTTGGCCTTGCGAATGGACCAAAACATTTCATGCACCAAACCATTTCATGTAAAGCGTTCGCCGTTCGCTTTGGCGTTGCGAATGGACCAAAACATTTCATGTAAATAGAGGGGGGGATATAATTTTAGATATAGATATAGTACGGGCATGCCCTAGTAATTCTTAAATGGAAGAAGTTTGGAACAACCAGGACTCTTCCTCGAGCTGGCCGCCTGGCCAAACTGAGCAATCGGGGGAGAAGGGCCTTGGTAAGAGAGGTGAACAAGAACCTGATGGTCACTCTGGCTGAGCTCCAGAGATCCTGTGTGGAGATGGGAGAAACTTCCAGAAGGACAACCATCACTGCAACACTCCACCAATCTGAGCTTTATGGCAGAGTGGCTAGACGGAAGCCTCTCCTCAGTGAAAGACACATGAAAGCCTGCTTGGAGTTTGCAAAAAAGCACCTAAAGGACTCTCAGACTGTGAGAAGCAAGATTCTGTGGGCTTTCATGTGTCTTTCACTGAGGAGAGGCTTCCGTCTAGCCACTCTGCCATAAAGCTCAGATTGGTGGAGTGTTGCAGTGATGGTTGTCCTTCTGTAAGTTTCTCTCATCTCCACACAGGATCTCTGGAGCTCAGCCAGAGTGACCAATCGGGTTCGTGGTCACCTCTCTTACCAAGGCCCTTCTCCCCCGATTGCTCGTTTGGCCGGGCAGCCAGCTCGAGGAAGAGTCCTGGTTGTTCCAAACTTCTTCCATTTAAGAATTATGAAGGCCACTGTGCTCTTGGGAACCTTCAATGCAGCAGAATTTTTTTTGTAGGCTTCCCCAGATCTGTGCCTCGATACAATCCTGTCTCTGAGCTCTGCAGGCAGTTCCTTCGACCTCATGGCTTGGTTTTTGCTCTGATATGCATTGTCAGCTGTGAGACCTTTCCTAGACAGGTGTGTGCCTTTCCAAATCATGTCCAATCAATTGAATTTACTACAGGTGGACTCCAATCAAGGTGTAGAAACATCTCAAAGATGATCAAGAGAAATGGGAGGCACCTGAGCTAAATTTCAAGTGTCATTGCAAAGGGTCTGAATACTTATATAAATGTGATATTTCAGTTTTTTCTTTTTAGTAAATTTGCAAAACTTTCTAAAATCCTGTTTTCTCTTTGTCATTATGGGGTTATGAGTGTAGATTGATGAGGGAAAAAATGAATTTAAATGATTTCAGCATAAGGCTGCAACATAACATGTGAAAAAAGTGAAGGAGTCTGAATACTTTCTGAATGCACTGTATGTCCCTCTCTGCCATGTAACCCCAGTCTTGAGGCCGCCTTGGTTCTGAAGTCGCGTCAGGAGAGCGCCTCGATGTAGGAACCATCTCTGGAGAGCGTACATATAATTACACACAGAGCTCAGCTGGGAGTGTTGCAAGCGCACCTGTAACCGTGCTAAAACCTTGACCAGAGAGAGTCAAATACAGCACAAGGAACGACTCATTGTAAATACCAATGACAATAAAATTTGTATCAATACGATTTCCATCTCACGGACCATATATTTGAGCAGCGATAGAGGGGAGCTGATGATGGATTTGCAGGTCACTCCTACCATGGTGGCAGGTGCCCTGTCACGCCTTGACTCTACTATCAGGTCCTGCAGACTTGGTGTTCACCTCACCAATCCTGAAGGCCCTTTCTGAAGTCCTGGCTGACCCTTGAGCTATCCTTTTCAACAAAACGTTAATTAGTTGAACCGTTCCTAATGACTGGTGGGACGCTGTCATTATACCGATCCACAAGAGAGGGCCCAAGGACGAGGTCATGAATTACCGCCCCATAAGCCTAACAAGTGCAGTGTGTAAGGTCATGCATGGAGAGACTTGTGAAGTCGGCAATCACGGACTACCGAACAAACCCCTCCCTTTTCTGCAATGCTGAACATGGCTTCGTCAAAGGAGGATCCTGCCTCACCAACCTCCTCACCACTGTGGAGATAGTAACCCGTATGCTAGATGAGGGGTTTTCAGTTGACATATGCTATTTAAACATCAGCAAAGCCTTTGACTCGGTCAACCACCGACTTCTCAAGAAATTTACTAGTTATGGAATTGTAGGAAATGTCAAGGAGTGGCTGGTGGCATTCCTCACCTCGAGGCAGTTCAGTGTCTGTGTTGATGGTGTCCTCTCTGGTAGGGTTCCTGCACCATGCGGTGTCCCTCAAGGCTCTGTTATTGGTCCCCCTCCGATTCATAATCTGTCCGATCACCATGTCAGCCAATGCGTGCTCTTTGCTGATTATGTGAAACTCATCTGTAACATGGACTGTGCAAAGAGATCTCAACTCGATATCTGCAGAGGTAGCACTTTGGGAATTGCATATTAGCATTCCCAAATGCCAATCAAATTGACTGCCAGACGTGCAGAAAGACTAACATGAGTGAAACAAAATTGAAAATCATTCCAAACAGGAAACTTAGGGATGTCACAAAATAACACAGAGGCATGATTATAATGAATGTTAATTAAGGTGGTGGAACTTCCGAAACTTCTTACAGCTGTAAACTTCTGAAAAAAATTTATACAGCCTTTACTATTTTTTCTTTTATTTCAAATTAATTATACATTTGAACTGTTCACAGTATAATGCAAATCACCTTGTTGACACTTTCAAAAACCTCCAGCGTTGCACTACTTGGGACAATTTTATGCCATCTTGACCAATCAAATTTTCCGCTTGTTCTCTCAGCATTGGGGGATTTCGAGATTTAGACAAAATTGTGATTCGTAGGAAATAAATTGTGGTCAGAAATGCAAAAGCCAGAATTTAAAAGAGCCTTGCCGTCCTTTATCTCAAGACTGCGTGGGGGTAAGATGTTCTATGAACTCTCTAGTATGTTCTGCTCCCCATTCCCCTTATGTCTTTTTTATTTTACGTTCTATTTCCAGAAACGCGGAGAGCAACCAACATCTCAACAACGAAGGAAGCATCAGCTCTCGTATCTAATCCACCAGGTGAGTGACCTCAAATTTCATCCCCGCTGGTGCTTCTTTAAACAGCATGGCATTCTTGAATCACCAGTGTGACAATATAATGGTTCTTCTTCTTCGTACAAAAAAGGGCAGAGGCCTCCATGCATACAATACCAGAAAATGCAATCTGTCTTATTTTTCTTCGAAAATGTGTTTGTATCACTAGGCGAAGGAACGGGAATTGGAACTGAAGAATTCGTGGTCAGAAAACCGTCTTACTCGGAGGCAAACGCAGGCCAAATATGGCTTCTAATACGTCTTCCTGCAGTGTTGTTATACCACAACCTTGCACACATTACCCAAGTTTGGCCCTGTGAGGGTACAAAGTGAATTTGCTCGGCCAGTGGAGGTTCAATCCCCTTTGATATGCCTTGTAATAATCGTGCCACCTATCTTTTGTTTGCAAGGTTTTGCTACCGAATCCTTGGTATTTCTAGCACTTTCTCCTGATTATCGGGATGGTTCCCTCTTGACACCGGGAAACTGCAAATGGAATGGTTCAATGATTATCGAGATGTACGTACCTCTTGAAATCCACCACGCACGTTGTAAAGGTGGTCAATATGAATTGAACTTGTTGTCCGATGAGTCCCACATCCCCGTACATTTAACATGTCATTTGTGTACAACTGCATTTTTAATTACAACGTCACACAAACTTGGAATATAATTCTGACAAAGGATGATACTCTTGGGTCATACGTTGATTAAAAAAAATTCTACAAGTTTTGTGAGGTTACATTTATTTTTAAATTTATAAACTTTTGTATAAATATTCCTGTTGAGTGTTTCATGTTTTTCGAACATCAGAGTTTAATAAACTGGGAGATATTTCAGTCCTGATGGTTGTCATCTTTTTCTTCCAATTAACACAACCATCTGAAAATTTGTTGAAGGATATCTGAGCCTCGGCTTGATATTGAGGCAATGTCCATCCACAATGGTTGTTTGTTTTCATTTTGTTTTTCCAATTGTGTGCATTCTATGACCACACCATTTTGTTTTAAAGAAAAACAAATAAACAAACAAACATTGATTTGATCGTCATCTGAAGGGTAGGAAGCGGGAGCAGTGTTATGCTCAACAAATAGTTGTATTGTACTGCACAGTAAACCTTTTTATCAGGTTTGGTTTATGCAGTTTTTTTTTATTTTTTATTTTTATTTTTAAATACTAAATCGAGGCTTGTGAAAGAGCTAACATTTACTTCACAAACAAATCAACCAGACAAACAAAACACACAAAACGAGGGAGCGGAAAACAAGATGGGGAGAGAAGGGGAAGCACACAAACACAACATTTGAGAGCAGGGAGATGTGTGGAAGGGAGAGGGCTTGGGGTGAGGAGGTGTGGGAAGGGGGGGGTGGGGGGGGGGGTGGAGGGAGAAGTATAAAACACAAGGACACCAAGGACTTCCAGGACAGAAGTTGGTATTTCAAAAAAGTGGAATTGGGGTGAAATTAGTGGGGGTAGAAAAGATCAAGGTTTTGGATGGGGGAAGATAAGAGATGGTGGTGAACAGCTGTTTTAAAGACCTGGAGGGTGGAGTGGGATTGAAGAGAGTGAGGGAGTTTGTTCCAGAGGTGGGAGAAAAGAGGAATGAAGGAGTGAAGGTGAGCAGAGAGTTGATTTTGGCAGTTTGACCATAAGAGGGTTGCAGGCAGATCTTGTGCGACCTGTAGGAATATTTGTGGGACAGAGCCCAGAGAGCTCGGGGGGGCAAGGCCAGAAAGGAGTCGGTAGAAGATGGAAAGACCACCAACCTGCCTGCGGTGAGTGAGTGAGAGGCCCTTGGAGTTAGCTTCATCGCGGGAGATTCCAATGATTCTGAATGCTTTGGTTTCAACAGCGTGAAGACGAGCTAGGTGTGAGGCAGGAGCACCAGCCCAGAGGGGAGAGCAGTATTCCATTGAGCTGCGGATGAAAGCTTTGTATGTGGTGAGGAGCTCAGGTGTGCCAAGGAAGGACTTCGCACGACGGAGGATGCCCAGTCGGCGACTGGCTTTGGAGGCCAGATTTGAAATGTGGTTTTCCCAGGAAAGATCATGGCAGATAGTGAGACCCAAAAGCTTGGGTGACAGAACTTCTTGGAGAGGATTATTCAGAAAGTGGATGGGAGGGTTGTCCAGTCGGTCTTTTCGGAGAGACATCGTAAGAGTGTGAGATTTGTCAGGATTGAAAGACATGTTCCACTTGTTTGCCCAGTCTGTGATTTTGTCCAGGTCTGCAGAGTGAGGAGGCAGCAGACTGCCGATCTGAGGGATGAAGAATGGAGCGACCGAGAGTAGAGTCATCAGCAAAGAGAAACAGAGGATTTTCAAGAGAGTCAGAGAGATCATTGATGGAGACCAGAAAAAGCACAGGGCCCAGAACACTGCCTTGTGGAACTCCAGCCTGAACAGGAAGAGGAGATGAGAGAAACCCATTCAGGGCCACACGTTGACTACGACTAGAGAGGAAGTCCGCCAGCCATGCGTGGAGATTTCCATGGATACCAAAAGAGGAGAGTTTGGTGAGCAGAGCGGGGTGCCAGACCGTATCGAAGGCACGTGATATGTCAAGGGAGACTGCTCTAATTTCCTGTTTGGCATTGAGGACCTCCATCCATTGTTGAGAAAGCAGAAGCAGCATGTCCAGAGTAGAGTGTCCAGGTCTGAAACCAAATTAATGATCAGTAATCAAGCCATTGGAGAAGAGGAAAGATTTCATATCTGAAGCAATGATGGATTCCATGACTTTGCTGATAATTGGGAGAAGGCTGATTGGTCTGTAGTTGCTGGGATCTGTTTTTGCACCTTTTTTGTGCAAAGCGGTGATGTTGGCAGATTTCCAAGCAGATGGAAGATGACCATGAGCAAAAGAGGGTGAAGAGAACAGAGAGAGGGAGTGAAAGAGCGGAAGAACAGGATTTTAGGATCCGTGGGCTGATGCCGTCAGGTCCAGTTGCAGAGTCCGAGTCGAGGGTTGACAGAAACTTTTCCACCTTGTCAGGAGGAAAGGACACAGAGTCCAGGAGCAACTGGGTACGGTGGGTACAGAGAGGGATGGGTTTGGGACACAAGATTTAGAGGCAAACACAGAGTTGAGGCATTCAGCTTTTTCACGTGCGGAGTCAGCCGTGTGGCCATTTGAGGTGAGGGAGGGGATGGAGGGGGAACAAACACCAGAAACAGATTTGACCAGATGCCACCAGGATTTGGAAGAGGGAGACAGATAAGAGAGTTCGGTCCTGAGAACAGAGAGATATTTTTTCCTGGCTCTCCTGAGGGTGGACACACACTTGTTTCGGGCTTTGTGAAAGGAAATGAGATTTCCTTCCGTTGGATTTGCTTTCCAGGAGACGAAAGCAAGTTGTTTCTGGGCAATAGCCTCACCACAATATTCCGTGTACCATGGATGGGAGGAAGGGTATGACAACAGAAGATGAGATGGGATAAATCTGTGCATGAGAGAGAGCAGTTTGCTTTGGAAGAATTCCCAGGAAGAATTTATGTCAGAGGCCGTAGAGATGGGAGACCAGTCCAGATGATTGATGGCTGCTTGAAGACCGTGCCAGTTGGCCTGAGTGAAATGCCAGACTCGTCGACACTGAGGAGGCTCTCTGAGAATGGTCAGAGAGATGTCCACTTTAACAAGCACATGATCAGAAGAGCCGATTGGAGCAGAAGAAGAGCAGCAGACATTTTCAGGGAAGTTAGTCATAACCAAGTCCAGAAGAGAAGATGCTCCGTTAACTGAAATCCGGGTCGGGAAATTGACAGATTGTGTCAGTCCCAGTAAGTCACAGAAGTCCTTTGCTGAAAAGCAAAAAGCAACAGTTTCGACTTTACACAGAATTTTCTGCATACCAGTTTGTACGTGGGTCCGGTCTCACTTTTACATGGTATTTTTTCCCCCCGGTGGGGGGTTGGTATTCCTCTTCCTCCACCATGGTGACGCGTGCAATCAACGGCACTGCTGTGGTGCGGGTGGAAACTAAAACATGGTGTGTGCTGTAATGTACGTATCTCTGCATCAACAAATCAAGCAATCAATTCCTTTGTTTGAAGTTATCATTGCCTTTAGTGATTTTAAACCATGATTATGTCGAAAATATTTTACATATTGCCATTGGTAACCATTGTATGAAGCAAGGTAATAATGACCTGATTACATCAATCTCCCTGGATGTAAAAAAAAAAGAAGTCTATATATGTATTTATTTATAATGGTATTGTCGTGTGAGCCCTGTGGCGAAGACCTCAGGGTAACGAATAATTGAACGATCTTATAACTCCGAGGCGTTCAAGCCGAACCTGGCGGGGTTATCTCTTTGGCGCACGCGGGGCAGAACCCGAGACCTTACCTGAACGGACAGCCGCGACGAGGGTTTATTCCTCGCTCAACAAACGGGACTCGGCACACAAAAGTAAAATGCAGAAATAATGGGTTAATTAAAATAATGCCAAGGAACAAGGAAAAGCAAAGTAAACAAATTCCGAAATGAGGGTCCCTCCACACACAGACTTGTAAAAGACAAGGGAAAACGAAAGTAAAAATAAATGTCGGATGTCGTGCAGCCACTGAGCTCCGGTCTCAACGAGGGTTCGATGGGCATCACAGATCCCGCATCACTGCGTGAGAAAACACGTGTTGGCGTGAAGTCGTGTCCACAACCAGCCGCCGGTGTGCGAGGAAAACAGGCAAGAGCTCCTCCCTCGGTCCTTCAAGTTCGGCTGCACCGAGCTCTGACTGCCTGTCAGGTGCACCCCGCACGAAATGCAGTACGATCGTGTCCTTCGTCGGCGACCAGGCAAGAAGAGACGAAGAGCAACCGACCAGGCAAGAGAGACTGCCTCGACCAAAACCAGAACAAAACAAAAAAGAAAGCGATTCAGGTGGAATCTTCCTCCTTATCCATTTCAGCCCGAGCTTCCTGACGTCATATCACCAATCGCCGAGCGCGATTGAATCACCCCATAGTTCCTCAACCACTCACAAAGCTCGGGGCGTGGTTATCTTTTACACGCGTCATCGAGGCAGAACCCAGTCCTTAATCGAGCAAGTTTGCATGACGTCGGTTGTAGGAGGGGTGGGGTTTCGTCCTATCGAGCAGCTGTGGAGGTTTTGCTATCCCTGCCGGTGTTGTGGGTGAATGGAGCATTCGTGGCATGGCTTTTTGATGAATATAAAAACGAAGGGCAAAATTACAAGAGGCCTTCACACATAGGGGACTTATAAATCACAAGCCCTATCTAAATAACACAACTCCACTCTTCCGTGTGGAGACAAACGCTCTTACCCAGACATTAATTTACATTGAGGTGGGTTCTTCTTCTTCCTGACACGGCGCATGCCAATCGACACATTCTGAACTTCATTAAGGTATTTCATCCATGTCCCAAAAACATCCACAGTGCATTCAGAAAGTATTAAGACCCCTTCAATTTTTTCACATTTTGTTATGTTGCAACCTCATGCTGAAATCGTTTAAATTAATTTTTTCCCCTCATCAATCCACACTCAATACCCCACAATAACAAAGACAAACAACAACAACAACATGCATTTTAATTTTAAGGCCATTTTCCCTGCTGGAGCGGGGGTCAGCCTTGCGGTCCCCATGACAATCTTCTCCATTTTGCCCTATTTTCTGCATCTCTCCTTGTTAACCCCCTGACCCACATTTCTTCTTCCACCATCTTCAGCCAAGTCTTTCTCGGTCTTCCCCGTCCTCTACTTCATTCTGCACTCATTTCCATCACTCTTCTCAACCAGTCACTTTCATCATTCCTCAACACATGACCAAACCATCTCAACCTGTTCCTCTTCACAGCCTCAATCACAGGCTCTATTCGCATCATCTTTCGCAATTCATCATTTGTCTTCCTCTCTCTCAACGATAGTCCGCACATCCACCGAACCATTCGCATTTCCACCCTTTCCAGCCTTCGTTGCTGCTCGACATTCATGACCCATGTCTCGCTCCCATAAATCATAACACTTCTCACACATGCAGCATACACCTTTCCCTTCAGCTTCAACGACACTCCCCTCCTCATCAGCACGCCACTCAGTTCCCGAAACTTCTTCCATGCACATCTCACTCCAGCAATCATTGCCGAGTCTGATCCACCTTCTCCATTCAGCATGTCTCCGAGGTAGCAAAATGTTTTCACACCTTCCAGCTTCATGCCGTCTCCAAGATCCAACTCAACATTTCCTCCATCTGCAGCTCCCTCTATGCACACCTTACACTTGAATGTAGCTGCCACACTGGTTAATGACCCGCTCAGACCACTGCATTTTTGATGAACCCACTCAGCGCACATTGCACATTGAATGGAGTTCACTCCGACACCCTTCCTGCACACAGCACATGGCCACTTCCCAGTTCTTTCCACCTCACCACATGCTTTACCACTTGCCATCACCTTCGTCTTTCCTATATTCACCTTCAGACCTTTTGTCTCCACACATTCCTTCCACCTGTTCATCTTTTCCTTCAGTCCATCCATACTTTCCGCAATCAACACCAGATCATCTGCATACAACTCCCACGGTAAACCCTCCTTTACTTTCCGAGCCAGCACCTCCATCACAGCTACAAATAGTAGTGGACTTAGTACCGACCCCTGATGCACTCCCACCTTCACCTCAAACTCACCACTGTTCCCGTCTTTCGTGCTTACAGCTGTGCGCGCTCTTTTGTACATTGCCATCACTACTCTGATCAACCATTCCTCCACTTCTAACTTCCTCAATGCCCATGTCAATACTTCGCGTGGAACCCTATTGAATGCTTTCTCCAGATCAACAAACCCAAGAAACAACTTCTTCCTCTTCTCCATGTACTTCTCCCGCAACTGCCTCACAATAAAGAGCGCGTCTGTCGTTCCTCTTCCTGGCTGCATTTCGTCGATCTTCACCTTCTTCCTTATCCTCCTCTCCAACACCCTTTCCAATACCTTCATTCCATGCTCCAATAACTATCGTTCGGTACGAGCCACACTCCGGAGGGGCACCTTTCCCCTTGTATAGAGTGACGAGGGTACTCAGTTCCCAATCCACTGGAATGCGGCCTTCTTTCACCACCAGATTACAGATCTCTGTCATTCTCTTCACACCCCAACTTCCTGCTGCCTTCAACATATCTCCCACAACTCCCGTCGGCCCTCCCGCTTTTCTACTCTTCATTGCTTTTATCGCTTCAACTTCCTTCTCAGTTATCTTCTTTCCCGGTCCTAAAACTGGGTTACTCTCGATGTTGCCATCCCATTCATTCTCTTTATTCAACAGCATTTCCATATATCTTTTCCATCTTGCTTTAATTCCATCTGGGTCCATAACGATTTGTCCCACTTCATCCTTCAAGCAACTCACCCCCATCACATCACACCTCTCTTTCGCTATCTGCTTTGCAATCCTGAATACCGCTCTCTGACCCTCTTCCGAATCCAAGCGTTCTCCGAACATTTTCCTACATGCCTCCTGCGCCTTTGCTACCTCTTTCTTTGCAGCCTTCTTGGCTGCCTTATAACTTTCATGCTCTGCTTTTTCTGCTCCCATACCCTTCGCCTTCTGCCACTCCTTGAACTTCTTCCTCTTCTCGTCAATCCTCTTTCCAACTTCATCGCACCACCATGTTTCCGAGTGCCTCGGTGGTCCTTTTGTAGATCCACATACCTCACCAACGGCTCCCAACAGACTATCTTTCATTGACACCCAACCACGTTCAACCTCAACCACATCATCCTCTACCCTACTCAGCCTCTCTTTTAATGCCTCCCTTACTGTCACTTCTTTCAACTTCCACACCATCATTCTTGGTTGGTACTTCACCCGCCGAGCTCTCCTCGCACCTTTCACCCTTATGTCGCAGACAACCATGTGGTGCTGTGAAACAGCCTCCTCCCCCGGGATCATCTTTGTGTCCCGGAGGTGCCCCCTATCTGGCCTTCGCACCATCAGGTCGTCAACGGTTGTCATCGACCCACCTGACGTGTATGTAACAAGCTTATTATCCCCTTTCTGGAACTGAGTATTACAAATCAACAAATCAGCTCCATCAGCAAACTCCAAAATCCTTTCACCTTCTCCATTTCTCTCACCATATCCGTAACCCCCATGAACTCCCTCAAAACCGTCCATACTCCTTCCCACATGTCCATTTAGGTCTCCTCCTACCACAAAAACTTCCCCATCTTTCACGTTTTCCATCAGCTTCTCTATCGCACACCAGAACTTGTCTTTCTCTTCATCGCTCCGACCAACCTGCGGAGCATATCCCGAGATGACGTTCACCAAGAGCTTTCCAATCATCATTTTCACCATCATCAACCTATCACTCACTCTAGTCACACTCACCACACTGTCTACAAACTCCTCAGAAAACAGGACACCAACACCATTCACGCCCTCCGGGCACCCTTGCCACACAAACTTGTATTTCTGTCCCTACCTACCCTTCACCATTCTCACACCACTTCCCTTCCATCTCGTCTCTTGCACACAACATATGTCCACTCTTCTTCTGACCAATACTTCCACCACTTCTTCTGATCTCGCTGTCATTGTCCCGACATTCCATGTCCCAAACCTCAGAAACCGATCTCCACTTCGGGCTGTACCCTGCCCATATATCGTTGTAATTGTCATGGTTCTCTGTTTGAGGCAATGTTTTTTGACGCCAATCCTCTGTCACCTCTTTCGACACGCAGGGATACGGTGTACCTATTCTAACCAGGGTACACACCGGGTACCCTGGTACCCATAATGACAAAGAGAAAACAGGATTTTAGAAAGTTTTGCAAATTTATTAAAAATAAAAAAACTGAAATATTACATTCTAAGTATTCAGACCCTTTGCAATGACACTTGAAATTTAGCTCAGGTGCGTCCCATCTCTCTTGATCATCTTTGAGATGGTTCTACACCTTGATTGGAGTCCACCTGTGGTAAATTCAATTGATTGGACGTGATTTGGAAAGGCACACACCTGTCTATATAAGGTCTCACAGCTGACAATGCATGTCGGAGCAAAAACCAAGCCATGAGGTCGAAGGAACTGCCTGCAGAGCTCAGAGACAGGATTGTTTCGAGGCACATTTCTGGGGAAGCCCACAAAAAATTTCTGCTGCATTGAAGGTTCCCAAGAGCACAGTGGCCTCCATAATTCTGAAATGGAAAAAGTTTGGAGCAACCAAGACTCTTCCTTGAGCTGGCCGCCCGGCCAAAATGTGTCTTTCATTGAGGAGAGGCTTCCGTCTGGCCACTCTGCCATGAAGCCCAGATCGGTGGAGTGCTGCAGTGATGGTTGTCCTTCTGGAAGTTTCTCCCATCTCCACACAGGATCTCTCGAGCCCAGCCAGAGTGACCATCGGGTTCTTGGTCACCTCTTACCAAGGCCCTTCTCCCCCGATTGCTCAGTTTATATTTAGACTTGGCATTTGATATGGAATTTTTTTTTTTTTCTTGACTTGGGTTTACATTCTTAACTCAATATATCATTCTGGTGAGTTTCTTTTACACTTTGGTGATTTATTTGTTAAAAGAACCATGTCACTGATTGTCTGTCGCAGCAAGAAGACAACAACAGGATTATATCACACTATATCACAGGTGGCGTGGCAAAATGTATGGACAGGTGCATTTGATGATTGGCTTCACAGTCGGGTATACAAGGGTTGTTGCGTTCTGTATTAGTGGAAAACAACTGCTTCCAGTCTCCAAAAGTTATTGCCGCTTCCTCTGGAGATGGTCCGTCAACTCGACAATGCTGTTTGTCATGGAGTGGTGGCTTTACGAAATTACGGCATGAAACAGCGTGGTATTGCTCGGCAGTATGGCATCACTCAAGGTCAGGTGTCAAAGATCCTGAAACGAAATGCTCAGAGGGGTGTCCCTACGCCAATACCGAGGCCAGGACGTCCCCGCAGAACCACAAGGAGGGATGATCGCCAGATGCACCGGTTAGTCCGCAATGGCCGTACCAAGTCAGCTAATCGGCTTAGGGCTGAGTGGCAGCAACTGACAAATGTGCCTGTATCCAGAAGGCGAGTCAACCAACGACTGGTTCAAGCAGGCTATCGTGCCAGGCGGCCCCTGAGAAAGCCACGCCTGACCAGACAACACCGCCAGTGCCGATTGCAGTGGGCCAGAGAGCACCGTCAATGGCAGCCAGGACACTGGAATCACGTGATCTTCAGTGACGAGTCTAGATTTCTGGTCTATCGTCAAGATGGCCGCGTCCGAGTGCGCAGACAAGTGCATGAAGCCTACAACAAAGATTGTGTAGTGCAAGAATCCAAGCTGGAGATGGTGGGGTGACCGTTTCGGCTGCTTTTCATGCAGGGGGCAAAACTGACCTGGTTGTTCTGAATGGAAACCTGAACCAGTTCAAGTACAGGGCCATTCTGGAAGAAACATTGCTTCCATTTGCTTGTGCAGCCTTTCGAGGAAACTTTGTCTTCCAGATGACAATGCACGGCCTCATCGTGCTCGCATGATCCAACACTTTCTTGCTGACCGTGGTGTCTACACCACGGCATATGGAGTGGCCTGCCATGTCTCCGGATATGAATCCGATAGAGAACTTGTTGGCAGAATTAACGCGTCAAATCGACAACTTGGACCAGCAGCCCACCTCTGTGCGTGAATTGCAGCAGACTATTGTCACTGCATGGCAAGCGATTCCTGTCCAAACCTTGGCAAATCTCGTGAACAGCATGCCTCGACATGTACGTGCTCTCCTGAATGCTTGTGGGGGTTACACGAAGTACTGAACTGTAATTTTACTGTCGGTAATCCCAGTCATAATTTAGCTTTTGTTTTTGCTGAAAAGTTTTTTGGCTAATGTGCAAAATAAAGAGATACTTCTGGAAAACGTACAGAAGTTTAACACTACTGTCCGTGAATTGAGTTCGACATCAGTTTACATCACTTTGAAGGATCAATTTATTTGCTTCAAAATGTCAAATGTGGTTTTTGTTTCTTTTAAAGGTCACATTAACAAAATCTAGAATAATTTCAACATAATTCCAATGAACTTTTGGTTCTAAGTCATCTTGAAAAGTAAATTCACCCCCACAAAAAAAATATTCCATATTAAATGCCAAGTCTGTGTATATGTATGTATATATATATATATATATATATATATATATATATATATATATATATATATATATATATATATATATATATATATATATATATATATATATATATATATATATATATTATATATATATATATATATATGTATATATATATACTGTATATATATATATATTGTTGTGGATGTGAGAATGGTGTTGTGTTTTTTTATTATCGTTGTAAGTGTAATGAATTGTTGTAAAATATCACCCTCCGGGTTGTGTATAAAGTTCAAAGGTCGTCCCCTTAGTTATTCCATATACAATCACGTAGCAAATCATAGATCTCCCTGTTCAGTAGTTATCTCCTTATTATGTGTTTTAGTTTAAGGCTTTGTCTTCCATTAATTGACACTCCATTGCACCGAATTCAAATAAGGTAGATTCCCTTCCAATACCCCTTTTGTCAGCCATTGCCAACTGCATTGGGCGGTTTTCTGCGTGCGGTTTTCTGCATTCGCCGCTGCTGCTTTGGGACCGTGTTTTTCGCCGCAAGACTCCATTGAGCACGAGGTCATCTCGGAACAGAAGGTGGGAGGAGTCAGCCCAGCGCCAGGAACAAGGCGTGGCCTTGCCAACGCCTCCTCTAGGGGCGGGATCGGTGACCCTCGCGACCAATCAAGGCCGAGGCGAGCTCACCGATGGGCGTGTCCTGGAGGCCGGCGGCTTGATCGCCCGAGATGCAATAAAAGCGTGCGCGCAAGCCTTTTGAAGGAGTCGGCAGATGCGTGAGAGGGTTGGCAGATGCGTGAGAGAGTGGGCAGATGCGTGAGAGAGTCGGCAGATGCGTGAGAGGGTCAGCAGATGCGTGAGAGAGTGGGCAGATGCGTGAGAGAGTCGGCAGATGCGTGAAGAGGGTCGGCAGATGCGTGAGAGAGTTGGCAGTGCACCGAAGCCCAGTCGAGTCCAGTCCAGTTGAGGAGGAGCGGAGAGTCCAGTGGAGCGGCTGACCAAGGAAGCCCCCACAGCAGATGTGAGGAGTCCACCGCCGCTGAATCCACCGCAGCTGGGTGGGGTTGAGGTTCTAACGGCAGTTCGACC